>NW_017731468.1:1880054-1900797 GCF_001890085.2 Hipposideros armiger | reverse complement strand
CGGCCGGAGCGGCGGCGCCTGATGGACCTGGCTCCGGGCGGGCCGGGCCTGCAGCGTCCCCGGCTCCCGCGGGCCCGGCCCCTGCCCGACGGCGCCCCGGGCTGGCCCCCGGCTCCCGGCCCGGGTTCCTCCGGCCCGGGCCCGCGCCTGGGCTGCGCCGCGCTCCGCAACGTGTCCGGCGCACAGTACGTGGGATCCGGCTACACCAAGGCCGTGTACCGGGTCCGCTTGCCCGGCGGCGCCGCGGTGGCGCTCAAAGCGGTGGACTTCAGCGGCCACGATCTGGGCAGCTGCGTGCGAGAGTTCGGGGCACGGAGGGGCTGCTATCGGCTGGCGGCCCACAAGCTGCTCAAGGAGATGGTGCTGCTGGAGCGGCTGCGGCACCCCAACGTGCTGCAGGTACAAGGGTGGGGGTGCGGGGATGAGAGTCCCGGCTGGACGTGTTCACGCCGGGTCACTCTGGCTGGAAAGAGAACCCTTGGTCTTATAGATAAGAAAACGGAGCCCCAGTGACGGCGTCCAGGTTCAGCTAGGGGCAGAACCCGGACCATGGACGTTTCCCACTACACCACCCTACCTCTCACTCCTGGGTGGGCTTCCCTTTACCGAGGAACTCCTGGGTTCCTCAGTTTCCACACCATATCCCTTGAAGACAGAAGCCAGGACAGAGGGAGATCCATGAGGACTCAGGATCCTGCTTCTGGCTGAAGCTAGGGCATTGAGCACCAAGGAAATTACCCCTAGCCAGTCATCCCTGAATCAGAATCCCACCTGCAGCGATAGGGTCTCCTTTCTTGATGGAACCTGGCCCTCACTTCTCTCAACTTCCAAAAAGTGACTTGTCTGACTTTGAAAATCGGGTGGGACAGCCGTGGGGTTGGGAAGGGCTAGAAAGAGACCCTGTGTCCAGCTTAATTCCCAGAGACTATCTCCACCCTGTACCACACCCAGAAACCACTGGAGGGACTGGAGGGAATTGGGTAGTAGGCCAGAAAATGCACAGCCCTTCCCAGAAGTGACCCTGGGTTTCTCGAGACCTTAAAATGGGCCTTTGAACCATTGAGGGGAGCTCAGTGGCTCAGGGGACAGGCTGAGGGCCTGAGGGTCTGAATGTCACATTATCTGAGCAAATGCGGCCAAGAGGCTGGAAGATTGAGAAGGCCAGATGCCCAGGTTCCTACTAAATGGGACTCTGTCTCTCCTGTTCACTGGGGTGGGGGAGGGGGCAAGGGAAAAGATGAGTCCTCTCCAGGCTAGACTAAGCAAGTGGGCCTCATAGTCCCAGCACTGCCTAACACACCCACTTTCTCCTCTCCTCCAGCTCTCTGTCCTTGAGCCGGCCCTAAGATTAGACACACCATTCCCTTTGCACATGTCTGAGCAGACCAAGAGGGGAATCCCTGACTGCCCTTGGCCTGGTGAACATAGGGTGTGTGCAGGTTCCCCAGTGGAGGAACCTTGCCCACACGGTCCATCTCCCAGCCCAGTTCTGTACCCAGCTGTACTGATCAGAAACCCAGGAGTCCCTCCCCGCTTTCCTTAGAAATGTGGACCCCAGGCCTGGGTGGGCATTGCAGAATAGGAGAGCTAAGCCAGAGAGCTGTGTATAGTCCTGCTGGTTCCTGGTCTCCCCTGGCTGCCCCAGCCCTGAGCAGACACTTGTGACCCGGTTCTGGGCCCTAAACTGGCTGCAGTAGGTCAGGCAGAGCCAACAGTTGTGGGTGGTTCTGCCTGTTTGCATGGCTGACACTGGAGCTTCAGGGAGTAAGCGGCTGGTTACGTGGCCATTCTAACTGGGAGGATCTTGTTCTCTTCCCTTCCCCGGGGCTCTTGGAAACCCCCACTTTTTGGAAACCTGGAGTGTCAGCCAGATTCTGAGGTGGTGGAGAAGGTCTTGAGTGACTTAGCAGGACATTAAGTATTAATTGACTCAATGCCCCCCTCTCTTTAGACAGGTTTAAGGTTCAGTGTGCTTTGCTATCTCTTAAGGAGCTTCTCTCTCCCTCACTTACCCATCCATACTTCCTAACAAGCAGCTAGCTAACTGCCCCCACACATACTGCAGGATGGTCCTCCGCTTTAACGTCAGGCCCCCAGCACAATTCTTAAGGTGCCAAAGAAAACAATTACAGCTGAATAGTTTTCACCCATTCCGTCACTAGACTGAGACTGGTCCCTAGGGCACAAGTGTGACAAGGTGGATAAGGTCCCAGGTCCTTTCTGTTGGGGGAAAGATGAAAAACTACCATTACAAAGAGGCAGAGGTTCCTTAGTGTCATTTCAGGAACTGCTTTGGGGATGGGTCGCCCCCATTTTTATCTCCTGTTTCCATGGCTTCTTCAGCAATGCCACCTCTGCTGCCGGGAAAGCCTGCCGTGGGGTCTTCTTGCTCAGGAGGCTTCAGTGAGGGTGTGCAGGGAACTAGAAATAATGTTGTTTTAATACCTCTTAATCATTTAAAATTTCAAAACCGCTTGACTGTTTGCTGAACTGGGGAGGAGCCAGAGAACATTTCTTAGAGTTCCCACACCCCCAGGCTGCCCGAGTTCCTCTCCCCTACCCTGGCAGCCCCAAAGTTGGTGCTGTGGGTTCTAATAGAAAATGCCCAGGATAGCATGTTCCACTGGGCATCTTCCAGCACTTGCTCTGGACTGCCTGGGTGAGATCTCTCTATCCATCTTCTGTGACCCCTCCCCACTCCACCCCTGATACACACACACTCCCTCCCTCACGTGATAGATGCCTCTATAGCCCGGGGTCAAAGGGCACAAGGGTCTTACCTTCCCCCCTACCTCTGTTGTCCCGGAGCCTCAGGCCTCAGATGGGGCCCCAGGCCTGCTTGGGCCCAGATTCTGGCCCTGCTAGAGTATATTTCTTCTCCCAAATGAACAAAAGATGAGACTGAAATGCTCAGCCTCAAGCTTCCTGGGGGGGGGGGTTAATGGTGTCTTTTTATTTTTTCCTGAGGGGTGTTGATTAATACCTCGTTAACAGCGCATTTAACGACCTCCGGGTGTTTAATAACCTTCAGAAGTTTCCCACAAAGGCTCAGACTCTGGGCAAGAAAATGAGAACCAGGCCCCAGGGCTGCTCCCCTTACCTTCCCCCCGCCTCACCAGGGTCTGGGGCCTCCCTGGGCTGATTTGGGAAATGGGGTGGGGGTGGAAAGAGAGGGAAGAAGAGGGTACCTGGGACTGCCCCCAGATCCCCCAAGTCACAGTCCTAGTGGTCTGACAGCGGACCCTGAGTGGTGCCTCCCCTTGTGCCTGCAGGACTGGAACAGCTCGCTCCAGGGATTGGGAGCAGAAAGGGCACTCCTGGGATGGAAGGGGGCACATAAGGGCCTGGAGTGGAGCTGGGAAGGGTGTGAATGACGGCATGAACGGTGACAATTCACAGGGACACCTAGCCGGTGGGCTCGGCTCCCCCTGCCACCCCACATCATGCTGCTCGCCCGTCTCGCTTCTCCGGCCTGGACAGCTTGGCCTTTGTGTTCCTACCCCCAGGGTGCTGGTGGTTCTGAGCATAGTCTGACCCCAGCTCATGAGCAGGACAGTGGAAGAGGCTGGGAGAATCAGGGCTCTCTGCGGATGCTGGCTTAGGTGTTAGTGACAAAGTCACGCTGGGCTTCCCAGAAGGCCTAGACCCGCTTAGTTGTACCAAGCCGCTCCCCAGACAATATGGAATGGGCAGGCCCTTGTGACCATGCCCTCAAAGAACTGACCTTCCCCACCCCCATTGATACATGTTGCCCCTGTCTACCAACGTATGCAGAGAACACCCAAGGATGTGCCCCCTAGATTCTTTGTTCTTATCAGGGCTTGTAGCCAGTCCCCAGGGAGTTTGCTTCTCCTCCCGTGAGACCTGAGCAGAGTAAAAATGAAGCTGCCAGAAAGTGGAAATGATGAGGAATAGACAAGGATTGGAGCCGGGGAGGAGGTATAATAGCCATTTGCTGGCTAGTCGATTAGTAAATGGTATTCTTGGAAAGAACCAGGCTGTAGAATTAGAGAGACATACATTTGAATCCTAGCTCTTGTATTATTAACTGTGTGACCTTGTGCAAGTAACTTAACCTCTCTGAATTGGTTTCCTAACATGTAAATTGGAGATAGTAATAGTACCTACTATGCCCATTTGAGGGTATTATAGGAATTGAGTTATGCATGTAAAACATTTAGCACAATGACTGGTTTGTAGTTAACACATGGTGGCCAGACCGGCCCATTTACCTGAGTGGCAAGGAGCAAGGGGCTTATATATTCAGTAGGAACTCTGGCTACAGGGACAGACGGCAGGCTTCCCAGGCAACGCTGCTATTCTCTTCTGGGCTGAGCTAAAGCAAAGGCCTAGGGATGGCCGGGAAGGGGTGCTGGGGGCAGAGGGAGGGGGTATATGATAGCCTAGCCCGTCTCTGTCCCCACCCCCACCCTGTAACCTAATGACTCACCCTGGGCCTCTCCCAGCTCTATGGCTACTGCTACCAGGACAGCGAGGACATCCCAGACACCCTGACCACCATCACAGAGCTGGGCGCCCCTGTGGAGATGATCCAGCTGCTACAGACATCCTGGGAGGATCGATTCCGAGTGAGCAGGGAGGGGGCCGGGCCCTGGGCTCCTTGCTGGGATGGTTCTCCCTTAGAAGGCCAGCCCTCAGAACAGCTTTGACTCCTCCTCAGGGGAGGGAGAGAGAGGGAGACGAGCAAAGCTGACTCGGCCATCAGCCAAGGGGTTAAAAAAAGAAGCAAGACATAGATAACCCTGACATTTTTTGTGCTCCTCTCCACACACACACACACACACCTCCCCCAACAGACACGCTCAGCCTGACTGCAGGAGGGCCAGTGTCAGGACTAGAGAAGACCTCAGGCCATCTTAACCCTCCCTCTCTTTCCATACGCTGGACCACCCTACCACGCAGCTTCAGAGAGGAGGTCCGGTATCCCCAGACGTACCTGCTGCCCACTTCCCACTTACTGCATGTTACTTTCAGGGTCAGGCCAGACCGGCTTGCTCTGTAAGGCCCCTTAGTGAGCACCGGGGCCTTGAAGAGAAAGGCCAACCCCCCCTGAGCTAAGTCTGGAGCCCCAAAGGAAGGAGCCCTGGAGCCCCCAGGTCCCCTCCCAGGAGAGGGAGCCGTGAGCAGCCTTGTGTCTGCCCCTCAGATCTGCCTGAGCCTGGGCCGCCTCCTCCACCACCTGGCCCACTCCCCGCTGGGTTCCGTCACTCTGCTGGACTTCCGCCCCCGACAGTTTGTGCTGGTGGATGGGGAGCTGAAGGTAACGGACCTGGACGATGCACGGGTGGAGGAGACGCCGTGTACAAGCAGTGCCAAGTGCATACTTGAGTTTCCAGCCAGGAACTTCACCCTGTCCTGCTCAGCGCAGGGCTGGTGCGAGGGCATGAATGAGAAACGCAACCTCTACAATGCCTACAGGTGACCCCCACCCCCACTCAGGAAGGCCAGTGTGAGAGAGGGGGCCGGGGAGGGCAAGGCTGAGAGATCGCTACATGGGACCTGGAGGCCAGCCAGAGCCCAAGGCTCAGCGCTGACCAATGGAGGAGCAAGGGCCGGGAAAGGCCTCCACCCAGGCAAGAAGGGAACATGTAGGCTCTTGCTGAAGAGGCTAAAAATAGCCAGCTCCAAGGAGAATCTGGGCTGGGGGTGGCAGCTGGAAGCTTCTTAAAATAGTGTTGGACTCAGAGCCCCGGGCCAGTGACACTGGCACTGCCCTGTCCTCCCCTGGCCCTTCACCTCTGGAAGCTCCTCGCTGGGCCTCCATGCGTCTGCTCTGACACTTGTCAGTCAGCCATAGGGTAACGTGGAGCTGAGCTGGGAAAACAGACCTCAGATTTCAGTTGGGTATGAAGTTAGTCATGGCCTTAGCATGTGCCCACACCCCCGTGCTGATTCCGAGTGGCCTCCATCATACACTCTGGGGATATGCCTAGTTGGCAGACCTGAGGAATCAAGCTCCCTGGCCAGATTTGGGTTGTACCCCAAGTTGGCGTAGAGGAAGGATGTGCCCCCCAAGGCTGGACCACTGAGCCCCTGGCTTCTCTCTGTCCCAGGTTTTTCTTCACATACCTCCTGCCCCACAGTGCCCCACCCTCACTACGGCCTCTGCTGGACAGCATTGTCAATGCCACAGGTGAGCTCTCCAGGGCCCAGCTGCTTCCCGTCACCCCGTCCCACCCCCAGCAGATGTGGGGACAAGAATGACCCAGGACAGTGCGTGGTCCAGACACCATCATTTACCAAAGTAGCATTCTGTGGCACACCCCCTTCCCGGTCCACAGGTCATCTGGGCCCAGGCTCCCAAGGGAGAGAGGGAAAGGCAGCCGGCTGCCTACCTAGGAGGAGTAGGAGCCCATGTCCCCTCTCATAGCCACACTAAATCCTGCAGGAGAGCTCACCTGGGGGGTGGACGAGACCCTGGCCCAGCTGGAGAAGGTGCTGCACCTGTACCGTAGCGGGCAGTATCTGCAGAACTCCACGGCAGGCAGCAGAGCAGGTGAGTGGCCTTGACAGGGACCCAGGGGCTGGGAGATGGGGAGCAGATGGGCAGGTAAGTGATCCTCCTAATTGGGCTAAGTGGTCAGCCCCCCTCTAAGGCTCACTTGGAATGATGCGCAGAGACCGCTGACTGTGTAGCCTTCACTTGGAGGTCTCACCTCAGGCTGAACTAGAACTATAAATTGGCCTTAAACTGGGGGGTAGGGACAGACACCCCTCCTTATATGGGTGGCTCCAAACCCCACTATGTGTGGTTTGGACTGTGTGACTTTGAGCAAGTTACTTACACCTTGAGCCTCACTCTCTTCATCTGTGAATTGGGTTCAATATTACCTGCCTCACAAAATTCTTATGGGGATTACATACCAGGTAAAGCGTGTGAAAACAATTAACCCAGTTCCTATTCCACAGCTGGAATACAGCATATGTTTGCTTCTCTTCCCCTACTCTTGTGGGGCTAGGAGGAGGCCTGGAAGTGGAGGGGGGCTCCACGCTGAAACCAGTCAAGAAGCCCTAGAGCAGAGAGAGAATTCTAGCCTCTGCTTACGGGCTGTGGTCCCTCCGCTGAGGCCCTGGGGTTTAGCTGGTTGGCAGGGGGGCGAGGGGTGGGCAGCCTCTGTATTCAAGGAGCTCCGGCCAGTCTTAGGGGTAGGGGAGCCCTCGTTAGCCCTGTAAATAAAGTTTAACGAGGTGAACAATGGCTGGCTCTGTCCCTTAGGACGCTGTTTATGGGGCTGTAAATCACAGCCAGCCCTGGACTTTGGTCTAGTCCCTGGTAGAAGAAGGAGGCAGGAGGGCGGGGTGACCAGAGGCCCAGGGTTTCTGCATTATCAGTGCAGAGCGGGGCTCCCCAGTCAGCCGGAGAGACTCGAGTGAACAGGCAGTCTGCAGCTGAGCTGCTTCCTGACTGAGGAGGTTTCAGAGGTTCAGGGAGATCTCAGATTCTTCCTCCAGCCTCCTCCCTCAACACTCAAGGTGTGGATTCCCAAATGGTAATTTCTGTGTTTTACATTCATTTGCATGCCTCTTAACTTCAAATATCCCTGACTGCCCCCCAACTGAGAGGCCTCCCTAACCTCTCCCCAAGACTAGGAGGAAGTAGGACCACGGGGTACTCTAAACTCATGCTACTCGATTTGTGGATGGCAGACCAGCAGCATCAGAAGCTGGTTAGAAATGCCAATTCCCAGGCCCCACCCCAGACTTTCTGAATCCGAATCTGCATTTTAACAAGATTCTCTGGAAACTCACATGCACACTGAAGTGTGAGAAGCCCGCTTTAAATGTCTAAAATGTCCTGACCTCAGCAACCAGCCTGGACAGCCTGTGGCTCTGGGTGCCCACTCGTGTGCCCACCATTGTGTGCTGCCCGAGCCAGATGCATGCCCTTAGATTTGGGAAATGTGTGTCTCCCCCAAACTAAACCTGAGCATTGCCTTTACTGAGGGGTCAGCCCAGTTTCACAGTGGTAGCTGCCTTCAACTCCCTGCTAGGGGGACTGGGCTGGGTTTTAGCTTTCTCCTAGGAAATGAGTCTTACTGGGCTTCTCAGAAAGTGGCCCAGCCCTCACCCCTGGGCACACAGCATCCTCATCGGAGCTCTTATCCCCAACCCACAGAGTACCAGCACCTCCCCCACAGCACCATCCCCCAGGAAGACTACCGCTGCTGGCCGTCCTACCACCACGGAAGCTGCCTCCTTTCCGTGTTCAACCTGGCTGAGGCCGTGGATGTCTGTGAGAGCCATGCCCAGTGCCGGGCCTTTGTGGTCACCAACCAGACCACCTGGACAGGTGAGCCAGTGGGAAAGGACATCCTGAGGGAGGTGACTGGAAGAGATGAACAGGTAGTGGCCCCCATCAGAAGCCAGAGATGGTGAGAAGACAAGAAGGCTGAGATGATGAAAGACAAATACATGTGTCCTCAAAGCAGTCACATTAGGAGTAGCCCTGCCTCCAGGTAGCAAAAGATCCAGACTTATTACTTCTCACCTCTGCCCCCAGGTCGGCAGCTGGTCTCTTTCAAGACGGGATGGAGCCACATGGTCCCTGATCCCAATAAGAACACATATGTGAGGGCTCAGCTGACCAGCTGACCGTCCTGCCAGCTGGGCTTGCCTGTGGAGGGAGTGACTTGCACTAGCAGCACTGCATGTCACCTGGGAAACCCTGCAGACCAAGGCTGACATCCCAGACAGACCGAGGTGACCAGGACAACGTGCAATAAAGCCAAATGTTAAAATGTGAGTTTACCAGTCTACATATGGGACTGCTGGCTCCAGGGCCGGGAATCGTGGGGGCTGACTGCCTCTCCAACCCTCTGGACTGCCAGGAAGGCTCAGGCTGGTCTCCACTTGGGGACTGTGCCCCTCACTGGGACAATTCCATGGGCAGCCCTATCACTGTGTCATAGTGTGAGAATGTAGCCAAAGCCCCGGCTGCTGCTGCTGCTCTTGCTACAGGTGCCATGGCCTAGTGGGGGCTGCGTGGGGACAATCGGTCATGGGGTGTTCTCTCATCTGAGCTCTGGACAGGAGACTTGACAGGATGCTCCAGGAAGTCAGTGATTCTGTACCTGGGGAGGCTACCTCTGGCCGCAGATCGGATGTGCTCACAGGCCAGCCCAGGGGGTGGGGCAGAGGAGCACACATAGTATGAGCCAAGATGTGAGGTTGAGGAGCAGGTTGCGGTTTGAGCCAGGACCTGGGGTGGGGGTGGGGCCGGGGCCTTTCTGCCTCATTTGCTTTCAGTGAAAGCCACAAAACAGCCAAAACCAGCCTCTCCCCCCTCCTGGAGTTTGTATATCCAGAAGCTTTTGTACTTCTTGTTCATTAAAATGTTTATTTTTGTAAAAAAAAAAATCAATCAATTAATAAAATGATGTTTCACAGCAAGGCCTCCTCCCAACCCACAGTTTCTTGGGCTGACTTACTCGTCCTCAGTTACGTCTTTGGTGTATGTTTTGCGGGGGGTTGGGGGGGGTTGTCATGGGGGATGACCTTTGAGGGAGTGAACTCTCCATGACATACACTGAAGTCAGCAAAATGTGTTCAGGCCCTGCTCCCATGGTGCCCTCCTCGCTCCATGGCCATCCACACCCAAGTCCCAACAAAAGACATGAGGGACTCCTTCCCTTAAGATTTGGATTTTAACACATATGAGCTTCTTATATACAGAGCCTTTACCCAAAGGAGTGATGTCCTAATGGTGGGATATCAGCCACCTTGGGGGACACGGAGCAACCTCCAGTCAGGTCAGCTTTGTCTCCGTACAGGGCTGGGCCTGACCACTCTTGCCACTGGATCCTTTCCCTTTTCAGAGCCTTTCTTTGAGCAAGAAATATATGGAAAGTGGAGAGAAAGGAAGGCCTAGGGGAAGACCAACCCCCGCGTTCCTGGATTTTAACAGGGAGGGTGTAGCAGGGGAAGGCCCAAGTCTATGGAAGCCCAGAGCAAAAAAGAAGACCTATGGGTTCAAGACCACACTGCGGCCAGAGAGAAACCCAGCATGGACGCAAGTCTTCTAACTTGAAATCCCACATCTCTCCTGTATACCATTCTGCTGCTAGAATATTCTCAAAGTGCACAAACCTTTGAGGGCTTTAAAAAGAACAACCAAACTTTAACTCTGAACCCAAGTTCTCCTCAACAGATATGGTTGGTGTAATTTCTCACATACGAGCTATCCGTGTAGTTCTAAGTGATGGCAGAACTGATTTTAGCTCGCGCATCCTCATGGACTCCACTCGGACCCTCAAAGTTGCACCGCACCACCACCATGCCCGACCCACAGAGCCCACGTCTTGCCTCTGGGTACCAGAGCTTGGTAGGTGTGGTGGGGGGAGGGTCAGAGCTTCCACAGAACCCCACACCATGACTCAGCAAAGCCAGATCCTGCCCATGCTCACCGCCCTCAGCCCCCACCCCTCCAAGGGGGACCTCAGCTTTCACCAGCCTCCAGACCTCTCTTTCCTCAGCTGAATTCATGCGCTACAACACGTGTAGCCTGCCCCGTGCCTCCTGGTATTCTCCAATTACCAAGCAGTCTGTGGGGCAGGAGGAAACACATCACCAAGCTGGGCCACATTGGGGTCACAGGGCTGGGGTAGGAAAGGCCTAGGGGGTCTGTGCAGTCCAGAGGGAAACAAAGAACCTGGTTACAGGCATCAGAGAGGCTCCTAGGGCTCAGTGAAGAAAGAGAACCAAGCACTGCCTTGTGGGCTTCTAGAAGTTTCCAGATGAGTGAGGACTTTACTGGCCAATGGAGAGAGACAGACTCTTGCCTCAGTGAGGCTGATAATCATCCCAGTTTTACAGACCTGAAAACTGAAGCCCAGGTCACAGCTGCTAAGGGATTTAGTGAGCATGGAAATCCAGCCCTAACTTGCGAGCTTCTCCCAGGAGGAGAGAGGAGAATTCCAGCAAGAGGAATCTAAGTTAGAGTTAGGGAGCCCTCGCTTACTTGAGGTATGTGACAAACTGAAATGGAGATCCAAAGCGCAAAAAATCTTTTTAGCAAGACTCACCCACAGGTGGCTGAAGGGATGGTACATAGCTTCTTCCTCCAGGAGTGAACCTTTCTGGGGGCAAAAATGGCCATGCTCAGCCCTGTAGAGAGAAGGACATTTGCAGCTGGGAATGGAGGGGTGATGGGAGTGCCCTAAAAAGGAGGCAATAGTGAGTGAAAGCCCTAGGGAAAATCATTCCTCCCCTTAGATGGCCATTTACAGGTAGCCACCTGTGTTCCTGGAAAACCTGCAATTCCTGGGTATATTCTGTCCCCTTCCGGCGGAAGTCAGACCCCATCCCCCCCACCTCCACAAAGTTCATGTTCTTTCGGCCCCACTGCACAGCCAGTGATACCCAGGTATAGTGCATGAAAGAAATAACATTCACCCCACTGAAGCCTCAGGTGATGGTGCCAGAGGAGGGAAGGCAGAGGTGGGTCCTCTCCAGGGCTGGGGAGGTTGGAAGCAACCCAAGAGGGCTGTGTTGCCATTGGTACCCCACGAGGCTCTGGAGGAATTCTGGCCAGTCCTGCTTTTCCTCACTGTGTGATCTGGGCCAAGACAAGTCCCTGAGCCTCCATGTTCTCATCTGCAAATTTCAGATTAATAAAATCTGCTTCATAGGAGTGTTACAGGGATTAAATGAAATTATGGACATAAAGTTCTTAGCCAGTGTCAGCCAACAGTGAGTGCTTAGGAAATACTGGCGGATACTGTCATTGTTATTGTTATGAGTGAGCTGAGCCCTTCATGTTTATCTTCCACCTGGCCTGGAGGAGTATCCAGGTTGGCTGGGGACGACTGTCCCCACACCCCACCTCAGCACCCCCAACAAGAAACGCTGCCACCGCCTGGAGGAGGTGGAGCCCAGCTCTTCGGGTCAGTGCCCTGGGAGTCGAGTGTGTGGCAGACAGAAGGAGGAAGAGGATTAACATGAAAGCAGAAAATGGGATTAAGAGGCCTCAGGAAAATGTGCCCACACACCCCTCATCATGACAACAGCTTTCTGCTTTCACTCTGTGGCTGCTGGAGCCCAGAGCATGTAGGGCTTGGCTGCCCTCTGCTCCCAGGGACAAAGCTGAAAAGACCTATGGTGGACTCAGAGCATGAGGCTACTCAGTCTCCTAGGAAGAGGCGCCTGGCTGCCTTCACATGCGCTTTCTCATTTAATCCTCATGGCAGTCATGTGAGACAGGTGATGGCTCAGAGAGGTGAGGAGCCAGGATGCAAGCCTAGGTGATTGCGCCTGAAAGCCTGCATTCCTTCCCTTCTACCCACTATCTCACAAAGGAGCACAGCACCGCCTGGGACCTCAAAGATCAATGACCAACTCATCCCTACCACTTCCTTTAGGAAGGAGTCTCAGACTCACAGCCTGCCTTTGACGGGAAGCCCAAAGGGCAATAGAAGGAGACCAGGTCTGCCTCTCTGGCATCAACCTCTAGAGATGAGGATGTTCCCAAAGAACCTAACCTTTTTTTTTTTTTAAAGATTTTTATTGGGGAATTGGGGGGATGGGAACAGTGCTGGGGAATTGGGGGAAGGGGAACAGACAAGTTGCTGTCATTTTGTTCTTCAGTCTAGTTGTGGAGGACGTTGCTTCACTGGCCCAAGTTGGCACCATCATTGCGCTCTTCCCGGGTGAGGCAGATCAGTCGCCGGCTTCTGGACGGCTGCTCACTGCGGCTGCTGGCCGCTCACGCTGGCTGCTGGCTACACACGGTAGCCCATGGCAACCCACTGCAGCAGGGGCTGCAGCCTATGCTGTCGCCGGCAACTCATGGCAGCCCAGCTCCAGGTTGAGTTGTTGTTCAGCATCTTAGCTGTGGAGGGCAGTGTCACTGGCCCTCATATGTGGGATCTGAACCGGGGCCCTCTGGCATCCCAAGCCAGTTCTTAACCATTGCGTCACTCGGCCGGCCCGAGCCTAACCTTTTTAAAGGATCTCTTTGAGTTCTGTCTTGCAGGGCTTTTATTCCCCCTGTGAATCCAGGCCACTGTGGTCCCTTTGGATAGAGAAAGTGCTTCATCAGTCCCAACCATGTAAAGGAGACGGACCACAATATTCTTTAAAATTACCTCTCAAGATCTAGAGGATCCTGGATGACAGTGTAGGGGGACGTTTATTCTCCCACCCCATCCCATAAACCCTTTCAGCATCCTTTTTTTAGGACTACTATTCCTTGTCCTCCTGCCCCATCCCACCCAGCCCCCTCACCTCCTCTCACCTGCCCTCTGCTGGCCTCATTCCACTTCCAGATGTCTCTCCTGAGGTGCAATGACAAGTCCTCCCCTCTATCATTCAGGGTCCCAACAGAAAATGGAGAGCATGGTGAACATAAGATAAATTTACAAATGTGTGGGTACAGGGGAATCCCAAGGGATAGTACTGTAACCTGGGGCTAGTAGCAATAGAGCAGGTACCATCTCTACCCAAGGGAAGGGGGGCGGTTCTGTTACCAGAACCCAGAAGAAGTGAAGTGACCAAAGGACACAGCCAGGCAGGGTGACTGACCTCACAAGGAGAGAGCCAGAAGGTCGTACTCTCTCTGGACCCTCTATCCTCCCCCGATTCCCATCTCCCAGCTCCCCAAAGCTCCCCATGGGTCAAACCTACCTCGAAGCTAGAGGAAGCTGGATGTGAGGTCTATAATTGCCAGGCCACTATGACAGAGAGCAGGGGGAGAAAGAGAGGCAGCAGATCAGGTGGGACAAGAAGAATACACCCAGCACACCGCCCCACTTCACATTTGAGCTTTCATGGGGCTTGAGGGGAAAACAAGAGAAGACTTTCCTTTTCTTCTTCCAGTTCCATTCTCAAGCGTTAGCTACTGTTGGAACGAAGGAACACACTGCACCCAAACCTCAGGAGTCCTCTACAGCATGCATTCTCATCAGGGGTGCGAGCAGCCCCAAGGAGACAAACCTTGGTTCTTGGGAGATGAAGAAAGTCTTCGCAATCACAATGGTTTGTGTGACCTTCCAAAGGGCCACAGTACATAAACAGATATACAGTACACCTGTGCTATTAAAATTTCATGCAGGTGGTAGCAATTAGAAAAATAAAAATCCACAAGAGTGCTTAGCAGGACAGGGGGCAATAATGAAAAATAGGCTAAGAACCACTGGATTATAGTGACCCATAAGCTTTTCTTGGGTTGTCACAGAAAGCTTCGAATCTGTCACCCTCAAAAGTGAAGTTTATACTAATATACTATTTCTCTAAACTGCTTGTGTATACGTTTAGACATATTCTCTGTGCAGTTCATAGTAAAAACAAAGTGCAATTTGAATTATTTTTCACCTAGTGCTTTACTCGATGTACCCTTGCCCATGGTGAACATCTGGGGTCACTCCCGAGCCTCCTGCCTCTCCCCACAGCTTACAGCTTTCGTTTGGTATTTCCCTACACAGAAGAGCTCAGTGTCATTAGCAAGCCAGGGGACTTCAATGTATAGTCACTCTTCTCACAGCTGCTCAAGCCACAAACTATTTCTTGAGTGTTAGCCACTGTAATGAATACTGAAATATCAGACATTCCCTCTGCCTTTCGGAAGCTCACAATGTCACTGGAGATGTCACAAATTGGACAAATTCAAGAAGGCAATATACGAGCTGTGACTGTAGGGCAACGAGGCCAATTTCCACATGTAGCTTGTGAAAGCAAAGGGCTTGTTGGTCACATCTCAAATCACTAAGAGCCAGTTAACCTGGTCCCCTAAGAGCATCAATTCCCCACCAGGGACCCCACTGTTAACTCTTTTTCATCCAGAGAAAGGCCTGTTTTACCCTTACTCTGTATTTCTTATCTCTAAGCCAGTTCCCTATTGTCACAAGACATTCTCCCCATTCCCATGGCGACTCAACAGGCTTTGGTGTAGAGCCTGTCAGAGGCTTCTTGAAAGTGTAAATAGAGTGTGTCTACTGTTTCCCCCCTTATCCATACACTTATTTGGCCCTTCAAAGAGCTCTAGTAGATTAGGGAGGCACGATTTCTCCTTACAAAAAACAGGCTGCCTTTCCACAGGAGGCGGAGTTTACTCAAGTGCTCCATAATCCTGCCCTTAGAGGTTCTGCTGACTTGCCTGGCGTGGAAACAAAACTTGTGGGCCGTTTCCCAGAAGACCCTCCGGCACCCTTCGGTTCTTCGGCACAGAGGTCAATCTCAAGAAAAGGCTCTC
Source organism: Hipposideros armiger (assembly GCF_001890085.2). Taxonomy (NCBI): domain Eukaryota; kingdom Metazoa; phylum Chordata; class Mammalia; order Chiroptera; family Hipposideridae; genus Hipposideros; species Hipposideros armiger. The sequence goes on along the minus strand of NW_017731468.1, from coordinate 1,885,592 downwards.
ATGTTGTCCTGTCCTTCCATATTATCAACCTTCTTACTTATTTGGGGAAAGACATACAGGCAATAAATAAAATAACATATACAGTATGCTTTGCTTTCCACGGCTTGGAAGTTGAAGGCACTGTTATTAATCTGAACTCGTACAGAAGATAATAGTGAGGTTATCTGTATCGCATTTCATTTTATGACATATCACCTTGTTTACACGGCTCTTTAGGTTGTTTATAGGACATAGATTACCTTTAAATGCTCTGGTCTTGTTTAGTCATTTTTTCCTCCCGTCAATAAAAAATTTTAAAGGCAGCCATTGTTCTAAGAAATGACTATTGTACTTAGGGCACAAAGATGCTTTAATCAAGAGAGACAGTTTGCCTTGTATCTTGGCCTCCCATATCTTTTTGAACCAGGCTTTGATGCTATGTGAAGTTTTCTGACTCCATCGTTGAGCTATGCAGCATTTTGCAGTTATTAAGAGCAAATGAGTTTCTTCTTTAAACATAGGCCTCTGCTTAGCACATTTAGTACTATTTGACTTGGGTCTCAAGATAGTGCTATTCCTGGAATGAACTTCACATGCTGAAATTTTTTTTAATTACCCACAATCCTATCACATATGCTAAAATGACCTTTTCTTTCCTATAGCCTCTCCAACAATTTGCTGAGGTGAAGAGATTTATACAGGGTACTTTTGGGTTAGGAATTTACAGGTTAACTCTTTAATGCACAAGTCATTATATAAACCATTTGTGCTGCTTCTGAAAATGTATTCTGAGCAAATATAATTCAAAATATGGAAAGATTTAAATGCACACAGATGTTCCTCTCAACATTATTTAGAATAACAAAAGATGAGAGTTATATAGGAATATGATTAAAATATAGACATTAGAGTGTTAAATGAAAAAAGCAGGATGCAAACCCAGGTATGCAACTCTGTAAAACTGTATGTGAAAACAGACTAGAAGGAACCACACAACTGATAATTTTGCAAGGATGACAAACTAATTCGTATTTTTTAATTTCCTAAACTTTTCTTGTTTGTTATCATGTTGCTTGATTATTTTTACATTTTAATTCAATAATTGTTTCAATGGATTCAAGGAGTAGCTCAACCTTTTCACCTAAAGCGAGACCAAAATCTCTCTCTCATATTTTACATAGCCTTTATTTACATTGGACTTTTGGAAAGTCAGCCCCAGTAACCCACTGATCCATAAAAAGCATTTGATGGCTGAATACAGGAGTTGAAATCATAAATGCCTATAGGAGCCAGCAGGGAAGGGAGTCGTGGTGCCTGCTGCCATCTGGATAATTTAGGTCTGAGTGCATAGGTATTTCAAGGGAATCAGAGTTTTCTGTGAGTCTCCTCATTTATGCATTTTGACCACTAATTCAACTTCAAAAATAAAGGCATTTGTGGGCTACACACAACATGTCTCAAGCTGGATTCAGCCAACTGGCTGCCAGTTCGTGACCTCTAGCCTAAAGCCCGTGTCTGAGGTTACAGCCAGCTGCCTGACTTCCCAACACCCAGGTAAACCCACCCTTCCCCAGATTTCCCCATTCATCTTCCTCAGTGAGTCCCGCACCACTTCTGCTGTTTGATGAGGGCGATGAAGGACATTAGTCCTCAGAATTATGAAGGCTTGTAAATCTGTCCCTACTTGGAAGTATTTCTCTTGCCAAAATATGAAAGCTGGTGACATTTTAAATATTAATTTGTGTCTCTGTCTGTCGCTTACATTTAGTGTGTCTGTGAGGAATGGATTTGATGCTGTTCAAATATGTCCAATTTCATCCCTGAGCCCCTTCACAGTCGTCAGATGGGACCAGCTGGGCCCAGGCTCTGCTTCCAGCTTGTTGTCAACCAGACGAGCAGTCAATATGTTTATCACTATTTTTTCCAATACCACTGCCCTGGCACCACTTACTGGCCTCAGAGGGCTGACCTCAAGATGTAGCCACCTCTTTTGTGCCATCTCTACTCTCTCTCTCTCTCTCCATCTCCCTCTTGCTCTCACCCCTGAAAGCTCCTTTGGCATCACAACCAACCATGGAGGGATCCTACCTGCTTCCACGCTGGCATCTACTTCTGAGGTCTCATGAAGGAGCCCTGGTAACCTCCACTAATGGAAAATGAGGCTTTTGCCTGAAGTAACCCCACTGGCTTTGCCACACAGGTTCTCAGGGCTTGCAGCAAGGGGCAGCTGACAATCCAGGACTGACCATTCTTCCCTATCCCTGCTATACCATGGACCATCCGGTCCCACAAGGTCAATGTGATGGCCCTGCTGCGCTGGGGGGCCCTGCAAAACTGCACCAGCAGGAGCTTGGGTTTTGGTCGACTAATTAACCACCCACCCATCAATAAACAAATGAGCGAGTCTCCCCAAGTAGCAAGCTTTGGCTTTTACAGAGCCAACTGCCCCTTCCTTTCCCATCCAGGACCTATTATGGTTACAAATGCCTCCTATTAGTTCTTGGTTTATTTTGGGCCCTGCAGATGCTGCCAGATGTTTACTTTTAACATGAGGAGAATGACACTGCTCTATGGCTGGGGGGAAGGACAGAGGAGCTCGGGGCTATGGGCAGGACTGGCATGCCCCTCTATAGCTCAGTCTCTGGGGGCTCCTTCTCTCTCCCCTCCAGATGTGGCTCGGTTCCCACCCTATTTTGCCAAGTCAGCAGATCCAGCCTATTCTGAGCATGGAGGGTCCTGCAGGCTCCAGAGCCCAGGCGGCTGCACACATGGCTCACCATGTGGGGTGCACGTGTGTAATTCTGAGGTCAGGCCGGGGCTCCACTAGCCCTCATGGTACTCTCAGAGAGGGGCTCCTCATCACAGCCCCCTTCTCACCTTGGCTCCCCTTGGAAACAGCTCCCTCCTTGACAAAACCAAAAGGCAGACTTCCCTTTTGATTTGGAATATTTGAAATGACATTTTTGGCAGTTGTGGTCTTGGTAGGACCCCAAAGACTAATCTTGGAACCTCACAAAGCTTGATCCATTTTGTAGCTACAACACTGTGGCCTGATCCTATCATTGTTTGCAGTGTCCAGTAGGATTTGCGGGGTCTGGGGCTTCTAAGGGGAGCTGAGGCTGGTGGCAGAGGCCAGCACAATACAGATTTTTCCCACCAGGGTCCAAAGTCTTCCAAAGACATGACAGGCAATTTCCTACCATCTATACCCTTTGAAGGAAAGTTCCTAATCCCACATCACCTTGTGCCACCATTATTTCCACCGCTAGACAAGGAAAGATAGCCTACTCCTTTGTCCATCCATCAACCTGTCAGGTCCATCCTCCTCCCTTCAGTCTTCTTGGGCTTTAGTAACCTAGATGCTAAAAATATCTTCTCTTTTTCTTTGCTCTTTCTGGTGCCCAGAGAGCAGGACTGAGAAGCAGCTCATAATTAGCCCATACTCCCAAACAGAAATGGCCCTACGAGGAGCCAGGGGAGAGCAGCAGCTCCCAGCCCAGCCCAGGCAGGCGGGAGGAGCCTCACAGAGGAGATGCCCAGGGCAGACTCACACATTTTTACTGAGGACTTATTATGTGGCATCGTACAAGCAGCAGAATGGCTGAGTTGGCTACATTCCACATGCTGGATTCTTCTTAGAATTTGTAGCAACTATGCCCCTCCCATTTCTGAGCCATTGAACCCAACTCAGCAATGATTGGGAGCTGGTAGGAGAAGGGAAGAGAGCCTTGATGGCTTTCTGAAGAACTTATTTTTCCAAGAATAAATGGGAGGCAGAAATCACAACATGATATTTCAATATGAAACTGTGAACTTACCCAGTTCATGTCTGTATCCAGCCACCCTGCAAACCCCAATTCTTCATCATCGCAATCCCCTGCACCCCGCTACAGTATACAATTATTCAGGTGAAAACTGAAGTACTCCCTATCCAGAGTTCATCCTACCTTCTCCTCTCCCCAAAGCTACTCTGGGGCAGAACTAAAGCCAAGGTGATCACCACCGCCTGCTCCAGGAAGCCCCTCTCTCTTTTTCATCAGAGATTCCTGCACCCCCAGGACAGGTGTTTGACTTCAGAGCTCAGGAAAGGTGAGCTTTCCTTTCTTGCTTGCCCTCATGGAGTCTCTGACCATTCTGAGAAGGTAGATCCATCAATTAAACACACACCTATTCCATTTTCCAGCTTTATTTAACATTTCAGGTGACACCCCCTGAAAACTTGAAGGAGCCCATGGGTGGAGACACAAGGGAAGAGGAGCCGGGGGACACACAGGGAAGACTGGGGGATGTGTAGCTCTGGTGACTCACTCCTGAAGGTAACCAGGAGTGAGGTTATTCTAGCATTCTTCTCTAAAAGAGGCAGGAAGTATCCAAAGGCTTGACCAAGACTGTGGCCTTAACCTCAACCCTATGCTTGTGGGTCCATTGACCTCAGACCAGAGAGAGGTAATTGCAGGCAATACAGAATATTGCTGGGGCCTTTGGACAGAGGTCATGGAGGCACTTTGGTCTACTGGTGATGAACGTGAGCTCTGAAGTCAAGCATCGGTTCCGAATTCTAGCTCCATAAATTACACCCTGTGGGACCTTACGCACATTCATTTATATCATTTACCCTTAGGTTCATCGTCTATGAAAAGGGGATATAACAGTGCTTACCTTATAGGGTAGTTGTGAGGTATACATACAGAGATGTTGGTAACTCAGGAGTCTGTCATATCATAAGATCTCAAGAAGCATGGAATATTTTTATCATTATTGTCTTTTATTATTGGGTTCCAGACCTGGCCCTCTCCAAGAAGTCCTGAAGGAATATGACCGTCTCTCTGGGGGTCAGTGTGTCAGGGGTTTATTCAGGCTGCCCCAGCTCAGTATTCAGCCAGATGTGGCTCAGTACATGTAACAGATGAGGTACGCTGGGGGCCCTGGGACAAGATAGGACCACCCATCAGGCTGGGGAAGGTGCTGGCAGGACGGCCTCAGCTGCAGCTGCTGGGCAGCCATCCAGGGTGACAGGCAGAATGCAGTGTACAAGGGTGTGGAAACAGACAACAGGTGGCAGCTCAGCAACAGTGGGCGGGGGAGTGGTAGACCTTCTAGCATTTGGTAGCAGGGTGTCCCTGCCAGCAGGTGGGCCACAGAAATGGGCAATTCCATAGGTGTATTCCAAAATCCAAATCTGTCAGCAGATCTCAGCACCCACCAAAGGCCAGACTGGTAGGGAAAGGCCAGAGAAAGCAAAGCAGGATCCCAGACCTAGAAGCATAGACAGGTTATTGAGACAAGGCTGCAGGCCCAGCAAACAGAGAGAAGTGGCATTGCCAGGGCACAGCCTCAAGCCTACTACAGGAGGGGCTGGCAGTGGGGCAGTCCAGATGTGGTCCAGCCTGAACCCCAACCCCTGGACCCCCAAGCCAGGCTAATTTCCAAGGCAACTGGAGCAGGCCTGAGACGGTGTTGTCCCCACAATGAGGGTGCAGGGTACAGGAAAGGGAAGCTGGGGTCCTCGTGGGGGTCTGTCTGTCTCTCTCTCTCTCTCTCTCTCTCTCTCTCTCTCTC
>NW_017731468.1:1835499-1880039 GCF_001890085.2 Hipposideros armiger | reverse complement strand
CACACACACACACACACACACACACACACACACACACACACACATTCTCTCCAGCTACTATCCAGTTTTTCTTGCCCTTTGGCCTGTTTTTGTTTTTTCTCCCCTAGATCCTACTTGTTGATAAGGAAGAACCAAAATAGGTAGGATCATCGTTTTAAACCGAAAAGCTCAGTCTATCAGGCCCATAATAGCCCTTCTGACAGTCATCTGACAAGTGACATGTGCCCCAGTGGAAGGAGCATTCTGCAGTGGTGAACACAGCTGGAGGGAGCTGGACCCCAATTAAGGAAGAAAGGTGAGGGACCCCATAGCCCCTGACTTGGGTTCAGCTCCCACGTGTCTCTTTCTCAGGCTCAGCTAACAATTCCTCCATAAACTTTTCTAGACCAATGTGCTGCCAATGACCCTAAAGACTTTGTTTTGGCAACCAAGTGACCATGGGAGCAAGGTAAACATTTTATCTACTCTAGGCCCACATCCTTACAAACAGGGAAACTTAACCCATATTCACCCAAGGAGGATATTAAGCCTCACACTTGTGCATCCACATTAGTCCCTAAGCCTTATACACACACACATATCTATACTTGTCTCAATCCACACACATCTTAATCACTGGCCTCCAAAACATAAGGGTACAAGCAGTGAGAGAGGGTACCACATCGGGGACCTCATAGGGCAGAAAGCAGTCCCTAGAGCGCCCCCCAGCCTCTGGGCACGTCAGCCATACTGTCTCTTTACCTGCCCTGGCTGGACCTCCTCTTCCTCCTTAGAAAGGTAGTCTGAGAAGCTAATGGCCTGGACTTGGTGGGAGCAGGCCAGGCTGCCTTCTCAGTTTGCTCTCAGCTTTAGAATAAGGTGCGTATAACACATGGATCCACCTGGACATAAACTCTGTAAAATCCATCTGGAGCCAGGGTCACGGGATCTTTCCTCACCTCTAGGATTTCCTGGATACTTAAAAGGACAATGACCAGGGATATCAGTCAGAGGAAACTGAATAGAGAGAAGAGGTTACCGAGGTGATGGAAGAGCTAAGAAGCTACACAAGGGATGATAAGCCAATCCAGACATTAGCAACAGCAGGGAGCAACTTCTGCCCTAGGGCTGGAGGGAAAAAGGAAAGCGGAAAAAGTGGAGTTACCAGAGTCCAAAGCCAGGGCTGCCCAGGGGCGAATGCAACCACAGAGCGAGGGGCCATCAGATGTGAGCTAGAGCCATGAACAGATCCAGGTCCTGCCAAAGGCACCACAGGAAGCAGAGAAAAAGAAATACCCCAACTTTCCCCCTCCTACAACCTCTTAATATCCTGCCAGCACACCCCTCCACTGGGTGACCTTACCTGGAAGCCAAGGGCAAAGAGACTAGGAAATGTAGCCCCTGCAGAGCAGCCCTCAAAGGCCAAGGAACTAATCTGAGAGCAAGCAAGCAACTGACTAGCACCAGCCAAGAATGATGATTCACTGGGCCTTGGATGGGCCAGTTATAAGTGTCTCTGCTTTAGAGAAATACTAGACCAGCCACCTCACCCCCAGGGAGCAGCATCCTCCTTAGTCCTCTCAGCCTCACAAAGATGGAAATAGATCAACTGTCTCTGATGCCGTTAACGACCACCATCAGAAGGTTATTTTGCACATCCATCACAGCAGTAAAACACCCCTGAAGGAAACCGGGCATTGTTTGTAAAGAAGTGGTGCCCTTCCTCAAGGGCCTTCTCCTGCAAAATGGGAGATTCCCCCCACACCCCGCCTTGGCCCTCCTCCACAATCACAGCTTAACTTCTGCTTAGACATTGTCATTTACTAGCATCAGTGTTTCCCAAAAGTCTTGTGTCCTTAGCTGGTCTGCAAGTTCTCCACAGGCAGGAGTCCCATCTGCATAGCACGGAGTCCAGCTCGAGCCCCGACTCTCACCGTGCTGCACAGATCCTTCACAGTGGGTTCTATACAGAAGCAGCTACAGAATTTACAAAGCCCAGTGTACAATGAAAATACGGGCCACCTTGTTAAAAATTATTAAAACTTTCAAGATGATAACAACAGAGCATTCAACCAAGCACAGGACCATTCTAAGCATGGGGCCCTATGGGGCTCCACTGGACACACACCCATGAAGCCGGCCTGGTCCTATTGGGTGCAAGTGATAGCTGGCTTCCAAAGATGCCACCATCATTTCCTTACTTCCATGCTTGCAGGCCACTCCCACATCAGGAGGTGGAGTCTAATTCCCCTCCATTGAACCTGGACTTGACCAATAGAACATAACAGAAATGACATTCTTGTACCTCCAAGTCTAGGTCATAAGAAGCCTTGCAGGTTCTGCCTGCTCTTGGGACACCATGCTCTCAGAACTCAGCCACCATGCTGTGAGAAACACAAGCCACATGGAGAAAGCATTCATATGTCAATGACCCCGACTGAGCTCCAAGGGAACAGCCAGTGTCAACTGCCAGTCATGTGACTGAACCACCTTGATCACCAGCCCCTTAAGCCTTCATACAACTGCAGCCCCAGCAACATCTGACTGCAACCATATGAGCAACCCCAAGCAAGAACCATCCAGCTGAGCCTAATCAGCCACAGAACTATGAAAAATAATCATAAATTGTTGTTTTAAACCACTAAGTTTTGTAGTGGTCTGTGATACAACAATAGATAACTGGAACATGCTCCAAGGAGTGGTGGTATTTACTTGGAATACAACATGAATGGCCTGGGTTGTATGTCGTGACAGTACTGGCTGAACACACAGTAGGAGTTCAAGAAAGGGTGACTGCCCTTCCTGACCACCAGTGTGTTGGCACCAGACATGTGAATCCCCTGACCCAGGATGTGCCCTCGCACTGGCAGAAGCCTTTTGTGATAAAATGTTTGCCATCTGGTCTCAACCTGACATCTCCCTGGCTGATGAGGACACGGATACTGCTGTCTCCAGAGATTCATGACCACTTCCTCCCACCCCATTCCTACCCTTCCTATCTCAGGAAATGAAAAGCAATTTTTCCTCAGGGCCTGTTTACCCATAGCAACATAACAGGATTTCCAAAACCAATCTCACAGCCAGTTGCAATATCTGTCTTCACTGTAATAATAATACAGATGCTGCACCTGCCTCTAGATTCCATCTTCGGCTCTTGTGTTTGTTCATTTGTTTCTCCAGGATCTTTAAACATCTGATTAAATGTCATGCTTCAAATGAAAAGTTCTGAAGATGGAAGATTATCAGACTTTGTAACTTTCATCAGCCCTCCGCTCTGCCCGGCAGCTTTTTACAATCCCTATTTTCTCTCTCCTCACCCCCTACCTCCCAGAAGTCCTCTGTGCCCTATGAATTTCTCTCCCACTTGCTGGTCACACTATTCTCCCCATGAAAACCCTGATATGGGCATGAGTGAGAGGTGGATCTCCTGTCAGCATGCAGCCCGAGGCTGACAAAAGATGCAGTTTGGCCGGAAATGGGGTTCCCTCTCTGTCAAATAGACAAAAAGGGGTCTGATATCGCAGGCTCACATGACACTCCCTTCCTATGATGCTCTTGACCACATGGCCCTGTTCCTTATCACACCAGCTCATCCCAAATTCACCCCTCCCTAAAGTGGGCAGGCAGTGAAGGCAAAACTAAGGGACTGACACTCAAGGGATGTGTAACCACAGGGGGTCCTAAGCCGAAGTCTCCCACCAACTGCCCCCACTGTCCCTTGGGACAATGAAAGCAGGCAGTGGGACCCAGGCCATGTTTAGTCTGCACAGCCTGATCCTCATTTTCATTTTATGAACATAAATTGCCACTTTAGAGATCTTGGTTATAAGACAGGTCCCCAAGCAGCTCTTAGGTACTATGTTACTAGTAAGTAGCATGTTCACCTACGGGGTGGGTGGTGGTCCCAAGGCCAACAACTACAATGCAACAGGAAACATTTTTGAGATAGTGACCAATTTTTTCCTCCCAAGAGCTCCCTTCTGTCCTTCCACCCCTCCACCCCACCCCCAACTCATATTCAAGCAGTCAGGCTGTTCTATGCTTTTGGCCTCAAGGGAAGGATGTGATAGGGAGAAAAAGGAAAATACAAGCTTTGATGTCTGGACAAGATTAAAATATTTAGGAGAAACATCTTGAGTGAAAGCAGGGCCTCTCTCCACCCTTCCTCTATACTCCCAAAAATAAACAGTAAAGATTCCTCTTAAATGGTGAGGGGAAGAAAGGAGGGAAGCTGATGAGAAAAGAAAGGCTGATGGGCCCGTGACCTGAAGGGTGCACACAGATGGGATAACAAACATGCCGGAAAAGGGCCTCCATGAGGGACACTGCTGGCACCCAGAACCCTGGGCACTACCCATCCCCAGCACCCAGGGACCCTGTGGCTGTCATTCCCAATGGGGCCACTGGTAACTCTTCATTCCACAGCAGCCAGCAAGGGTGGGAGCCATACTTGGCTGTTTCCCCATCCAGCTTACCTTCACCTAACCTCACAATGTCCCAGGACACCTGAGTCCTCAAGAAAAAGAAGTTGCGTCCTCAACCCCCATTACCATCACCACCCCCACACACATCTACTGTGAAGGAGCTCACAACCTCCCTCACCACCCACAAACTGGAAGAGAGTTAAACCTACCTCAGTCACAAGACAGATTGAGCACTTGCTAGGTGGCAGGCATCTACATAAGCCTTCTCATGCCTTATCTTATTTTGTGATAGAACAGGCATGCAAATTCCTCCCACCCACCCTTAAAACCTGGACTCAGGGCCGGCCGAGTGGCACGTTGGTTAAGAGCTGGCTTGGGATGCCAGAGGGTCCCGGTTCGGATCCCACATATGAGGGCCAGTGACACTGCCCTCCACAGCTAAGATGCTGAACAACAGCTCAACCTGGAGCTGGGCTGCTGTGAGTCGCCGGCGACGGCATAGGCTGCAGCCCCTGTGGCAGTGGGTTGCCATGGGCTACCGTGTGTAGCCAGCAGCCAGCGTGAGCGGCCAGCAGCCGCAGTGAGCGGCCATCCAGAAGCCGGCGACTGATCTGCCTCGCCCGGGAAGAGCGCAATGATGGTGCCAACTTGGGCCAGTGAAGCAACACCCTCCACAACTAGACTGAAGAACAAAAGGACAGCAACTTGTCTGTTCCCCTTCCCCCAATTCCCCAGCGCTGTTCCCATCCCCCAATTCCCCAATAAAAATCTTTAAAAAACCAAAAAAACCTGGACTCATACTTAGCCTCCCTGCCACTCCGTTCCTTACAGCACTGCTCAACCTCATAGGGCAGTTCATCTTTCTTTGATGCTACATCTGAAACTTTTTCTTCTTCCTATCATTCCACCATTTCCACGGCATTGTGATTATTTACTAACGGCCCTATAACTCTTACCGGACTGGAGCGTCCTGAGGTCAGGGCCCAAGTCTTACTCATTTTTGCAAGCCTTGTAATTGGCACATAATAGGCACTAAATTAATATTTGTATAGTTAAATTGAATGGTCCACCCACCCAGTTCTCTTTTTTAAATTAAAAACAGAATTCTTCTGGGTATGGGGGGAGTGGGTGAGAAAGGCATAGGGATTAAGAAGTATAAATTTGTAGTTACAAAATAATCATGGGAATGTGAAATACAGTATGGGGAATACAATCAATAATGTAAAAACTATGCATAGTGTCATTGGGTACTAGACTTATCGGGGGGATCACTTCATAAATTATATAAATGCCTAACCACTATGCTGTACACCTGAAAGTAATATAAAATAATATTGAATGTCAACTATAATTTATATATATATATATATATATATATATGTATATATAGTCACGGGATGTAAAGTACAGCATAGAGAATATAGTCAATAGCATTATAATAGCTATGTATGATGTCAGAGGGGTAGTAGACTTGGAGGGTTATCACTTTGTGAGGGGTGTAAATGTCTAATCATTATGTCCTTTTGTATACCTGAAACTAATAATAAAAAAAAGACGATGATCCCCAAATCTCTTCTTGTTAAAAAATTAATTGGTGTCAGGGCCGGCCGAGTGGCGCAATGGTTAAGAACTGGCTTGGGACGCCAGAGGGCCCCGGTTCGGATCCCACATATGAGGGCCAGTGACACTGAGTCGCCAGCGACAGCGTAGGCTGCAGCCCCTGTGGCAGTGGGTTGCCATGGGCTACCGTATGTAGCCAGCAGCCAGTGTGAGCGGCCAGCAGCCGCCATGAGTGGCCATCCAGAATCCGGCAACTTATCTGCCTTGCCCGGGAAGAGCACAATGATGGTGCCAACTTGGGCCAGTGAAGCAACATCCTCCACAACTAGACTGAAGAACAAAACGACAGCAACTTGTCTGTTCCCCTTCCCCCAATTCCCCAGCACTGTTCCCATCCCCCGAATTCCCCAATAAAAATCTTTAAAAAAAAAATTAATTGGTGTCATTACTATGCTAGGGAGGCATGCAATTGAACAACAAATGATATTTAACAAAGTTTCCAATTCAGTAAAAGGTGTTTTTCTTATAATTCCACTATACGCCAATTTTCTTTCTCATAGAAATATTTTCTGTATCTTTAATTACAGATTGGAGATAAAGAATAAACATGAAGAAAATGCTTAAGATGGATTCGAGGATCATGAAATGATCAGACCAAAAAAAAAAAAACCGAAAACAAAAACAAAAACAAAAAAAATTCCTCATTAAAGCAACTCCAAAGCAAAGGAGACAGTCCTCCAAAGCAAGCAATTAGGGAAAACCCAATTTAGTACATTATCATCAGTTTCACTTTTCCTAACACTCCTTAGTTTTTTCTAGAGCTGGTGTTCTGAGCCTTCTCACCTTGATTTCACCTTCGCTACTCTGAGTCCTGGTCTTACCTCTGAGCCTCTCATTTTGAACTCTGGCCAGGAGCTCACTTCTTATTTTATTGAGAAGAATAAGAATGTCTGATATGAATTCCCGCCAGTTCTCATCTCTCTGCCTCAAAATCTCTCTAAAATGACTGGCAAAGTGTAAGGGGGAAGACGAGCCTCATTCACTGCCAAGGTGCAACTGATAAAATCTTATTGGAATACCGTTTGGTGATGGGTATCAAAATCTTACGTGTGCGTAACCTTTAACCTCACCGTTGAAGTTCTAAAATTTTATTCTAAAGAAAGAGTTGGACCAGCACACCAAGGAATCCACCAAGATGGTCTTTCAGTGTTGATAAAACACAGCCTCTGAGCCTTGTTTTTGTACCATCTTTATTTTCTGGCGGCTCTGGCCTGCTTTCAGCTTCTCTTTCTTCTCCCTCTTTCTCTGATATCCCCAAAGTCCCCACATCCACCCGAAAGTCCCCTTGTCTGTGTCCCTTATCCCATTCCAATTTCTTCTGCCTCACTCAGACCCTCCATCAGCTGCCTAGAGACGATCAAACTGGCAGCCTTGAAGAGGGAGCACCCCTCCAGGGCTGAAGAAAGAGCAGCTTAGGTGGGCTTGATGGCTCCTGGCCTCCGCGTCTCTCTGACTCACGCTCTGGCTATACCACTCTGCCTAAGCCTGGGCAAAATTCTTTTCTCCTGAGTTCACCTCAAACAGATTGGAATTTTTCAAAAGGCGCTTTCGTGGGCTTCTTCTATTTTTTTTTTTTAAGAAGGGAGATAAATTCTAATACATGAAACATTAAAAAAGAAAGAAATGAGTTTGTGTGTTTTCTATCTTAAAATAATGACCACCTGGCAAGACTTGTCTTCCCTGGTAAAGCTCACGGAACACCCCGGCCTGGCCGCCAGCCCTTCCGGTCTATGTGCTCAGCCACTTCTTCTCACAGGGAAAAGTGGTCACCTCGGGTGATTCATGGAAATCACATCTTTCTTTGTGGTGGTTGTTGTAAGTTATACTAGATTTGATTTTATTATAAACTCTCATGTTTAAAAAGTTAATACCTGATCATGTTTAAAATGTTTTCCAGTGACACCAAAGCATATCCAGTGAAGAAAACTTTCACCATCTCATTCCCGCCCAGCTACCTCTCCCAGAGACAGGCACTGTTCCCTGGACAGCATGCTATGCACCCTGTTCCTTTCCTTGCCTTTTTCACATAACAATGTATCTTAGAGATTGTCCCATAACATGCATATAGATTAGCCTTATTCTTCTTATCAACTATACGGATGTGCCATAAACCACACACTAAGTCCCTTGTTGGTAGACAGCTCGTTTTCTGTCTTTTGCTATTGTGACCATGCTGTCATAAATATCCCTGTATGTTTCTTTTTTGTGCATCTGTTAGAAAAATGCTAGAAATGGAATTTCTGGGTCAAAGCAAATGTGTATTTAAAATTTTGATAGATATTGTCAAGTTGCCTCCAAACTGGTTATTCCAGTTCACACTTCCACCAACATTATGCAAGAGAGTTGTTTCCTCCCAGCTTTACCAATTATCCACCAAAGTTTTTTTAATCTTTGCCAATCTGATGTATAAAGATTAATATTTCAATGTAGTTTTAATTTTTTTCTTTTTCTTTTTTTTTTTGAATAGGTGACATTGAGCAGGAAGTGTAGCATAATGCTTGAAAGGACAAACTCTGGTCCCTAACTGCCTGAGTTCAAATCCTAACCCAACCATTCATTTATTAGCTGGGCAATTTTGGGTAATTTAGTTAACCTCTCTACGTATTTGGTTACTCATTAGTAAAATGGTATCATAATACTAATACATTCCTCATATTGTTATTGTGAAAATTAAATGCATAAAGATAAAGCTCTATATAATTATCATTATTATATTTTAAATGTTTAACAGCCATTGTATTTTTTCTGTGAACTGTGTATTCATATCCTTTGCCTACTTTTCCCATTGTTTGTTATTTTTTCTTTCTGAAATATAAAAGCTTTTCAGGGGAGGGGGCAGTTGGGTAGGGGAGAGGGTGGTCACTTTGTGAGGGGTGAAAAGTATAACTATTGCATTGTTTTGTACACCTAAAACTAATAATAAAATAAATAAATAAAAATAAAAGCTTTTTATATATTTAGGAAATTAACTCTTTGTCATTTGTATAGGAAATACTTTTCCTAGTTTGTCCTTGTGTTTTGACTTTATTTATGGCATTTGCCATGTAGACATTTTTTATTTTAATGTAGTTATATATATATATCAACCTTTTCTTTTATGACTTTTGGACTTTAAGCTAGGCCCCAGAAATGTCACACTTCTTGATGGATGAATGTATCGAAACTAGAACTGCTTCCTGTTTTCACACTCTGCCTTTCCTCCTCTCACTCTCTCCCTGCCCTGTGAATAAGTCAAGGTTCTTTCTTGCTATCTCCTCAGGGGCTTTTCCACATTCAATGTCCCCTTGCGCCCATCTAAAGTCCCTCAAAAGTAACTCTCATTGTCAGGTCTGCTCGCTCGTGGACTGTGAAAGAAATTTATAGTTATTAATTTGAATTATACCAAAGATCCAAATCTCAAAAATAGAAGATTTAGTGCCACCATTACAATCCCGTCTTAACACTAATCAGGGCCAATTCCCTGCTAAAAAGTGTTCAGTTACTTCTCATCTTCAATGGAACTAAGAACCAGCTTCTCGTTCGAGGCATCTGCCTGGATGGTACCAATGTATTTTGCCAGCTGGTGATTCCCCTAAATGTCTCCTACCCTCCAGTCCAACTCCACTTTTCAATGTTCCCCTGGACATTCTTTTCCTCCCTGACTTTTATCACACTGTGTCATCTACCTGGAAAGCCTCCTGCCCATTTCCACCTACCCAAATTCTCCTCACCTTTCAAGACTCATCCCAAGCAACCCCTCTCCATGAAGCCTCCATTGGTCACCAACAATCAGATGTGAGCTCTCCTTCCCTTACACACTCAAAGCACCTTGTTTGTTCTGTTCCTAAGATATGCATTTCAAGCTGCCTTAAATAAACCAAGAAATCAATCTCAGGGGAAAAAAGTGAGCTGTGTTTTATTCATCTCTGCATCTGCCACAGCTCCTTAAACTTTTGTTGAAATAAATTGTAGACACAAGTAATCCGATTGATAGAAAGGGGGATTATGAGAAAGTTATTGTTCTCTGGCTAAATCATCACAGCCAGACAGTTGGGCTGGAGGCTGTAGAAGCCGCCTCCCCCAGTCAGTCTCCCCTGCTGTGTCAGGTGATGGGTGCTGGCTAACCTTCTTTTCTGTTGCAAGTGATACAATACCCAACCCTTAAACAAAAAGGGGGCTTCTTGGGTAGATGCAGAGGCTGTGATGTTGTTATCAGGAGCCAGTTTCTCTCTCCAGCCCACAGCCTCACTTCCTGTGTATTGGCTCCATTGTCAGGCAGGCTGGCCCCTGTGGAGTTAAGATAAAGGCAACAGCTCTAGCAGTCAATCTATTCTCACTTCATCCCAAATTCAAGTACAGAAGAAAAGGGCACCTGCCTACCTCCTAGGAGGCCCAGCAAAGGTCTCATTGCCTTTCTCTGTCTCTTCATGGGTTAGACGCCCACCTCCGGCCCAATCACTATGACCACTGGAATGTATTGCTCTGATGGTTCGGGCCTGGCACATATCCATTCTGAGAGCCAAGGACCGAGTGGAGTCTATCAGTATATAGGCTTAATATACACCCTGGAATAGTTCCACAGAAGGAAACTGACGTCCAGTTAGTTACCAAAAGAAGCAAGAACAGATGCCATTGAAAACCACTAAATACCCACCACGCAGAATGCAGAATACTGCTGCCCTCTTGGAGGAGGGACATGGGCCTGAAGCCCCAATGCTGAGCTGCCTGCCACTCTCCCCTGCCATGGAGGCAATGGTTCTAGCTTCCAAACACAACATGGTCCCCCAAGGCTTGTGGCCCAGCCGCAGGACCAGTGCGAACAGATCCTAACCAAACCCCAGACCAGGAGATGGCTGGCGTGGTCCAGCCGGCTCCAAGTTATTAGAACCAGGAGTTCCAGCCCTAGTCCCAACAGTTGTAGGATTGTTTATCTTTGTTGGGGAAAAACTGCAGCCAGAGCCATAAATCACTGCCCAGCTGGATGGCTTCGCTGAAATGTTTGTTTAAACAATGAAATCTCCTGACGGACTGAAAATATAGGATGGATCACCCTGTCCTTCTCCGGACTAGTCTCACAGGCTGGAGCCTGGGGCCTGTGAAAGGGACTCTGAATTGGTTCCCCACCCCCACTCTCCATCCCTCCCACCCCCAATATCAGCCCTAAAGAATGAAGCCACAGCATAGCTAATCTGAAACAGCAGATAATGCAAAAGCCATGTCTATCAATCTTTGAAATGCAATCTGTGGAGTGGTTTGCATTGGACGTGCCTTCCTAATGGAAGTAGCATTTCTTGGCTAACGTGCACAAAGAGGCTGCTGACGGGGTGGTCCCTGGAAGGACACTGCATGGAGCGCGGGAGCTCTGGCTCTGTCCTGACCACTCTCTGGGCCTCGGTGTCTTCACTTGTGACAGGAGGGAGTTAGACTCGGTCTTTATGTTTTCTTCCTGCTCTTGCCTGCTAAGTAAGGCAGCTGTGGGTTTACATTCCCAAAAGAAAGACTAAACAGGAGGGGGCAGGGCAAGGAGAGGGAGAGGAGGAAGAGGAACATATTGAACAGGAAGATTCCCTGAGGTCCCTTCCAGCCCTAGGGTGCTCCCTTCTGTCATCTCTGGCCCTTCAGAGGAGAGAGAGGAAGCCACTGACGAAGGGGCAAGCTGGCAGACCTGTAATCAGGAGCCTGGTCCACTCTGAAAAGGAGGTAAAGGGTGACCACCGATGGGTATGAGTGACATGGACCAAGTCAGAGCGCAGGCCCAGGGCCTGTGCCCAAGCAGTACCTAGCTTGCAGAGAAAGGGAGAGCGTGGGAGCCAGGAAGCCCGTCTAAGCTGATGGGGCTTAATAGGAGAGGGGAGCATCCAGAGGTGAGCAACTTCCTTCTCAGTTCTTTCTTAAAGGAAGAATGCAGCAGTGGCCTGAGCCTCCGCAGTCTGGGGGCTGTAACCCTGGCTCTGTGATGGGAGCCATGACAGGCCTGTGATAGAGTACGTGATGCGGGGTATTGATTGGTCTGGTGGTTGGTTTGCCAAATGTTTTCAAGAACATATTGCTTGTCGGGTACTGTGGGAGGATTTGGGAATGCAAAGAGGAATACAACAGGGGTTCTTTGAGAGTTCATGATGGGATATTCCAAAGGGATGAGCGACGGGATTCACAACAAAGATTGTGGAGGATACCGGGAAAGAATTTTTTAATGGTTACATGCGGGAGGTGTAGGGGGTGAAAGAGGGTCTGTAATTAAGATCTGCAGTGGAGTCTGTGATGGGATTGCATGACGGAGAGTATGATGGCTGTTTTGGCAGCCCATCAGCTATAGAATGGGAATGTGATATGGTGAGTGATGGAAGGGGTAACAGGGTATGTGAAGCAGTGTGGGTTGTTAGGATATGTGATGGTTTATTAACAAAGCAGCCTTTCCTGACAGCCCAGATGAGATAAAATTCTTCTTCTTAATACGGTCTCAATAACACTTTATGTTTATCATTTATAACACTTACCACAGTTGAAATGAGTTCATTGTTTTGTAATTATTTGTTCAATTCCTGTCTCTCTTACAAGGCTCTAAGGAGTGTAGAAGGAGCAGCCTTGTGGGATCTCATCCAATCTTATTCACTGCTACACCCCCTCCCTTCACCTCTCCCCAACACATAGCCCAGGGCTAGGCACATAATAGGCGCTCAATAAATATTGAAGGAACACATAGCTCTGTGGTATCCGGGTGGTCAAGCTTCTCCCCAAATCCTGCAGGGCAGCTGGAGATCCTCAGAATAAGCAACAATCTTGTGTCAAGAGTCAGGTGACTTTGGTTCTGTTTGAAGGGAGCTGTTACCATCTGGTGGCCAAAAGGAAAAAATACACTGGAGTAGGCTTGCATTCTGCCCCAGTTCTAGCTTCCACTGCCTAACGGGCCAGCAAGCCAGCAGCCAGCCACCCCTCAACCACATAGAAATCAACCCTAGCTTCCCCACTGCCTCAGGAGTGGAGCAAAAGCAGGCTAGAAAATGAAGACTGGGTGGGCCTGTGCTGGGCTGCCCCTTGCTCAATCCCTCCATCAACTTTCAGGTCCCTGCGCATCATGGCCACTCAGCCCTGCCTGCCTCAGGCTGGGCTCAGCTCCACTTCTCCCTAACTTTGAACTTAACCCTTCATTTTGGGAAGCAATTAGCCTGGGGTAGGGGAGTGAAGCAAATGAAGCTTTGATTCAATGGTTTCTGCATTAAAATTTCTCACCATCTGAGGTTTCACTTGGGACTTTGACCACAAAACCTGTACAGGAATAGGATGGAGGGAAGCAATTTTAACCAGGACTCACTCACCATTGTGTAGAGCAAAGATGCTGTCATTTGTGTGTGAACTGGATTGGCCCACTCTGGACAGTGGGTGCTTGGGGAGGCTGTTTGTGGATATAGGACTTGTTTCTATGTCCTCTCGTTGACAGATGAGCGGATTCCTCAGCACTTACCCCCTTCCTCCTCTTCCTCTGCTCTCCTTCTTTTGATACCAAACATCCCTGGGCTCACATTACAACCAGGCCCAGATTTTCTTAAAGTCTAATATTCAGTCCAAACTTATAAAACAGGGGAAATGAAGCTTTACCAACTATATAAAGGGATTAGTTGCTTCACAGTGTCAGTACAGCACCACCAAAGAAATATTCGTTACACACCTGCTGTGTGTTAAGTACTATTCTAGGCACTAGAGAGTCGGCAACGGAGAAAACGGGCAAAAGCTCCTGTCCCAGGGAACTTACCTTCCAGTGGAGCATCCTTTAATCCCACGCTTTCACCATGGAGCTCCTCGTCCTCAGCTGTAAACTGGGTAACAGCATCCTCCCTGCTACCTCACAGAGCGATGTACACATGAAATATTAACAAGAGAACTGCACATTGAAAGGACTGATTCACAGGAACACAGCTGCCCTGTACATTGAGTTAATATACTCATATGTGTTTTACATTTGTCTGTTTATAATTTCAGGTAACATTTTATTTTCACCGTTGCCACTGGGTGAGAGACAATAGCAGTGCCCCAAAACCATCTCAGAGAAGCATGCCAACTGAGTACAAACAGTGCATTTGCTAAGCAGACCCAGATGCATATCCCTTTGCCATTCCCCGTTCAGGGCCCCAACCCATTCTGCATGGCAATTCTGAAGCTGCCGTGGCCCAGGATCTTCCCTTAAGGACACAAGAGCATCTCTGAGCTTCTGGCATCAGAATGAGGCTCCCCAGTGGACAGGCAGCACCCCAGGCAGCCCGCAAGTAATGAAAGATGCCCTTCTCTCCAATGTACCACTCTCTGCTGGCACCCAGGTGGCCTGAGTCAGCACTGCTTCCAATGCCACAGTTCTCGCCAAGGTGGGGAAGTCTCCTCCAGCTCGTATGGCTTTTTGCATTAATCTCCCAAAGGGGAGCCTGATTCCTTCCATTTTACGACAGCTCCTTCTTTTTAATAACTTTAAAAATGTTTCCCCAGGGCCAAGTTTAAGGATATAGAATGCTACCCACTAAGGAATGCCACCTTACAGCATCTGTGGGGAGCAACCCTGAATCAGTACCTGTACCTCAATCCTTCCCAACCTCAGGGTACATCCTCACCCCCACAGGAGTAGTCAGGACCAAGGGAGACTGGCCACAGGCTTGTCTCCTGCCTTCTTCACCCAATTTGGACCTGACCTGACCCTTACTCCCAAGTGTTTCTTCACCATTTCCCCCAAGAGGCCCACAATATTCCATCCATGTGTCCCCACAATTCTTATCACAGGTGTGTAGGGTCAGCATCCTCAGGGGACACCTACTATAAATAATAGGCTACATAAGTGTAAAGGACCTTAAATTAGGTTATGAATACAAATAAAATAAGATAAATCAGAGTAAAAGAAAAATGGGTAGATTAACAAAATAACTCTGCCAGGTTGAAACACACATATACTCACAGCTCCGTCTCTAATAAAAACAACTAAAAACATAAAAGTTAATGTCCTGTGTTTAAAGGTGACAAAGCTAGGATCCTTGACAGGGAAAGCACTGTGAGAACTAAACGGGAAGGTAAGCACCCCAGCAAAAAATCCTGGCTAGATAGAGCACAGTGGACAGTGAAACTTCAGGTCCCATCACCTGGTCCACCTCAGGCCGAGGGCACAAACATTAGCATATATGTGTGTAACAAAATGGAGGAACCTGTATTTCTCCGAACTCCTCTCAGGGAAAGGACTGGTCATGGTCAGAAAGAACACTCTAAAAGCTGCTTGGGTGGAGGTACAGGCAGAGGGTGGCAGAAGTCAGACCACTAAGGGCAACAGATACTCAAGTGACAAGGAATGGAAGTCCAACTACACTCTAGAGAGACAGGCTTTAGTTTCACTGATAGGATGTGCACATTTGAAGCCAGAGAGCAATTGTTCAGGACACTGGAGAGGAGGCTGAGACTGCAAAAAGGAGCCACTGACAGGAGGCAGCTTTACAAACAGAGGAGCAAAGATAAGAATTGCACCAGTAGTGTCATCACAGATCATGCAGGCCAAAAGAGAAAGGAGTGTGATATGTTTTAAATGCTGGAAGAAAAAAACTTGTCATCCTAGAATTATATACTCAGTAAAGTATTTTTCAAAAAGGAGAAATAAAACAATTTTCAGGGAAACAAAAGGTGAGAAAATAAAATATGATACCAAACAGACATTAGGATCTACACATACAAAATTAAGATCTCCAGAAAAAGTTACAATCAAAGTAAATAGAAAAGGGTTTTTTTTCTCATTTTTAATCATTATAAAAGATAATTGATTGGCTAAGCCAAAAATAGTATTAAAGTATTGTATGTAGGTTTGCAGCATAAAAATGAAATGGATGGGGCCGGCCGAGTGGCACGATGGTTGGAAGCTGGCTTGGGACGCCAGAGGGCCCCGGTTCGGATCCCAAATATGAGGGCCAGTGACACTGCCTTCCACAGCTAAGATGCTGAACAACAGCTCAACCTGGAGCTGGGCTGCTGTGAGTCGCCGGCGACAGCGTAGGCTGCAGCCCCTGTGGCAGTGGGTTGCCATGGGCTACCCTGTGTAGCCAGCAGCCAGCGTGAGCGGCCGTCCAGAAGCCGACGACTGATCTGCCTCGCCTGGGAAGAGCGCAATGATGGTGCCAACTTGGGCCAGTGAAGCAACGTCCTCCACAACTAGACTGAAGAACAAAAGGACAGTAACTTGTCTGTTCCCCTTCCCCCAATTCCCCAGCACTGTTGCCATTCTCCCAATTCCCCAATAAAAATCTTAAAAAAAAAAAATGAAATGGATGACAATAGCTGAAAATCTGAAAGGAAAGAATTGGGATTATATACTGTTGAAGGTTCTTACACTATAAATGAAGAAATATATTATTACTTGAAGATAGGCTGTGATTAATTAAATATGTATATTTTAAATCCTAGGGCAACCTAAAATTGTGATTAATTAAATATGCACAATTTAATATGCACAACATGAAAAATCTTAAGGTATAAATCATAATATAATAATGGAGACAAAAATAAATGATAACAAATTCTCAATCCAAAAGCAGGCAGTAAAAGAGGAAAATGTGAACAAAGAGCAGATAAAACAAACAAAAAACAACTACAATGGCAAGGTGTTAGATTTTGATCCATGGGAATGGTCTTAACAATCAGAATAAAAGACAGAGATTGTTATATTAGATAAAATAGCAAGATCTAACTATATGCTTTAAACATAAAGATATGCATAGGTTAAAAGAAAAAGGGTGGTAAAAGATATACCATGCAAACACTGATTTTAAAAAAATGTAGTAACTACTTTAATATAATTAGGCAATGTAGACTTCAATAGAATGAATATTACCAAGAATAATAAAGAATGCTCCTTAACGATAAAGGGGTCAATTCACCAATACATAATAATTCTAAATGTTTAAGTACCTAAAAAAAATACATTACAGCTGCCAAATACATGAGGCAAAATTTATAGAAAGGAGAAATAGATAAATCCACAATTGTAGTTGGAGGCTAAAATTAAGTTATAAAATAAGTAGACAGAAAATCAGTAAGGATATAAAAGACCTAACCATCACTATCAATGAACTTGACCTAATTGAATCTGTAGAACACTCCACCCAACAGCAGAATTCACTTCAAGTGGGCCTGAAACAGTCACTAAGACAGATCATTTCGGGGGCATAAAACAAATTTCAACAATTTTGAAAGACTTAAAATTATACAAAGTATTTTCACTGATCAAAATGGAGTTAAACTGGATATAGAACTCTAGGTTGACATATTCAACTAGAAATTACTAACAAAAATATACTGGGAAAGTCCTAAACTACTTGGAAATTAAATGTTTGATGGGAGTATTTACTAGGAGGCTGCTGTTTGGTGTGAGATATAGCCCTCTTCTCTATCACCTCACAAAACTCCTTCGTAAAATCTGCATAGTTTACCAATGCTTTTGCCCAGGGCGGGCAACCTATGGCTCACAGAATAAATCTGGCTCGCAAGCTAAGAATGGCTTTTACAACTGCAAAGGATTGTGAAGGAGAAAACATAGGGAGAGAAAGAGAAGGAGGAAGATGGGAAGGAAAAGGAGGAGAAACAGCACCAGCCGCCGAAAACAGTCTAAAATATTTGCCAACCGCCTCCTTTACTCTTATAAAATGAGATGGGAAGTGTTTCCTCCTCTATTTTCTGAAAAAGTTTGTGACACATTGGTATTATTTTTTCTTCGAATGTTCACCAAGGAAGCTTAGTGTTTAGGGTTTTCTTTGTGCAAAAGTTTTAAATTATAAATGTAATTTCTTTACTAGATATAGAGCTATTCAGATTTTTTATTTTTTTATCTTTTTCTTTTGTCAGCTTTGGTAATTCACCCCTTTGTTAATCAAAGTTTCCATCTGGCATCATTCTCCTCCCATTTAAAGGATTTCTTTTAACATTTCATGTAGTGCATTTTGCTAGTGTTGAGTCCTTTCAGCTTTTGTTTTATTTTTTGAAAATGCTTCTATTTCACTTTCATTTTGAAGGATATATTTTGCTGGATATACAATTCTAAGTTGATACCTTTTTTCTAATAGAACTTTAAAGATATCATTCTCCTGTTTTCTGACTTTCATTGTTCCTGAGGAGAAGTCAGTATTTATTCTTTGTTTTTCTGTATGTAATGTGTCTTTTTCTTCTGGCTGCTTTTACAATTTTTCTCTTCATTATTAGATTACATCAATTTAATATGATGTGTCTTGGTATGGTTTTCTCTGTGTTTATCCAGCTTGGGGTTTGTTGAGACTCTTGGATATTTGAGTTTATAGCTTCCATCAAATTTGAAAAATTGCAGATATTGTTCCAATCTGTTTCTGCCACCTTCACTCTTTTTTCTCTTTCTAGACCTCTAATTATATACTTATTAGACTGCTGATATTATCCCACAGGTCACTGAGTTTCTAGGGGCTTTGATGTGGATAGTTGCTATGTTTGCACATCCATAGATATCTTCTTCTGCAACATCTAATCAATGAGCTGTTGAGCCCATTCAGTGAATTTTTCACTTTGTATAATTTATTTTTTAGTTCTAGAAAAAAATAATACTTTGGTTTAGATTTTATATATTTTTTCTCATTATGTTCATGTTTTCCTTTAAATCCCTGAACATCTTTGCAATAGCTCTTTTAAAGTCCTTGCATGCTAATTCACTAATCTCTGCCATTTATGGATCTGGTTCTTATAGTTGATTTTTTTTCCTGTTTCTTATCATGCCCAGTAATTTTCCATTGGATGCTGCTGGGCATGGTGAATGTGACATTGTGGAGTGTCCGAATTTTGTTGTCTTTCTTTGAAGAGTATTGAGATGATGGGGGAGGGTCAGAGAGTTGAGCTACCTACAGGTAAGCTAAATGTTTTCAAGGCTTGTTTCTGTGCTTTGTTAGGGTAGGTCTAGAGCCGTGGTTCTAAATCAGGTAAAAATTCCCCCTACCCCCAGGATATTGGCAATGTCTAAAAATATTTTTGGATGTCATAACCAGAATGGTGCTACTGGCATCTAGTAGTTAGATGTCAGGAATGCTGTTCAATATCCTACAAGGCACAGGAAAGCCCCCCAAATAAAGAATTGTCCTTCCCCACAAAGTATCAATAGTCCCCAAGTTGAAAAACTCTGGTCTAGAGTACCTTCACTCTAGGGCCAGTGTTACCCTACTAATAGGATATCTATTTGATGCCTGTATCTGCTCTCCAGGCTGGCTAATTGGAACGCGAACATCTCCCAACCTGTTCTGAGCTCTGGAAATTGTTCAGCTTACAGCATCCTCGTAGTTGTTTTTCCAGTAGTTGTCCTTTGCCTGGCTTAGTGGAGTCTTACCCCACACAAGCACAGCTTAGTCTTTGGTCAAAACTCAAGGGAACCCATGCAAATTGCTGGGGTTCTTTCTCTGCATAGCTTCCCCCTCTCCTGCACTGTCACACAAATTCCAGCTGCATAAGCTTTCCTGACCTCTAATCTCTGACATTTCAATTCAATGAGATCTCCAGACTCTGTTTGGGTTGCCTCTTCCCTGTGCTTGGTCTATAAAGTGCCTCCAGGCAGAAAGCCTGGGTCATCAAAGGGCTCTCTACGTGTCTCTCCCATTTCTACAGGACATACAAGCCAAGGTACTAACGGCCTTTGTTTCTATCTTTTAAAAGATGTTGGTATAGTGAACAGCATTGACAGACAGAGATAGTGGCTCCCTCTGGAGCAAAAAGGCAGGTTTCTGTACTGTCCAGTGTTACAAAGATAAGCTCTCTCTGTAGGGCAAAGGTCAAGTCGGCTTACTCCCCATTATAAATTATTCTGGTTCCCTAAGCTCAGGGTTCCTTTCCTGTAATGCAACCTACTACATGTATATGTGTCACCTGGACCTCTTCACATCACCATGTGGGAATTGTGACTTGTGGAACCAGTATAAATATTGGGTTGTCGGAAAAGCCATGACGTATTTTGTCTATGTTTTTCAAAGGTCATTTAGTTATATAAAGAACAAAGATCAATCAATGATATATTGCCCATTTTGTTCGATAACCTTTTGCCATCTTTCAGTGAGCTTCATAATTCTTTTTTCATAGAAGAACCTGTCTTTATTTGCGAAAAACTGAACAAGGTGCTGATTTACACCCTCATCTGAATTGAACGTTATACCACACAAGGAGTTTTGAAGACAGAGAAACAAGTGGAAGTCTGACGGCGCAAGGTCAGGTGAGTATGGTGGGTGTGGCAACACATCCCATCCAAGCTCCAATCATTTTTGACAGGTGATCAAACTTGTGTGTGGTCTTGCATTGTCACGATGAAACACAACTCCTTTATAATTAACAAGCTCTGGACGTTTCTGGATGATGGATTCGTTCAAACTGTCCAATTGCTGATAGTACACATTAGAATTGATTGTTTGGTCCCTTGGTAGGAACTCAAAAAACATGACACCTTTAAAATCCTACCACACTGAGAGCATAACCTCCCTCTGATGAATGTCTGCCTTCAACGTTGTTTGAGGCGAATTATCACGTCGGGACCAAGACCGTTTGCACACCACATTGTTGTAAACAATCCACTTTTCATCACCAATTATCAGTTGCTTAAAAAAAAGGATCACTTTCCTCACATTTAATGACCATATTGCAGATGTTTATATGCACCGTCAAATGAACTTCTTTGAGTTCATGCGGAACCCAAATATCAAGCTTGCTTACATATCCGAGCTTCTTCAGATGATCATAAATGCTTGAATGATGGATGTTCAATGTTTCTGCAATCTCTCATGTCATGTAACGTGGGTTTGACTTGCTCAATGCCTTTATCTTGTTGTCATCAACTTCGGTGGGCCTCCCTGACCAAGGAGCATTATGGAGATCAAAATCACCAGCATGGAATTTCGTGAACCATTGTTGGCACTGACATTCTTGTAGAGCATTGTCACCGCAAACTTTATGCAACTTTTCACAAGCTTGATGCATATTCTTCCCTTTATGGAAGTAAAACAGTAAAATATGGCAAAAATGCACAGTTTGGTCTTCCATCTTCAACTTGTTGCAAAATCTCCAAAATTCAACCAAATTGCTCAATTTTTTTTTAGAATGAAGCTTGAACTGTCAGCTGTCAAATGACGTAGCAATAACATAGATGTAAATGACTCTAGTACTTCCAAAAATGAACTAGTGCTATCTGTCACAAACATTCGTCATGACTTTTCCGACAACCCAATACTAACACTCTGCCCATTGCTATTGCTGGGAGTAAGAAAGGCCTTTTTATCTCTTCCCTGGGAGTCTTGCATCTTCTGCCAGCACCCATGAAACAGCATCAAGGTAACCTGTTCACTGGTGAGTAGGGTAAAATCTCAGTCCCCTTCACAGTTCTTGACACACCTACTATGTACTAGGCACTATGCCAGGCTCTGAATATAACAAGAGGACCACATAGCAAAAAATAGGACATAACCTGCCCTTCTGCAGTCTACGGTCTAGTGGGAGAAAGAAACAAAGTTTTTAAAGACGAACATATAATTTTTAAATGGCAACATGTATTTAGAAAGAAATAAGGAAATTACAACAAGAAAAGGACAAGGGGGACAATTTTAGAGTAAGTGGTTAGGGAGGCCTCTTCAAACAGGTGGCGTTTAAAAAAGCAGAAATAGGATGAGTGAGGGAAAGAGAAGAAACAGTATCTACAAAGGTCCTGAGGCAGAAAAGAGTTTGGCACATTTGAGGAATTGAAAGAACACCAACAAAGTTAAAGCACAGTGAACCATAGGCATGGTGGTACTAGGTGAAGATGAAAAAAATGGACGGGGTCTAAATCAGAGGTGTTGAGACCCTGGCTATACTTTTGCATCTACTCCAGGAACTTATAAAAATATCAGTGCTTCAGGCCAATCCCAGGCCAATTAAATCAGAATGCTTCATAGTGGAGCTCAGCCACTGGTCATTTCTTAAATACTCCTAGGTGACTCTAATGTGAGGCTGGCATTAAGGACCACTAATCTTGACCCTGAGGATCCTTGCATGAGTTAGGGTTTTACTGAGGAGTTTGGGTTTGAGTCAAAGTGTAATAAAAAGCCACTGATGAGATTTAAGCATAGAAAACATATTTGTTTTGATTTATTTTTTAAAGGAGCTATCTGTCTACCGTGAGAAGAATGGATTAGAGGTCAGTAGTAGGAGCGAGGAGATAAATTGGGAAGTTATTGAAATAGTCTAAGCAAGAGATGGTGGAGGCTTGGGGTAGGGTCTGGCCATGAAAAGAATATTAGGAATACTGGGAATTGAGGTTAAATGAGTTGAAGATGGCGCCAGATAATGAGTGCTCTGCCTCAGGACCTTTGTAGATACTGTTCCTTCTGCCTGGAAAACTCTTTCCTTTGCTCATCCTGTGTCTGCTTTTTTTCATCCTTTAGGCTCAGTTTAAAAAATACCAGGTTAAGGAAATTTGGCTTTATCCTGTGGGTATTGGAGGAAAGGGGATATTTAAAAATCTTGAGTTTGGATTACATCCAGATGAACATAACAAAAAACATGACTTCCAGTGGCTTAAACAAGCAGAGGTTTGTTTTGTCTCATATATACAAGGACTACAGAAGCAACAGCATTTGTATAGCCGCTCAGGGAGGTCAGGAGCAACAGCTTGGTCTTTCCCTCATGGTTGCAAAATGGCTGCTGCAGCTCCTTTGTAACCACTATCAAGGCGGTAAGGAAGGAAGGGGAACAAGGGGCACTAGCTACAGTTGTCTCTTTCAACAGGTAACGACAGACTTTCCCAGAAACCACTTCCACTTATTTTTCACTGGTTATAATTGTGACTCCTTTCCCTGAAGGGAGAGTAGAAAAGAAAGGATTTCCTTTTTTTCAGACTTTATCATGCAAGGCAGCAAGAACGGCTGGAGTTCTTGAACTAGGGAATAATATCATCAAAGAGGTATTTTAGGAAAGTGCAGCCTGGAAGCTATAGAAAAGTAGAAAGAAAAGAACTAAAAATGGAGGTGAGTTAAGAGGCAATTGCTGTCAGTTAGTGGGGAAAAGATCTGGATTAGAATGAAGACAGCAGAAATAATCAAGGGCTTAGTTTATGGGACATAGCTATGTCATTTATTCATTCATTCAGCAAATATTCATTAAGCCCCAACTATGTGCAAGGCAATGTGCCAGATACTATGGGAGAACATGCACAAATCCTACCCTCAAAGAGCTTACAGGCTAGAAATGGAAAAAACACATGTCCCAAATAGCTAAAATGCAAGTAAGCAAAATGATAAATATCATAAAGTTATGAAACTTCAGAAGAGAAAGCTATTGCCTTAACTGGAGAGATAATGAACTTGGTCTTAAAGAATTTATAGGAGGGGGAAAGATTGTAGGCAGGGTACAAGTGACAATGGAGCATTCTAAGCTAACTGGCTAGAAAGGGTGATGAAAAACAAGCCCGAAAGAAAGCTGAGCTAAAGAATTTGCATTTTATTTTGTAGACTAGCAAGTATTTATTGGACTCCTACTGAGGGATAGGTATTGTGCTAAATCCTGAATTTCTACATGTCACTGTCTGTCTGTGTTTCCATATATGTGCGCCTGCTTGTGAACATCTGTATGTTTCACTGTGTGTACGTAGCTTTGTCTCTCGTTTTAACCAAGTCAATTTCTTGGTGTGTACATTCATACTAACTCTACATGTGTCTACATGTGGCCAGCAGGTGGCACCACAAAATCACAACTAGCAAGGACAATGCTGTATCTTCCAGCCAAGTAGCATCTCAGGCCCTATCAGTCCCTTGAAGAGATGCTCTTGTAGGGGCTGAGCATTAGTTTGTCTATTTCCATCATTATCATTATCCATCACTGTATTCCCATGCTGAGTACAGAACCCAGCAAATGGAAATACTCAATATATAAGTATAGAATGAATTGATGAAATGCTAACATGCCCCATGGGAGAAATGGGGGATAGGGTGGGGCAGGGAACTGAGAGAAGGTGGCCCATCAGTGAAGACCCCACAGGAAACAGGAATTCAGTTCCACAGAAGTCGCAGAGGGGTCCACAAGAGGACATGTAATAAAACAGTAAGCTCAGCCATTGCTGTCACTCCTAAGACCTCCCCTTCTTATAATGTGGCATCTGAGCCTGATCCTTTCCTTCAGCTTTTATTTAGTGCCTTGTAAGCACTAGGACCTGTGGGAAACACCACCTCTGTTTTCCAGGAGCGTACAATCTAGGAAGGTAAGTAAAATTAAACAAACAAACAAAAAAACAATACAATTCTCTCTGCTGAGAAAGTTTCTTCCTGCCACATGTGAGAAGTGCTCTGTTAAGGACAGAGCCACAGAACCAGAGGACGGTCCAGTTGGGTCTACTCGGGGGTCTTCTGCCCACTGCCCCTCTGGCACCTCTTCCCTGACCCTTCCCCTCCCTGGCTGCCTTAGGAGGCTGCCTCTCTGTCCCTCATCTGGGCTACCACAACGTCTCACCCTTTTCAGAGCCCAAGGCTGTGATCTCTCCCCCTCCCCCTGCAAGCACAGGCAGCCCTCATTAGCCTGTCTGGGAGGAGGAAGGCCTCTGCCCACAGTGACTACCCCTCTGGTCATTTCATACAAGAACCCAGATACCACCTTCAGCACGCACTGTGATCCCATAGGGGAACTGAGGCTCAGCATTTTGCAGGAAAAGCCTTTGACCAACAAAGGACTACTCAATGGAACCAATTTCAGATTGGCTGCATAGACGAGGGGCTGGGAATATAAAACACTTTCATGGTCTGGCTGCTTCCCCAATCCTCCCCACTGCCTCACTCCTTTCTCTGAGCTACCAGTAGCACATAGTGCTGGAATTGTCATGCCATGGCGGGTCAAGGCCTCCTCATGGCCCTCTACAAAGTGGACCCCATCTCCTGCTTCAGCCATTTCTCCCATTACTCCTTTGTACCCACTTGCGCCCTACACTCTCAGAGCCCTATTTGTGTGTGCACTCTCACTCCCCTGCCCCTTTCTAGACGTAGCTCCTTTGTCCTGGGAAGTCCTCCGGCCTCATCTATACCTGGAAAATTCCCACCTGTCTTCAAGTGGCATCTTCTTCCTAAAGCGTTTCCTACTCCACTCAAACCTGACATAGCCTCTCCCTCCTCTTTTGGCAATTGTTATTGTCAGCTTCATTACCTGAATGCTTTATGTTTCAAATGCCCAATTCTTTTTATTAAACTCTAAGTTCTGCAAGAGCAAAATCTGTCTCTTATTCACCCAGTACCTAGCAACTTGTTTGACACGTAGTACATGCTCAGGAAATGCAGAGGAGGTGATTCAGCTAAGGGTGCTTGCTGTTATTTCTATGCTTTGAGACACAGATCCAAGGAACCATGAGCTCCAAGGGACACATAATATATTCTTTCTATGAGGAAATGAAAATAACACTGAGCACATGTTAGGTGACTTCCAGCCCCGACCCCATCCCCATCAGGCTGGCCTGCTCTATCCTCAAG
The DNA here is from genome assembly GCF_001890085.2 of Hipposideros armiger. Classification (NCBI taxonomy): domain Eukaryota; kingdom Metazoa; phylum Chordata; class Mammalia; order Chiroptera; family Hipposideridae; genus Hipposideros; species Hipposideros armiger. Next base: position 1,854,553 of record NW_017731468.1, on the reverse strand, counting down.
GACACACCTCTAAAAATCTCTCCCCTTATTCCCTCCCTACCCTCTGCTGTACCTTTCTCCCTTTCCCTTCCCTCCTCTCCCCTACTGTTCCATAAAACCCTGAGGCTGCTGCCCACAGAACCCTGGGGAGAAAACAGAAGGGCTAACGAAACCTGAGATGAGGAAGTGATTACCAGAGGTCACTGTCTTGGTCAGTTCCTGTTTCTGGAGCAAAGATGCCAAAATCTGTTCCTTTTTCTTGTGAAAAATGTAGGGGTTTTGACTTCCAAAATTCCCAGAACCAATACTGTCACTGTGAGCTGTCTGTGTTTCTGTCTGTGTCTGTCTGTGTACAGGGTCTGCCAAGGCTCCCTGGGCCTGCTCTTCATGGGTGAGTGAGGCTGCTCCTTGGAAATGATACCTCATTCCCTGCCCCTCCCCAGTTCCACCAATGCCCACCTGAGATCTGTCTCAGGAGGGGCCAGTGCATCTGGGCTCCTATCTCTCCCTGGAGCTTTGCGGGAGAGTCCATGCCCAGACCCATGTCTGGCTACTCAGAAGCCCCTGAAGAGGGTGGAAATTCAAGCAGGTAACTTGGACTCAGGTGATATGGTAGATTGGTTTGGGGAACTCTGTCCCTGCCCTGCTCCTGAACTTGAAGCCATCCTACCCCCAGACGCAAACAGACATAGCCAACACCATCTCTGCCCCAGCCTTGAGCCAGGGCACCATCTTCTATGCCCCAGGCCCATTTCAAATGGAGATAGCACCACTTCGTGTGGAATCAGACCCTCTGAAGTCCTGAGGGGACGAAGGAGGACCAGCATGCGAGAGGACAAGCACGGGAAGTGGTGGAGGTGGAGGTGGGGGAGGGTGGGATAGAGAAATGGGTACATATTAACTAAGCTAAGCTCGGACTAAAGCAAGGGTAAGAACAAGAGTGAGGATGGAACCTGGGATTAAGGTGAGGATCAAGCTGTGAATGTCAGAGTGGTCTTGGGGAAGTAATAACGCCACGGCCTCTGCACCCCTGGGTGAGAGAGGGCTGGACCGGGCCTAGGTAACAGAGTCTCTGTGTATCTAGGAAGCAAAGATTAGAACTTTCTAGCAGGATCCACATCTGGCCTGCATTTCCTTTGGTTTCTGCTTCTGTTTGTCCTGTGCCCACCCAATTCCTCCCTCTTTGTCTCATTCATTCATTCAACAAACATTTCAAAAGTGTCTTTACTGTAAGGCAAGCACCATACTAGACAGGAGTCCACAAAGGTACATATGATTTGGTCAGTCCTTGACCTCATAAAGCTATTGCCTAACGGGGGAGATAAATTTATAAGCAAATATTCATGATCTGGTGTGAAAGGTGAAGTAATGCATGCCATGGCAGCAGATGGAGGGTTTAGAAGACAATGGAGGTCAAGGAAGAATTCACAGGGAACAGAAGATATTTGAGCTGAAAGTGGGATTCACCAGCCAGAGAAGGGAAGGGAGGACCTTCCAGTCAGAGTTTCTGAGAACGGGGCAGAAGGTAAAGGCCCCTCTAAATTATACTCTTGATTGGACCAGGCACCCCAATGAAGTGGAGACTGAGGGAGGAGAGAGATCCTACCTAAGTCAACCAAGCCTTGTTCTAGCCCCACCCTCTTAGCAGAGGTTACACGGGGCCCCATCTAGGGTCCTCCATCCACCTTCCCCACCCCCAACCAAATTATGTTTAGAACCTATCCAGGGGAGGTGGGGGTGGGGGGTGGGGGCTTTCCTAAGCTATGCTGACACCAAGGAGGTCTTCTATCCCCTCCTCATGCCTCCACACTCAGGAACAGTCTGAGACAGCCTCATTACTCAAGCCCAGGTCACTCTGTTCAGGTTCTAATGGTTGTGGCTCTGTCTCTTCTGTCCTGGACCACCTAGCTGCGGAGTCTGTCGGCCAGGCGGTACAGTATGAGGGGTCAGCCTCTCCCTCCAAACAAACTCCCTGCCTTGCTCTCAACGCCTGTAGTAAAGAAAGGCCTCCACAGCAAGCCACGAAGGCCAGGCCTAAAACATTTGGAGATATCAGTGGTTAGGGCTTTCCAAAAGCGTAGGCTGGGACTAGCAGACGCCTCACTGCTCTGAGCCTCCGCATCCTCCTACGCTGGGGCACCAAGTGCTGTGGGCCTGAAGCCTGATCAGCGGGGTTACAGGATCGCTTCGCAGGTGGTGGACCTAGTCCACCTGAGTCAGAGGCGGGTTAAGTGGCCAGTCCACCGGCTGAGCCGTTGAGTCTGCGGAGGATCACAGATGTTGGCAGTGAAGGGGGGTTTGGGGGTGCGCTCCCATATGAGAGGTCCCAGCCGGTGCGCCAGGCTCGGACACCCGACAGCCCTGGCCAGCGCCCCGCAGCGCCTGCGCACGGTCCCTCGGGCGCCCTCCCTGTCCCGCCCCGCCCGCCCGGAGGCCCTAGCGAGGCGCCGCGGGAGGAATTCCAGCCATTTCCTCTGCGCCGCGCGGTATGTGGCCTGCTTGCTGCCCGACCGCAGAGCGGCCCGAGGTGGGGGCCAGGCGGCGCGGGCCAGTGCCAGCCACGTCTGGCAGCTGCCCCGGCCTCGTCGTCCTCCTTGGGATTCCCCGCCCGCCGCCCCTCGTCCCGGGCGACCAAACCGGCCTTTCCAGCAGCCCCGGGCCTGCCTGGCGTCCCCGGGCTCCGATTCCTCCCCGCGGGGTTGCCGCCGGCACCGCTGCCCGCTCCGCGCACCCGCCCGCCCGTCCCCAGAATCCGAGTTTGAAACTGAAGTTGGCACTTACTCCGTCACCTTGGGCCAAGTCCCTTGGCCTTTCTAAGGCTCAGTTTCTCCTTTTGTGACATGGAACCCTAATAATAGTGCTACCTCATTTGTGCTGCCCTGAGTTAAATGAGAAAAGGAACGTGCTGGACAAGAAGAGTCAATGGCGATTTCTTTTCTCTAGGTATCGCTACTGTCCTTTGCTTTCCTAGATCTTCCCGTGCACCCTGCCATGGCCTCCTCTCCAGTCTAATTTGCAGGTGGGGCAGCCCGGGCCGGCTTTACAGGTAGCACAGTAAGTGGCTGCCTCGCGATGGGGCCTGCTCAAGCCTGCTCTTTCCATGTCTAAAAAAATGCCTGAAGGTCAGATGGGAGAGTCTTCCTCCGGATTAAGCATTACCCTCTGGGTTCTTGAAAAGCCTAAAGGCTTTTCTAACATTTTTATGTGATGTCATCGTAGTGTGAGCCGCCAAAGAGGTAATGACTAGAAATTAGGGTGCGGACCCGGATGATGGGTGCGCAGGCGTGGATCTATGCTGGTCTGAAGAGAGGATGGGCCACCACGTGCTTTCCGGGCTCCTCTTTCAAAGTGCAGATCCCCCGGGAGAGGGAACATTCTTTCAGTCTTAAACCCTTTGGAGGAGCAGTGAGGCAACGCAGAGCCAGAGCCTGGGGCTACTGGGTGGGTGGGATCCGCCTCCCCCGCCGCCCACACCTGCCTCACCCACGCCCACGGCTGCCGTCCATGTCACACTCGATGGGGTTGGAAAGCCCCGGGTTTCACCAGGCCTAACCACCGCCTGCTTTGCAGACGCAGCACGGAAGAGCCGCTCTGCCTCGGTGTTCCCCCAGATGGCCCCTTGTTTTGATTTTGTAACTTCCAGCCAGAATCCCAAGGCCAAGAATCAGCCCTTGCAGCAAGATGTGCCCCCCTCAGTCCCGCTACAGCCACAGACCGCATAAATCCAGGTGGAGACAGGTCTAGAAACACAGGTGCTATAAATATCCCAGTCCTGCCGGGAAGACCGCGCTCAGGCAGCCCATCCCCTCCCACCCTCCTCGGAGCCCAGCACTTCCGGCCTTCGCGGCGCTGCAGGCGGGTCTCCCCGCGGTGGGAGGGGCGGGCTTCATCTGTAACAGAGGCCTGGCTTCCCCTTCGTCTCCCGACACCCCTTGACCTGCCCAACCTGAGGATTTTCCCTCTACCCAGGATACACCTCCCTAACTCCCAGTCGCAGACAGCTCCCTCCCTACCTCCCCTGGTACCTGTTCTTAGAAGGCTTCTCCCAGAGACTCCATGCTGTGGCTAGTCTTCAAGAAAGGCTGACTCCTCTCTCCAAATGGTTGCCTTTGGTTGGAAGGCAACCTAAATCAGATTTACGATTTAAATTTTGAATCTAAATCTTTTGGTAGCACATTTTGTTTTTGGGGAAAAAATAGGCTGGAGACAGGGTAGATCTAAAAGAGCAGAAAGAAGAAGGTGGGAGTATATGCAAAGCCCACTAAAAGGCTTTCTCAGCAGACTGATTCCCGGGAGCTTATGGGGCTTTCTGAGCCGGTCTCCTGGACCTGGTACTTGGTGTGGTGCAGCTCATTGAAAAGGAGCCTGTGGGCAGCAAGAGACTCCACTGGGGAAAAGATTAATGAATTCTCACCACCTGGGGCTAAGGATACACAAATTGTCCCCAGGAAACTCAGACCTGATGGCTTGGAGAGACGGTGGAAAAAGCCTGGCAGGTTTGAAGACGATGAGTGAAACAGATCTGAACCACCAGTTTTCAAATGCGGTTGTAAAAATAAGCTCTAACTAAATAAATCAATCCCTGTTTTAAAACATAGCGGGTAATGCTAAAAATGAAGTCCCATCCCTCTTCCAGTGTGGGAGCTTTCTCTTCAGTCACTGTGCGAAGGAAGCACTTTGCAAACGCTATCTTGCTGAGTGCTACTTAGAATGTACTGTTAATTCCCCATTTTACAGATGAGAAAGCTGAGGTCAGAGAGGCCAACTAGGCCAAGGACATTCAGCTAGTAGAAGAGAAGTTGGAATCCAGGGATCTGACTCTTACAGTCACATGTTGCACTTCTGCTGTGGGATAATCAACTCTGCTGGTCTCTCTTACCAGAGATGAAAAATGACTCCACTATAGTCTCCAGCTGCCTTTCACAGTGAGGAAGACCGTCCTGTAATTCTCACCTGTCTCTAGCAGACCTGAGTGATTACAGCTTCATTGAACTTGATGGCTTTCCTGAGGGTCCCAGGCAACCTACCCCAAGACCCCACAAGTGTAGAGAGGAACAAACTGTCCATAGGAGCAGGATTCCAAATGGACTGAATGTAAGTCACCAAGCTCAGAGTTAGCCCTGGACCAACTCTTCCTGTGTGATTTCAGGACCCCCAGGAGTCCCAGGTAGCCTTTTTACTGAAAGTCAACCATAAAAGAACCATTGTGCTTAACATAGAACCAGATGTGTGCTTAAATTTACATGGGTCACTGGCTCTCACCTTGGGCCATGGGCCAGGGTGGCCCAAAGATATATTTTGTCTGGCTTCCCTAGCATTTTCTTAAAAACAGTTGAGTCAATGACCAAACATTTAAAATTGGAAGATTGCAAGGAAATATCTGGATTTTTTAGCTTCTCCCACACCCCAGATCTGAAGGTCTCGCCACACTGACATGTACTCCGGAGTCCCAGCCCTCTCATCTTGTATTTTACTTCTACCCTACTGCTTGGCCCATTGGCATTGGAATTTGCTGACCCCCATCTTCCTCACTAAAACACGGAGATATTCACTAAAGAGGCAACTATTGAATCTTACTAGTCACAGTCCAGTATAGCTATCTTTTCCAGAGAGCTGGTTAAGGGAGATTAATTGAAGTAAGTTGAGGTGAGGGTAGGCGAGAAAGTGGCATCAGCCTATCCCAGAGCAGCGCCAAGATTATTTCTTGGGTCCTAGAAGACCACACGATGAGCAATTGGTGTTCAAACAGCTGTCATGTACGAGCGTCAAAAACATCACCTGTTTCCCAAGAGCTCATCCTTTTTATTTAACTTAGCAAACACCACGCTTTTATTAGCCTCCTGGGTTCCCTTCCCCAAACCTCCTCTGGAAAGCGCCTTGGGTAGTGTCCAGATGCAAGCCCTGGAGGTGATTAGATGGCTGCCGGCTCAGGCTATGAGCGAGCCCAAAGGAATGGGCCTGGCTTTCGACCAGGACGGAGCTAAACCCAGAAGAGGAGCTGAATGAAGATGAGCACCAAGTGATTAACTAGGGTCTGGGCAGCCAGGAACTGAAGCACGATCTCATTCACCAAGATGGTGAGCAGCTGTGTTTTCTGAAATGTGGGCCACATGAGGGAAAACCGTCTTCCCTGAATTTGGAAGCTCTTCCTGCCAAAGCAGCTTATTGTGCAGGCAGCGAGGGGAAGAGGTTTTGTATGGAGCTATGATAATGAGTGAGATGGCCTTAGACAGACTCTCTGATAGACCTCAGAGCTGCCTCAACCTTCCCAAAATGCCCATCTGGGAGGGTTTCAGCTCTGTGAATATTTTAATTCGGCGTTTTTTTTGTTTGTTTGTTTGTTTTTTGGGCAGTAGCTCATGTGACAGAAGAGTAGTCCATGTGTAAACAGAGCCCAGGATGTGTACTCTGGGGTGGGGAGGGGGGTTGATATGATGAAGTACTTTTAGGGCTTTTTAGAGAAGCAGGAAGTTAGTAATCAGAGGCAGAGAAATCTATCTGACCTCTTTTAAAGCTAGTGTGGGTAATGTGGCAGTCAGAATCGTCACAACTGCAGGGTACAGTCTTCGAAAAAGGTGAAAATTTAGAGGACAGGAGAGGGGGGTTGCCAGGCTGGGTCAGCGCACACCCAATTCAGATAGCCTCCCCTAACCTACCTCCATCATCAGGTGGGAAGGAGCCCCTAACACCCCTACTGAGCCCCAAACTCTGCCTTGCCTCCAATGGGAGTAATCGCCCGGTGCCCTTATCCCTGTTTATGTCAGTCCTAATATCTCCCCAGTTCCCAGATTACCTGTTTCCAGCTCTCTAATCCCATGAAGCCCTGCCTTTTCCCTAGTCCGTGGCCCCCCCGCCCTCCTCAAATTCTGAAACTCTTCCTCCATGACCTCTGGAGTTCAGAATCCGTGATTACCAAAATCTCCTTTATCCTCAGCTTATTCTCTGCGCATTCTCTTCTTTCCCTATGCGGGACACCTGGCTCTTCCCTGAGTTCACTGCTTTCCACCCCCTCCCCCATCTCACCCCCACCCCGCCTTCTCAAGCAGGGCCTGCGTTTTTCTCTCACAGCCCTCATCACTAGGCCTGGAGAAGAGGTAAGTGTCCTTCTTACTCCTCATTGTCACTTTAGACGTACTCCCTCCTTCATAAACCCTTATACCCCACATTGAATTTCTTGTCATCAGATTCTATTAATCACTGTCTTCTCCTGACTCCTAGGGTCATTTTTCAATTATTCTAGATCCTGGTTCACTGTCATTCTCTTAACTCTTGGTGATTTTAATATTCACATAGATGACCCTTCCAACACCCAGGCCTCTCAGTCCCTTGCACTCCTCTCCTCCAATGATTTTCCCTCTTTTCAACCCATAGTTGTGATTACTCATAACTGTAACCTCTCCATAATCTCAGTTTCATGCATCCCATCTCTGACCCCAACCTCCTATTTTTCCAGCTCACCTCCTTGTTCAATTCCAACCATCTTTTGACCCCACCAGAATCTCGAATCTGTTGATCCCACCACCCTTCACTATTGCCCACCCCTTTGATGTTCTTACTCTTCTGACCCAGTGCAAATTTCATGGCTAGTCATTATAATCATCCCCCATCCCATACACCCTTAAGCTCTTTGCCTTTTTTCTTTGTCCTGTTCACCTGGCATGACAATAGACTTAGTCAGTTTAACTCTCAGACTACTATACACCTCCACACCTCCACACCTGGCTAAAGAAAAACACACAGCCAACTGCTTAATCTCCCTTTAAATTCATGGTGATGAAACTCAGGTGAGCTCTTAATGCTGCCCTATAGTCATACTTATATTTCCCTGATCCATTCACCTATGCTCCTAGATGACAGTTTTATGCCTTCTTTTCTCTTCTCCAACCCTTAACATTTCCTTTTGATCTTCACTCTCGGCTGCTAATTGGATTCTTTTTTTACTGGGAAGGTAGTAGCAACCAGAAGAGAACTGTGTGCATGCCCACTGTCACATTTATCCCCTGTCCAGCAGTTGCATCTTCATACTTTGCCTTTCCACCTATGATCAGAGATGACCCATCCATCAAAACCAAATTCCTCCACTTGTGCACTCAATCCAATCCCTGTCACCTACTCAAGGACCTTACTTCAGCAATCCTCTCCTACACCAAATTGTCACTCTCTACAGGAGCATTTCCATCAGCACAAAAACATGCTATCACTGCTCTCATCTTAAAAAACAACAAAGCCTTTCAATGACTGCCCTTCCCTTGGCACCTTCTGTCTCATTTGTTTGTTCCCCTTTCGAGCAAACTTCTCAAAAGAATAATTTATACTTGCTCTGTCTGGTTCCTCTCCAGTTCTCTCTTAAACCAGCCCCGAATCAGGCTTATATCCCTATCACTCTACAGAAATTGTTCTTATCAGAGTTACCATGACTTACGTGTTGCTAAATCCCATGTGGCCAACTCTCAGTACTCATCTTATTGCTTAATGTCACCTGATGCAATTGACCACATCCTCCCTGAAACACTTTCTTCCCTGGGCTTCCAAATATTTCACTCTCTTGGTTTTCCTTGTACTTCATTGCTCCCACCTTCTCAGTCTCTTTTCCTGATTCCTCATTTTTTCCCTGACCTCTAAATGTTGAAGGGCTCAGAGCTCAGACCCCAGTCCTCTACTCTTTCTTATCCACCTCTTATGATGACCTCATACAAATACGTAGTTTTAAATGCCATCAATTCGCCCATGACCCACATTTATATTTCTAGCCCAGACCTCTTCCCTGAACTCTACACTCTTATATCCAGGTGTCTACTTCACATCTCCAAGCTCAAGATGTCCAAAACTAAACTCTTGATATGTTTCCCCAAACGTGATCTACCTGCAGTCTTTCCCATCACAGTTGATGGCAACTCTGGTCTTTCAGTTGCTCAGCCAAAAAACTCTGTCATCCTTGACTCCTGTCTTCCTGTCCCATGCACATCAGATCTAGCAGGAATTAACTCTACCTTCAAAATACATCCAGAATCAAACCAGTGCTCACCTCCTTTATGGCTGCCATTCTAGTTGAAGCCACCATCATCTTTCCCCTTGGGTTACTGCTATAGTGTCCTGTTCAGTCTCCCTGCTCTACTCTTGTCTTCAACACAGCAGCTAGAACAATCCTTTAGAAATATTCCTTAGATCATATCACTTCTCTAATCAAAACCCTGCAGTAGCCTCCTTCCCATTTCTTTTCTCTTCAATAACTCTTCAATAACTCCTCATTTCTTTCAGTGTGAACACCACACTGGCCAAAAGGGTCCTGCATTATCTGCCCACTCCGCCTCTCACCGCTCTGTCTTTCTCTTCTGATACTCTCCTCTTGACTCATTCTGGGAGTCCAGCCTCCTTACTGTCCCTCAGACACACTGAGAATATTTTTCACATTGAGGTTACTGCTCCACCTGAACAGTTTTACCCCAGAAATCTGCTTGACCAACTTTTTCACACCTTTAATCTTTAGAGCTCGCCTTTTAAAAGAGGTCTACTCTGCCCACCCTGTGTAATACTGAGACTTGCCCTTCCCCCTACATCCCAGCACCCCTGGCCGCCTTTAACCTGCACAGTCTTGTTCTTTGTTGTCTCCAGGGCACTTAGTACCTTCTAACGTACTATGTAATTTATATATTTGTTATGTTTCATGCTTATTGTCTATCTTCCCCTTGACCCCCCCTTAGGGATCTTTGTCTATTTGATTCAAAAATATATTCTAAATGTCCAGAACAGTACCTGGTATGTGGTAGGAAGACGATACATTATTTGTGAAAGAATGGGAAGAGTCCAGACAGAGAAGGATGTATTTCCTTGGCCATCAGAAATGACCAGGCCAAGAGCACAGGGGAGTCCGGAACTAGAAAGAACAACTGGAGCTGACTATAAACCCATGATTCATGAGCAAAGCCAGGCCAAGTTGAAATGAACAACCAAACTGTGTACTTATAATTATTAGATGGGTGGATGGATAGCTAGACAGACAGACAGATAGACAGACAGATAGCTGGCATCTCCCACATGGTAGGTAATAAAATGACTCTATTTACCACAAAGAGAGTCAATAAAGGCCTGCGCCAATGACACTGACCCAATTCCCTTCATGTCAGTTGCTCTTGAGTTGCTCCCCCAGCCCTAAGTGAGCCAGTCACACAGTTTGTCAGAGACACCAGAGACAGTCAAGTCAGGACAGGGCCCTACGAGTGAGGTCTTTGAAAAAGAAACTCTTCTCTCTTCTCCTGTTCCCCTAAGTGCCTTCTCAGTAGAGGATATTGCAGTACCAGATATTGGGAGCCGTCCCTGGGCCCATTTCATCAGAATTCTCCAGTCATTGGGTACCAGTGGGTTAATGGTTCTGCTTGCCTGGCCCCCACCATGTTCACTGTGAACAGAGGCCTTCTGGAGCCCATGCCTTTCTGTCCCACAGGGACTGCAGCCTCGAGGCAGACTGCCAACATATTCTTTCTCCAAAGATGCAAATGTTATGCAAGGAGCCTCTGCACTCAGGATAAACCGAGTTAAATGAGGCTCCTAAGGCCTTCCAGACATTTTGGTGACAGACCTAGAGTGTCAGCCAGGTGGCTGCCCCAGGGCCTTGAGGCCAGAGTGGCATCTAGGGCAGGAGGCTTTACCTGTCCTGAGGAGAAATAGAATCCCAGAAGCCTTTGCAGCCTTGAGGCTTTACCTCACATTCCTAAGCAACCCCAGGCATGGCTTAGTTTCCAAAAGGCTCTGGGCAGCAGATCCCTCTTGGCCAATCATGATGACAAGACCCCAGGAGATACTCAAACCATGTTGCAGTACCTGTTCCAAAACAGGGGAATACGTAGCTGCACCTTTCATTATAAGGAATATATTGATGGAGGTCACCTAGTGCTAAGAGGGAAACCAATAGGCAATGAAATAGAGTAAGCCTGTGTAATGTTCTCCATAGAATGGATAATTCATTCATAAGGAAGGCATTCATGCTTGACATGATTAAGGACTCTCTCTGTGCTTCAGAGTAAGCACAAAACACAGTAGATGAAACAGCATTCCTACAGAAAAATATACTTTAAATCAGTTAAAATATTCACCCAGTCTCATGACAAAAAGTCAAAGAGGATAAGGAGATTCTCAACATATGATCTGACATTGCTTCCTTTCACTCACAGCTGCCCCATTTTATTCATCTTCACTCTCCCAAAACTCAGCACATGCCCCACCCCCACCCTCTGCAGCGCACGCGCACACACACACACACACACACACACACACACACACACACACACACAGACTCTTGGTGCCTTTCCTCTTTCTCTGTGCCTTTTCTTTTCTCCATTTCTAGTATAACAACTCCTGGCCTACTCAGGCTTCTTCAAAGCCTTAGCTTTTCCTGGTTGTTAGTCTGATCAGCGTAGCAGCAGACCGGCTAAACTGGAACCTTCCCTAGGCAGGAGTCAGATAAAGCTGTGCATACTCATATGGAACTATCATGTGATCCTATGCCGTTATTCCATGAGTCTTTTCAGCCTCCCAAAAGTGGTTTTAATATCCACACCCATGAGCACTTTTTTTCTAGAGGAAAAGAGAATGAGATAGGGAGGCAGGAGAGAGAGGAATGAGAGGAATCAGAACATGTCTGGGGAAGGAAGGAGGCAGAAGTTATTTTGATCTGTTCTTTTCACTCAGCTCAGATGCCTACACTGGACAGTGCCCAGGTTATCAGTGGATTGTGGGACATTCCTATGTTAGAAAAAGAAAGCTGACCACACTGACAAGAGGTTAAAGCACAAAGTCAAAATAGGAGGGTTTTTTGGACCTCTCTACCTGGCTTGAAGCATTTCATGTGAAGGCAGAAACTGAGGAAATAGAGAAAACATGGAAATGTATTTTGAATTATTTTTTTTGTAATTACATAAATATGTTCAACCTAGAAAATAGGAAAATATAGAAAAATATAAGAATGGATTTAAAAGGAAAAAAAAAAACCACTTGTGATACCACCACCCAGATATAATCAATGTTAACATGTTAGTTTACCTTTCCAATGTTTCAATGTATGAATATTCTTTTTAAAATCAAATTATACTTTTAGAATTTTTTCTCACTTAACTATGTATCATAAACATTTCCAAAGTCATTAAATATCCTTCTGTAATGTAATTTTATTAAAGCCATTTATGACTTTGTGCTATGAATATGCTATCATAGATTTAACCAATCTTATATGGACAAACATTTAGGCTGTTTCCAAGCATGGAATTTTAATGGTGACAAGGTTATCTGTGAGACTTATTTCCAGACATGCTGACCTCCATCCCTTACAAGTAGATAAGAATCCCTTTAAAGTTCTATACCCAAGAGAACCCTGCCATGGCAGAAGTCACTGTTCACAACAATAGCTGGCCTTGTGTTCTTTAGAGAAAGCCTGGTGTTAGTTAGGCCTTGAGCATCCTTACCTCTAAATGCTGAGGCCAGACCATTATTGAGCAAATGGAGAGAAAAACGTTTGTTATTCTAAGTCAGGGAGTTTTCCCAATTCATTCAATGCATTAGTCTTAAAAATGTTTTTGTGCTACTCCCGGGATAGATATTATAGAAGAAAAGATATGGTTTTCTACCTTTCAGAAACTGGCAATCTTTGGGGGTTAACCAACATACTTATGAAAGTTAGGCAGAAACATAGACTATGTATGACTAAAGGCTAACTGGTTCAAATCATAAGGGCTTTAGGAGGTGAGGAAAGGACTGTAGAAACACAGTGTAGATTTGAGTGGTCTGAGACGACTCCATCAAGGTGGTAGAGCTTTGAGGCAGGATGGGTAGGGAGCATGCCATGTGGAGGGGACACTGTAGGAAAGGCTCAGAGGCGAAAAAGCACAGGAAGCAAAAAGGTGGTCCATCTGGCTGCAGCCGAAGGAGAAATGGTCAGTCAAAACAGATACTCATACATGAGGCATATGGGCAGAGGGCTATAAAGATGTTTGGGGGGCCGGCCAAGTGGCACGTTGGTTAAGAGCTGGCTTGGGATGCCAGAGGGCCCCAGTTCGGATCCCACATATGAGGGCCAGTGACACTGCCCTCTACAGCTAAGATGCTGAACAACAGCTCAACCTGGAGCTGGGCTGCCCTGAGTCACCGGCGACGGCGTAGGCTGCAGCCCCTGTGGCAGTGGGTTGCCAAGGGCTACTGTGTGTAGCCAGCAGCCAGCGTGAGCGGCCAGCAGTCGCAGTGAGCAGCCGTCCAGAAGCTGGAGACTGATCTGTCTGGCCCGGGAAGAGCGCAGTGATGGTGCCAACTTGGGCCGGTGAAGCAACGTCCTCCACAACTAGACTGAAGAACAAAAAATGACAGCAACTTGTCTGTTCCCCTTCCCCCAATTCCCCAGCGCTGTCCCCATCCCCCAATTCCCTAATAAAAAACAAAAATCTAAAAAAAAAAAGATGTTTGGCCCTATTTTTATAGCTCTCTCCCCTTGTACTAGAGGTGCTACACCAAGAAAAACATTGAATCAAACAAATTCAATCTGGAAGTTTTGGGGTTTTTTTGTTATTTTTTGGTAATGGTGGGTATGATTTCTAAGGAGAACTTCTCAAGCCTTTAATATTGCTTATTTGTGTGGCAAAATCAAGATGGGGAAATTGGATTTCCCAAGAGTCCTGGACCACAGACCTCTTTTTATCATGGAACATCTCCTCTGGTGTTCCATGAAACACAATCAGAGGCTAGCGAGCCCTGAAGATTTTTGAGCTGGAAAGCAACACATGGGGTAAAACAAAATTCTGGAAGATTAATCTCATGGTAGCATGTAAGGTGAACAGGAGAGATAAGAGCCTGGATTCAGGCAATACCATACGATAATTGAATCAAGACTCAAGATAAGTAGAGAGGATTGGAGCACACTGGAGCAGAAAATGGAGAGGAAAGCATTGATTGAATGCAGTTGGACTTTGGGGAGATACAAAAGTGTCAGAGTTCCTGGCTCTTGTAGAAGTTTGAATGAGCATTAATCAGGATTTTGATTGCAAGGGGCAGAACTCAACTTGAACTTGCTTAAGCAAAAAGAGAATGTGTTTAGGAAATAGAGATGCTTCATGAAGAACTGGATCCATGTGCTGGAAACTTGGCAAAAAGACCCCTGTCGATCTGGTCTCAGCTTCTCTGTGTGTCTGCTTCATATTGTGTATAGTCTGTCTCCCTCCCCTTCTCTCCTCACCTCTCCTCTCCCTTCTTCCCTCTCTCTTTTTTCCTCTCCTCTCCTCCCTTCCCTCTCCTCCTTCTTGTTTGTGGAAGAAAATGGCTTCCCTATAGTTCCTGAGTTTGCATGTTACACTAAGTTTGCATGTCACAGTTCCAGCCATATCAGGAACTCCATCTTATTCCCAATTTCAGATTTCTAGTAGATAGAATCTTGTCAACTCAACATGGGACTCATTCTCCTCTGACTAGAGGGACAGGTTTTTAAATGGCTGCAGAAGACTTACCCTGTGTGTTAGTGTGGGGGCCACTTACCAGGAAAAGGTGTCTGCTCTAAGGTTATACTATGACCTTTAATGAAAAGTATGCTTCTGGAAGAGTTGCACAAAAACAGACCACTTTTGAATGAATGGATCACTATGAAGCTTCAAAGCAACTTCATTAGAGAGTCCCTATCCTTGCCCCTTTCCCAAACTCCTTTAGTTTCCAAGTCCTGGAAGAATCTACCCATGAGGGAAGCAGGATCAACAGTTGTTAACAGCATGTGTCTAGAGTTAAATTGTCTGTGTTTTGGACCCTGGCCTTGAGTACTTGAGCAAGTTATATAACCTGCCCGAGTCTAGGTTTCTCACCTGTAAAATGGGTATCAGGAAGATTAAATAAGAGAATATTGTGAAGTGTTTAGCAGAATGCACTCAATGTTAGCAACGTCATTTTTATTTTTTATGTATTTTTTTTTTAGCTGAGCTATCCTGCCACCTGTTGGCAGCTCAGCGGCAGCTCAACTCGGGCTGGGATTTGAACCACTGTTGCTCAGAGCTCGCACTCTTGAACGAGCTCTTAACCACTCAGCCTGCCCAGCAATGTCATTTTTAATGGAAACTAACTGATGGAGCTGAAATGTACATCAGCAGATCCCAATATCTTTGATAAACTGGTCAAAAGAAAGATGGATTGGCAGATGGGCAAGTGGCCACCTTGGGTCTCTAGATATTCCCATGAACATGGCCTCTGGAATAGAAGGTTTAGGGAGAAAATTAAGCCACAAAGATATTGTGGCATCGGTGGGGAGTTTAGAGATCACAGCTCATTTGTGCCAGTCATACTCCCTTTTGTTCTTAGAGATTTAATATCTACCTACCTATTAAATGGTCATGATTTGGAGAAGACAAGAAGAGGAATTGCTTTCAGCTGGCCCTAGTCTTTAAATAACCCCGGGTACAACATCTTTTAAACACAAAGGAGACCATGTGTAAAACATTAGTGAAATTCAGATATAAATCTCGTCTTTGACCAGTCCAGAGCTAATCAATATGCTTTTTTACTCTCTTTGAACTTTGAGTTCTCTGGCAACAACAAAAATCCCAAACCTCATCCAAAACCATCGTCCAGACAGCCCAGTTTCTATGTTCCCCTCCCTCGTGTCACATATTGTTGACAGAACTACTCTCGTTACCACATTCATTCCAGTGGTGATTCAAATTCTTCTGCAGAAATGGACTTGAAAGACAGAAAATTGCTCTTGTAATCACTTAATAAGGAACCCTGGACATGGAATATAGACCTATGAATATGGATTTACTCTTAGCTTTTAGGGATGCATTTTCTCTCAGTTATTTTCATTGAAAATCACATTGAACTAATTTAAATAGCAAGGTAAATTGAGATGGAAAATTACCCATAATAAGAATTTTGATGAAAATATAGGCTAGCCTGGTTTTGAGCACATCAAGGACACTTTGTTTAAATTGCAAGTTCGCATATATTTGAAATGTGTTTATTTAAATGTGTCAGTTTTAGGCAAAACTAAACTACTCTATTCCTTTCCAAAAATCAAGAATTTGCTTTGGAAAAAATCATGCAGTTTGATGTACAAAGCAGAGGGGGATGAAAGTAAGTAGTGGGTGAGAAAGACTCACCCAATGGCTGCAGCCAGTTTTCCTAGGAAGATTCATGACCACGTCTCAGTACTGTCCTACAGTTCTTTCCAATGGATTTTACTATAACTCTAAATCATTAAAAGCAACTGCTGCTATTCTTTGCCTCAGGACTATCTTTGCCTCAAAAAGAGGAAAATTCAGGGGGTGGCCAGTTAGCTCAGGTGGTTAGAGCGCAGTGCTCATAATACCAAGGTTGCTGGTTTGATCCCCACATGGGCCACTGAGCTGCGCCCTCCACAACTAGATTGAAACAGCTACTTGACTTGGAGCTGATGGATCCTAGAAAAACACACTGTTCCCCAATAAAATCCTTAAAAGAAAAAAAAAGAAAAGAGGTAACTCTTTCACAATCTAAGTGAGAAACCAACCTGTTTGTTGTAAGAACTGAAAGCATCAGCTATGTAGTACCATAAACATTAGAGTTTCATCCATCACTGTTATATATCATTTGTGGGGGGGGGGGAAGTGAACCCACACAAGAGGTGGTTGGATGCAACAGAGATAAAGTGGCTTAGGTTGGGTTAACTATAACCTACAAAAACTATTGTATCTATTGCAAATCCTGTGCAGAAAAAGGTAAGAAAAATTCAGCATTTTTTAAACATTCAGAGCTATTCACAGCAAATGAATCTTTACCCTGACCAGGTGTATACAAGTTCCTGTAATGCAGGAGTTTCATAACTTGGAGAGTGTTATCAAAGGCTATGCTAACCATGTTCCTCCCTTTGACTGGAATGACCTCTTCTCTCTTAGGGTCATTATTGCTTCATAGTGTCCCAGGAATGAAAGGACTTTGAAAGGTCTTTTGCCTTGCAACCCAGCCAGCAGCATCTGCATTACCAGCGAGAGAAGCTGGTTAGAAATACAGAATCTCAGTGCACCTGAGTCTTACGGACTCAGAATCTGCATTTTGACAGTATCCCCAGGGGATTCATATGCACTTTGAAGGTTAAAATATGCCACTCTAGGTCATCCCCTTGCCTCTGAGCAAAACTGGGCACAATGGATGGACCGGTCTCATTTGGTCCATTTTAGGTCCTTTAATACCAGGGGTGCCAAAAAAATGTATGCACATTTTAAGAGATGTTATCTATGTATTACTTTTTGAAGTTGAATTGAATTATGGTAGCAATGTGTAGTATGACATTCGCTCAAAAGATGGCGTTAATCAAATGAATGCTAGTAGTGTCATTCGTTGTATTACAATTTTAATACAGTTTTTTCCTTTCTTAAAATGTGTATACATTTTTTTGGCACCCTCTGTAGTTTGTTTTGAGTCATTGAGATGAAAGGGGAAATATACACGTTTAAGGAAGTCTTGCATAGCATAACGAAGTTAGCAACTTCTTCAATACGTTCAATACCTATTCTTGGAAGCCCTACAGATTAGGTCAAAGGAAAGAGAAGCAGAAAATGGAAGGGGTTCAAATAGCGAAGCCTGATTAAGTAAGGGTAGTACAGAAGCTGCCTCTATGAGGGATGGGAGGAGCAATTTCACCAAATTACCAGTTCCAAAATTGCCTCTGCACTGTGAGTGATTTATAGCCCTGGGAGCTTAAAGGCTTGAGTCTTTTGCTGTAATTCACTTCAGATTAGTAATTGTTATCTAGCATTTCCCTGCAGCTTAAAATGAAGGCCCTGGAACTACTAAAGTGAATTTATCTGGTGATTTGTATACTCATTCTGTGGTTATCCTGTAGGTTTCAGGTTTGTAATATATCTGAAATCTGAACTATAGAAATCTCTGTGGGTTAATGGCAGCCCAACAACTAAACCAAAGACTAAAGGACTTAAGATAGTTATATGAGTATATGTGTTCCAGCTGCACATTAGAATCACCGGAATAATATTTTTAAAATACCATTCTTAATGTATAAATGACATACAATAAGCTGCACATATTTAAAGTGTATAAGTGGGTGAGTTTTGATACGTTATATACCTGTGAAACTGTCACCACAGTCAAGCTAATCACACCCAAAATTTCCTCATGCTCCTTTGTAATCCCTGCCCCCTCCTGCAACAATATATCTGCTTTCTGCCCCTATACATTATTTTGCCTTTTCCAGAATTTTACATAAATGAAAACATACTCTTTTTTGTTTTTTTGGTCTGACTTCTTTCACTCTGTAATTATTCTGAGATTCATCTATGTTGTATTGACAGTTTGTCCTTTTTATTGCTGAATAATAATATTCCATTGTATGGATATACAGATGTACCACAGTTTGTGTAACCATTCACCATTGAAAGACATTTAGGTTGTTTCCAGTTTTACGCAATTATGAATAACACTGCCATAAACATTCACATACAAGTATGAGCATATACGTTTTCATTTCTCTAGGTAAATATCTAGTAGTGGGTATGAGAAGAGTACATTTAACTTTAAAGGAAACTAACAAACTATTTCCTGAAGTGGTCATACCATTTTGCTTGCCCACCAGAAATGTATGAGTTCCAGTTGGTTCACATCCTTCCAGCAGTTGGTCTTGTCAGTATTTTTTATTATAGCCATTCTAATAGATGTGTAATGGTATCTTCATATGGTATTAATTTATATTTCCCTAATGACTACTACTATTGAGAGTCCTTTCACATGTATTTTTGCCATCTTTATACCTTCTTTGGTGAAAAATCTTTTGCTTATTTTAAACATTGGGTTTTTTATTTTTATTTTCTTAATTGTTGAATTTTAAGAATTCTGTATGTATTCTGGATACAAGTCCTTTGTCAGATATATGATTGGAAAGTATTTTTTCACAATCTTAACACTGTCAAACAGCAAAAGTTCTTAATTTTGATGAAGTCAAATTTATTAATTTTCTTTTATGGATTCTTCTTTTGGTGATATATCAAGGAAATCTTTATCTAACCTTAAAAACAAAGTCACGGGCCCGCCGAGTGGCGCGATGGTTAAGAACTGGCTTGGGACGCCAGAG
>NW_017731468.1:1806308-1833872 GCF_001890085.2 Hipposideros armiger | reverse complement strand
ACGCCACCGCCGGCGACTCATGGCAGCCCAGCTCCAGGTTGAGCTGTTGTTCAGCATCTTAGCTGTGGAGGGCAGTGTCACTGGCCCTCCTATGTGGGATCCGAACCGGGGCCCTCTGGCATCCCAAGCGAGTTCTTAACCATCGCGCCACTCAGCCGGCCCAACAGTAGACAATCTTGATTTGCTCTTGATCTTAGAGGAAAAGCAATCAGTCTTTTCCATTAGATATGATGTTAGCTTTAGGTTTTTCATAAATGCCCTTTCTCAAGTTGAGAAGTTCCCTACTTTGTGGAGAGTTTCTTTCTTTCTTTCTTTCTTTCTTTCTTTCTTTCTTTCTTTCTTTCTTTCTTTCTTTCTTTCTGTCTATCTTTTTTTCTGCTTTTTAATCAGAAATAGATCTTGGATTCTGTCAAATTCTTTTCTGTCTTGTTTTTCTTTTAAGTCTATTAATATGGAGAATTATATTAATTGATTTTCAAATATCAAACCTGCCTTGCATTCCTGGGGTAAGCCTCAGTTATTATTTATTATCTTTTTATATATTGTTAGATTCTATTTGCTAAAATTTGCTTAAGAATTTTTGCATCTATACTCATGAGGGATTGGTCTCTTGTTTTCTTTTTTTGTAATGTCTTTTTCTGGTTTGGGTATCAGTAATGCTGGTCTAATAAAATGAGTTGGGATCTAGTCCCTCCTCTTCAATTTACTTGAAGTGTTTGTGTGTAGAATTGGTATTATTTCTCCCTTAACTATTTGATAGAATTCACCATCTGGGACTGAAGTTTTCTTTATGGGAAGATTTTTAACCACTAAATTCAATATATTCACTCAATGTAGAGCTATCCAGGTTATCTGTTTCTTCTTGAATAAGCTTTGGTGATTTGCATCTATCACAGAATTTTTCTATTTCCTAGAAGTTAATTTTATTAGCATAAAGTTGTTCTTAATATTACCTTATAATAGTAGAATCTGTAATGCTATCGCCTCTTTTATTTCTGATATTAGTAATTTTTGTCTTCTTTCTCTTCTTTTCCTGATCAGTCTAGGTAGAGGTCTATC
Organism: Hipposideros armiger; assembly: GCF_001890085.2. Lineage (NCBI taxonomy): Eukaryota > Metazoa > Chordata > Mammalia > Chiroptera > Hipposideridae > Hipposideros > Hipposideros armiger. Next base: position 1,832,813 of record NW_017731468.1, on the reverse strand, counting down.
AATTTTATGGATCTTCTCAAACAACCAGCATTTGGTTTCATTGATTTTTATCTATTATTTTTTTGTTTTCTATTCCACTGGTTTCTTCCCTGATTTTTAGAATTTACATTCTTATGCTTAGTTTAGTTTTAATTTGTCCTTTTTCTTGTTGCTGAAGGTGCAATCTAAGGTCATTGGTTTGAGACCTTCTTTTCTTTTTTAAACACAGGGTTTTATTTTTATTGTTTTATTTTTTATTTTTTTAAATTTTTTATTGGGGAACAGTGTGTTTCTCCAGGACCCATCAGCTCCAAGTCAAGTAGTTGTTTCAATCTAGTTGTGGAGGGTACATCTCAGTGGCCCATGTGGGAATCGAACCAGCAGCCTTGGTGTTGTGAGCACTGCGCCCTAACCAACTGAGCTAACCAGCTACCCTGAGACCTTCTTTTCTAATATAAGTGTTTAGTGCTATAAGTTTCCCTATTAATATATTTTAGCTTAGTTCCAAATAAATCTGAATTTCCCTTTTGATTTCTTTTTTGACCTGTGGGTTATTTAGAAGTATGTAAATTTGTTAGCAAATAATTAGATATTTCCCAGATATATTTCTGTTATTAATATGTAGCTTAATTCCACTGTGGTCAAAGAACATACTTTGTCTGATAATATATTTAAAAATTTCTTAAGGCTTATTTTATAGCCTAGAATATGATCTACCTTGGAAATTTTTCCATGTGCACTTGAAAAAAATGCATACTCTAACATTGTTAAGTAGAATGTACTTAAAATGTCAATTAAGTCAAATTGGTTGATAGTGTTGTTCAAGTCTTCTCTGTCCTTACTGATTTTCTATCTACTTGTTCTACCAATTATTGAGAGAATGATGTTGAAATCTCCAACTATAATCATAGATTTGTTTTTTTCTGCTTCACACTTCTAAACATCCCACTGCCAAGGCCACACATGGTACCAATTAATTTAGAATCTCTGAGGGGTGTGACCCAGACATCAGTGTTGTGGTTTTTTGTTTTGTTTTGTTTTGTTTTTGACAGATCCTGCCTCAGCTTTATTTGCACAAATAGCTCAGGAGGACACCAGCCCCATGCAGACAGCAGCCCAAGGGTCACACCAGTCCTTCCATCCTCATATCGGCAGACAGAAGCCTCTACTCTGGAGCCTTCGTGGGAGCCTGGGCACCTTTGGGAGCCGGAGCCTGAGCTGGAGGCAGAGCTGCAGCTGTAGGTGTGGCTGGGGCCTTGGTTTGAGCCTTGGCCTTCCGCTAGCAGAGCCTGAGACCCTTGGCAATGCGGGCGCGGGCACGTTTCCCAAGCTTGGGGTGGGCGATGTAGGCAAGTCGACTGAGCTTGCGGCTGCCACCCTTGGGGATCTTGGGCTTGACCTCCTTGGGCTTTGCGAGGGCCTTGATGGCCTCAGCCCGTGCACTCATGGCCTTGGCATTATTGGCTTGCATCTTCTTCAGCCCCTTCTTGTTGTGCTTCTTGGCAAAGTGCATGTTCCGCAGGAACTTGGGGTCCACCCCCTTAAGAGATTCGTATCTTTGTGATCGGGGTTTCTTGATGCCGTTTCTGTGCCATTTTCGGGACTGGTTGTGCGTGGTGTGGTTCTTGGACTTGGCCATGTCTGCACCCAAGCCCACAGCTCCCAAACCCCCGGGACCGGAAGAGACTGTGTTGTGTTTTGTTTTGGTTTTTTTTTTTTAACTCCCTGAGTGATTCCAGTGTGCAGCCAAATTTGAGAACCACTGCCTTATGCGGCCTGCGTTATGGATTCAACAGATTCTAAAATGCATTATCTTACTTAGTTAATCTTCATACCTGCCTTTGAGGTAGGCATTATAAATTCCCATTTTACAGAAAATGAGGAGTCTTGGACACTTGTCCAAGAGCACACAGTTGATCAGATAGCCTAGCTAGCATTTAAACCCAGGTTTCCTAACTCAAATTGCTTTTTTATTATTTTTTTTAGTGAGGTATGTTTATTGACATGAAGTCAATCTCTGTATTTCTATCCAGTCCCCCTATATTGCTGTTTTGGGTTGTGGGCAAGAGCCGTGTCAAAAGTTTGGGTTAGCAAACCTTATAATTTTCACTGGACCTACCACAGTGTCTGTACCCTGGAGATGATTCTAAAGTTTTTCTTTTTCCTCTTGAAAGATCTAAGTATCTGGGTTCTTCTGACCTCATAGTAGTCATCAATCTGCCTTTTTCATGGTCCATCTACAACCTAAGTTTTAAATCAGGCTGTAATTAATCCCAACACACAGGCTCTTCTCCAAAAACCTTCTCAGGCTGCAGATTGTCAGCCTGCTTCATTCCATTAATACATGACATTAGCAGCCAGGGATCAGATTTTGCCCTGAGCTACCCACACAAGTTTGGGGCAAGATTATGAGGGAAGAGCAACGTGGGGTGGATGTCTCTCCTATGCATAAATGCTGTTTTGTTTGAGTGCTTCCAAGTGTTCGTATGTTATGGTTAGGTTGGCCAAGGATTAATGTTTAAAATTCAGGAATGATTTTAATCGTTCCTCCAGGTAAATGGCTCAGCTGCCTCCAGGGAAAGGATCAGCCAAAAACAAAATGGACCATTAATATTTTAGAGACAATGTTCATTCCAAAAAGATAAATTGAAAGACTAAGGAAGTGCTTCTTCGGCTCTCTCTCTCTCTCTCTCTCTCTCTCTCTCTCTCTCTCTCTCTTTCTCTCTCTCTCTCTCTTTAGTTCTATATTATTTTATTTTTTTGTTCTAGGTATTATCAACCTCAATATAGACTAATGAACTGATGTGAGTTTGTTCCTTTTCATAAATATTCAACTATGCACATCCTTTCCCCAAAACTTCCTTCTTAGACCTATTTTCTATGTCTTCAGATCCCATCACTTGACTCTTCTCATTAATAAGTCACATTCTGATAGTTGCTGATGTGACTTCCTCTGTTTGGAATGTTTTCTCACTTATCGCCTAAAGTAAAAAAACAACCCCAACAAATTAGGGAGCTAGGGTGTTCTTTTTTAAAAAAGGAATTATTTATTACTAAGACAAGTCTACAATAGCACTAAAGGTATTTAAAAAGAAAACACTCCCCTGTTTGAGAAAAGCATCCAAGGACCTGGTTTGGGAAAAGAGGTGTTTGTTTTTTTTAATACACTAACCATTTGACTTTCCCCAGGCTGCTGTTCGACATTAGGTCCTGAATTTCCCACCCCCACACCTCTCCACTATCAGCCCTGCTCCCTTCAGACTGGCCAGCCCCCACCATCCAGATTGGCACGTTGCTAGTTTCTCCTGACAGGGATTTTGTTTAACTAGTTTTGTATATTTGACAAAGACTTCATGTTTGAAAGTCAACAACCAAGGACCTCAATTCACATCTTAACTCCCTAGTTGTGACACCTAAATGTGTAGAGTTTATACCACCCACTAGATTCTCAGTTCAATATACTCTACAGTATCTAAGAAAAACATGTAAAATGCAGTGAAAGCTACCCATGAAAAAAATGAAAACACTCATTTTTTTCACCACTTAACCACTTTCTCTTCTCCCAAATTTCCTTCCAGGCCTCAGTCAGATAATATAGAAATATTTTACATAATTATAATTTTAGAGTTCATATAATATTTGTGTTCTTGTTTAACATCACTTAATAACATTTTTTATTGTTCTTCCTAATTATCATTTTTTGTGGCTGCGTGGTTTTCCCTAGATATACCAAATGTATTTAATCATTCCCCTGCTGCTGTACATCCAATTGTTTCCAGTTTTCATTATTATTAGTGATTCTCCCATAAACATCTAAGTACGTGGAAAGATTTCTCCCCTTTCTCCTTTTGAATTATTTCCTTTGTAGAAATGTCCAGAAATACTATTACCATGTTGAAGTATTTGAATGACTTTCAGGGCTGATGCGCCCTTAAAAAGACAGTACCACAAAGTTCATAACCCATGTCATATCTTGATTTTTAAAATCAATTATGACACAGAAGGGCTAAGATGCTCCCTAAAGCATCATTCACTTTCCAGTCTCATCTCACAGAGTGGTGCAAGCAATGCAAGATGAATGTATCTCCATCACCTTATTCTTTAGTCCACTAAAGCTCACTAAAAAAATTAATAAATAAAAGAAATAATTTCTCTCATATTTTAAGTGATGAGCTTTTGGAATAAGTCTTAAAAACTCCAGAACAAAACCATGGGCAAATCAACAACGCATTTCCTGAGATAAATCCTGTCTTAGAAATGAAATGAAGTCATCCAGTATGTGTGGCAGGAGGGCGGTGGGGAGGGGACGCAGGTCAGATATGATTGGAACGCCAGTGTCACAGTTGTCCCCTGCAAACTGGTCTCTGGGAGCTGGGTCAAGGCAGCAGAGTTGAAAGCCAAACACAGACAGCAGCTGTTGAGGATGTAAAGTCTCTGGCCAAAGTGGATAGGGAGCTGGGTGTGGTCACTCAGAGGCCAGTATGCACCCCACCCTACAGTCCCAGTGACAGGCTGAGAAGAGGGAACTTCCCTTGTTGCATTCCAGTCCTCCTTTCTGGGCTTAGTGGGAATGTCTGTGAGAATGCCGGAGACTGGTTCCAACTGCCTGACTGCACTGCACACACCTCCCTCAAGGGTATCCCCACCCTGGAAGACACTGAGGTTTCTGAGACTGTCATGTCTAGAGAGACAGGATGGGATGCAGGACTGACTTGCTGCACAGTCCAACTCAAGTCCTGGATATAAGTACATACAAGTAAACCCACCGCCATGGTCCTTGAGGGACTGAGTGAAACTGCAGGAGTAAGTGGGTCTTTCCTATATTGCACAAGGAAATGCCGAACCACATGGATGACACCAGCCCATGGATTTCCAGAACATTTGACAACAGCCCACCGGACTGCATCACTGAGCAGGGAATCTGCATTATTCATTTCAACATCACTTTTCTTGGAAACCCTGACTGCTCCAGTCTCCAGAAATAATCCATCAAACTTTCCTATTTGTTGAAGTCATACTGTGAAAACTCCCATAATCAAATTTCCCATGTTAGGATCCCTGCTGATAATTATGCAACAACAGAGTCAAGAGGGGAAAGAGTGGATCAGACGCTAACATCTTTTTTTTTCTTTCTTTTAACTTTTTATCATGAAAAATGTCAAACACCCACAAAATGAGAAAGAATGAAATGATGAACTCCAATACCCCCACCACCCAGCCTGAACAACCTCCACATGGGACAATCTTGTTTCATCTACCACCCTACCACCCTCACTGCCATCCCCCTACAAATACACACACTTTTTTTTAACTGAAAAAAAATTTTTTTTTAATTGGGGAACAGTGTGTTTTTCCAGGACCCATCAGCTCCAAGTCAATTAGTTGTTTCAATCTAGTGTGGAGGGCTCAGCTCAGTGGCCCAAGCCGGTATCGAGCCGGCAACCTTGGTGTTATGAGCACTGAGCTTTAACCACCGGAGCTAACTGGCCGCCCCAGTTTAACTGAAAATTTTATAAAGCAAGTCCCAGACACTGTCATTTCACTCATAAATACTTTAGCATGCATCTCTAACAAAGACTTTCTTTTGTAACATAACCTCTCTTATACGCATTGGTATTTGTTTAGTCACTACTGGTATTTGTTTAGCATTTAGTATTCGGTACAAGGTATTCCAGTAAGACTCTTTACACAGTTGATTTCATGAACTCTCAGTTCAGCAGAGAAACACCTTGGAAATTCACAAACCCCAGGAGAAAGAAATGCCCTTGCCTGAAGAACATGGCTATTGGCTCATGAGGAAAACTGCTCCACCAAGTCGAAGTGAGTGGCGGAAGGGCTGCGGCCTGGGAGCTGGCAGAGCTTGGAACAAGAAACATGTCAGAGCCTGACTTGCTTCATCCTCCCTGGGGATTCAGCTTTTAAAAGGACCTTGCTCTCTCATTTGAAAACTGCCTTTTTTTTTTTTAACTACCTTACACCTACCACTGCAAGTTACACTGTCAAGATAGAAACATCCTGCTTCTTGAAAAGGTTGTGATTTCAAAAAGACACCATTCAGCGAAAGAGTTTTCAAAATCTAATTTGCATTTCTACTCATCAGTGTGCATGCATAAGGAGCAGAGGGGAAATGTTGCTTCAAGTTAAAGCAACCTCAGTATAAGTATTTCTGTTTGCTGTGTACTTTTCCTTTGCAATCTCCACACCTGATCTACATACCCACGCTCCTCGGAAGATTTAGGTAGAGTAGTTATTGTTCATTGGGTTGACTTGCCCAGTAAAGGTGGGGATTGCATAAGCATAGCCTTCGGGGGAGTCCTTGCCTCAAGAACAGGCCAATAACCCTACGCTTCGTCACCAGTCATGAAGAGCCCACATGGGCTTTGGGCAGATGCCTGCAGCCAGGCCTTCTAACCCAATCTCCTGTACTTAAAACCCCAGGTGAGCCCCCAGAGACAGTTAAAGCTTCCTACTGATTTTCCCTTCTTATCGCCCTCCTCAGGATCTCATCGCTTTATGCAAATTGCTATCACTATGTCTGTCTTGGACTCTGATTGGCCCAGTTTGGATGGGCTACCCTCCTCAGGCCCAGGCAACTGTGGCTGGAGATCGGGATGTGCTATACAAAGACACTGCCAGGAGCCGCAGTTGTGGGTAAGGGCTTTGCATAAGGAGAGGGATGGATTTTGTAACCCGGGCCAGCACTGTACATAGAGCCCACTAGAAAACGAGCTGTTCTCATATACTTTGATAGATGTTCCCTGTACCTGGACCACCCTTCAGATGTCTGTGTGACTTGCCTCTTTGTCACCTTCATTTTTAGGTCTCTGCACAAGTACCCATTATCAGAAAGGCCTTCTCCAACCACCTACATCAAAAAGCACATGCCCACTGCCTCTCTCAAGACTTTAATTCTGCCTTGTGTGTCCCTGTACCCCTTGTCACAACCTGACACATATTTATTATTTATTGTCTGTTTGGGTCACTGTGATATTCCCTGAAACTACAACAGTGCCAGGCATATGGCAGGCGATCAACACATTTGTGTGGAATGAATGATCTCCTTAAGAACAAGAACTTGTCTCCTACGACACATGACTGATCAGAGCAGGCACTGGTAACTGATGAATAGGAAACCCATGGGGAGATACAGATGAGTTTTGCAGAGCCCACACTTACCCTGAAAACCTCGCCGTTCTAACAGGAATGTCTGTTGCTTAAATCTGTATCCTCTGTGACTACTGTAGAGCTTGTGACCACCAGCTTATACTTTGCTCTTGCCTCTCAGGGTCTATGTGGAGCTTCTCCATGGCCTGACTCTAACAAGCTTTCAAGCACGTACACTTTAAGAATAATGTGTCCCTCTCAGAGCTACACCACTGAAAGGTGTGCCTTCAACAACAGAAAGATTTATTAGTTTCTTCCCCCACAGAAAAACCACAAAAATATTTCCTTCTTGACTGCAGCAGTGAGTTCCAAGTTCCATTAAAGAACCAGCCAGATGCTTCCTCCTAGCTCGTGTGGGAAGAAGTTAAGATAAAGAGCATTTGAAACTCTACCTCTGCACACCTGCCTCATACCTTATCCCTTCTGACAGGTCTTCTTCCTGTTTTTTCGAGGTTGGGCATACAGAGCTGTGTGTGACCTGCCTCCCCAGACAGCTGGGGCTCTGGAACCCCCCGGCCCCTCTCCTTCTGGTATTAATAATAGATGGCTCTTATTGAATTGTGCACCTGCCATAAACCAGGCTCTGCACCTTACAAAGTGTCTCAAATTCTTATCCCCCAAAACTGTAAAAGAGCTGTAACCTGAGTGCCTGCTGCCTGGACTGGCCCTGTATTCATAAGAGCAGAATCTATCTTTCTACCTCTGTCAGCAAGAATCACTTTCCTCCAGTATATTTACATAGAGGGAGTTAGTGTCTCATGTCCAAGGCCAGTCCAGGCTGCAGCCAGTTTCTCTGCTTTCACCTGCACCTAAACGCCCCACTCAGCCGGCGTCTCTGCTCACTGGGGTGTGATTCTCAGCCTGCGTTCTGGGGCTGCCATCTTCTCTTGATGTGACACTGATGTGGCCTCAGGGGTGCGGTCGGCATAATAATGGCCGCCAAGAATGTCCACATCCTTGAACCTGTGAATATGTTACCTTACATGGCAAGAGGATTTTGCAGATGTGATTAAGTTAAGGACCTTGAGATGGGGAGATTATTCTGAATTATCTGGGTGAGCACAATGTAATTGCAAGGGTCCTTATAAGGGAGAGGGAGGCAGGGGAGTAAGAGTCAGAGAAGAGATGTGCTGATGGATACAGAGGTCAGAGGGATGTGAGGAGGGGCCAAGGAAAGCAGGCAGTCTTTAAAAGGTGAAAAGGGTAAGAAAACAGATTCTCGCCTAGAGCTTCCAGAAGGAACACGGCCCTGCTGACACCTTGATTTTAGATCTTCGGACATCCAGGCCAATAAGACAATAAATTTGTGGTGCTCGGTTTGTGGTAATTTGTTACACCACCAGTAGGAAACTAATATGAATACAAGGGATGATGCAGGGAAGCCTTGTTTGTCTTGGGTGCCTCACTCCGTACTTCGACACCTCTAACACATATGTGTAAGCCACTTCATTGAAAGTTTGGGGAGAGGTAGAAGGGGGAAAACAAGGCTGGGTATTAAATACAACTGTTTCCAGAGTCCAAAGAAGATAACGACAAACGTTTATCAGGGTTTGTTCGTGGGTATACCCCATTTCCCAGCCTTGCTGACCAGCCCCAAGGCCCACCCTCTTTTTCTTCTTTTCCTCTGCGAGCCCGCTTTCTCTTCTCCATGGCAAAATTCATTCATTCAACAAATATTTACTGAGTACATACTATGTTCTAGGTGCTGGAAATAGAGCAGTGGACACAAAAGAGAAATAATAACAATCTGTCACAGTGCTTACATTTTTTGATAGTTCCACCCAACAAGATCCACCCAACCCTTACCTTCTACCCCAAATAGGATAATCTTATTTTGACTATAATCCACAGCAATGTATTACTCAACGTCTGAGTTACTCAATTAGGAGTCATGCCATGTAGTTAGATGACTCCCAGAATAATCCACGGCAGGCTTCATTTCTCCAGTTCTTGCTCTCTTCAGCGTCCCTCTTCCAACACGAAGTCAAGATACCCTTCCTCATTCTTTCTATGGCCTTCTGATGTCCTGTAGTTCTTAGATCACACACATGGCACATACACCAAACATAAACCGTTGGTCTGAGTCTAAATCCTTATTAAGGATGGGAGGGAAGAATCTTCCTAAAGGCAGCATATTCTGCCCAACTAAATAAGGACAAGCCTTTATTTTTGTTATGCACAACAGCTCCAATTCCACTGTTCTCAGCCCCCCGCCAGCAAACTACGCTCAGAGCCTACGTGTGTACCAGAAATGCTGCCCATCACTGTGCCTTTGTAAACAGAAAGACCTTTACTCGTTCCCATCATCCCCTACTAGCCAGAGAACTGGAAAAAGCTGGGTAGATACGTTTTTTTGATACATTGAGCCATATCAAATTCCTACCCAGAGCTTCCTTTACTAACAGAGGAAGTGAACCTGTGCCCTCTGTCCCCTGTCCACAGCAAGCCCTCAAGAGTTGTGGGACTTTTCTTCTTCTTGTTATAGAAAGGAACCCCAAGGGTAAGTACCTCCTTTTAATCACTTATAAATGGTCCTTTCCTCCTCCCTTATGGTCTTTTCATAACAAAGGATGCACAGGCACCATCAGGCAAATACGAGTACATTTGATTAAAGCAAATGTTAACTCCCTGGACACTGAGGAATTTCAGAAGGAAGAATCGTTAGCTGTAGATTCCATTAAGCTTACCACCATTCGCTATACCACAATGCTGGCTGCAGAGTAATAATTGCAATGTAAATAATAATACATTGATAACCTGTTTATTGGGTACCAGGGACTTTACTAAATGTTTTTCTTGTGTTAGCTCATTTAGTCCTCACCAGGGAGGTTAGGACTATTTTTATCTACATTTTACAGATGAGGGAATTGAGGCTGGGGCGGGGGCGGGGGGGGGGTGTCAAGAAAATTGCTCCAAGGTTACACTCCAGGGCTCAAACATGTCTGTCTTCAACTCAGACCCTAACCACTCTGCTATACTGCTGGTTGTGTTTAGTAACTGGAAGGCTATCCAGGGTGGTACCTTCCATCTCCATTCTCATTTTTAAGTGAAAATGATAAAGGAGGAAAGGAAGGAAAAGACAGGTTTCATGAGCACATTTGACCACCCTGAAAATTCGAGATAGATGAGAAGAAACCTAAAGCCAGGAACAAGAAATACTTTTAAATTATTGCTAATTGAGCAATGGGTAAGTTTCCAAACTTACCCATTGTTTGGAAAATGTGGTTTAGAGTCAAGAGTGGTGTAGGGACTGGTGGCAACATTTGTTTTGAAAGTGTCAAGACCTGCCACCTCCATTTAGATGCCTTTAATAAATGGGAGTCCAAAATACTCTAAAGAGAATCCCAGCAGGGACGACAAGCCAAGAATCCTTGGCTTATGGAAGAATGGGGGCTGCTTTTTCCCAAGTTACCATGCACAGAAGCAAAACTTGGCAGAACCTGAAACAAAGGATTTTGATCTTGTTCCTACCATTGCTTCCACAGAAGGAAGCAAAAAAAGAAAAGAAAAAAAAAACAACCCACTGGGCTACATCTACTACTGCTCCTGAGCGCCAAGACCCAGCTAGGTGCTGCTTAGAAGAGAATCCCACCCTGTTCTCTGCCCAGGGAAACCAGAACCCCCCACTCCCCCGCCCCAGAGGCAACCCCAAAAAGACCTACGTGCAGGGCCAGATGTTTCTACCCCGGCTTATTTTCTGCAGAGTTTTGTTTCTTGAGGAAATTTTCCACGTAGAATCAAGCTGCTGCTCTGACACCATTTTCATTGAGTAATTCCTGGTGATGTCACACCAGCCAGGCACTAGGGGAAGCCCTGCTTTCATGGGTTGGCTCTTAATTTAGAAATTTTTATTTTCTGACTCCCCTCCCTTTTTTTGCTGGACTCCACAGCTTTTGAGCAAGATGCCTGAGTGGTGACGTGTTGCCTGCTTTTGCGAAAAGGAATTCCTGCTCGTTGAGAGGCAAATGGTTGAGTGAAGGCGAGATGTGTGTCCTGTAATAGTACATCTTAATTGGAGAACTGGCAAGAGAGGAAGCTCTGTTGGGCTCGGTGGCTCCTGACGGGGTTCGTGGAGCTGAGCTGAGAAGATGGGCTAGGGACAGCAGGACTCACAACCACTTCCTGGTGCCACAATCGTGGGTACCTGGGGAGGCAACCACCTCCTGCTTGGCACCTGGGCAACCACATAACCCACATCCCCACCTTCCTCCCTCGCCTCCCCCTCGCTCTGTGCAGCGAGCTGGCAGAGGCCAGCTTGGCAAACCTCGACTGTAAAAGCCTAATCCAAACAGCATGTCCGCTGAGCTCAGCGGGGTGAGTCATGTGCAGTGATGTGTGAGGCCAGTGAGCGGAGGAGATTAGGATCTGGCCCGCCTGCCAGCCTACCCTGCACTTCCTTTGATCTACTCTGATGGTTTTTAATTCTGCAGAAGCAGCTTCCTGCCAGCGGCAAGCACCTCTCCGTGGAGGCTGGAGCCATGTCTATGCTGACCTACTTGTCAGAGGGGAGGCTGGCGTGTGCTGATGGCACGGGGACTGACACCCTGGGCTCACAGCCCACATGGAGCGGAGAGGGGAGCCTCTTTCACAGAGGTGCCCATGGTGACATCAGAAGCTGGCTCCTCAGCCAACACCAGCAAGGCCATGCGTGTGAGCAGCCTGCGTTCTGAACCTGGTGCTGGCATGGGTTAGGATCATTGCGTGGTGAGGAAAAATGGGCCTCTCTCTAGAGGACTTATTTTTGTAAGCTGGGGCATCCCTAAGGACAGTGTCTGGCACAAACTGAAGCACTCTTTGGGTTCTTCAGAAGTTCTTTAACACATCTGTTTTGCTCGAATGGAACACATTCAAAGTATATTACTTTCTTGAACCTCTTTTCCCTGCTTGAGTGGAATGTGCTGGGCTCTGGATTCCTCCAGATTCCCTCAACGACCAACGCCAAGCAAGGCACCTGAAACCAGGTCTCAGTCTCCTGTCTTGCTCTCTCCCTTTTCTCAGGAAGTAGAAGAGTGATTCGCAACCTTGGCTGCCCTTTAGAATGACCTTGGGGAGCCAGGGAAGGGACGACACACTTTAAAAATCCCCATGACCCACCTCCGCCCCAGAGTAATTCACTCAGGGTCTCTGAAAGTAGACCCAGACATCAATTGTGTTCAATGTTCCCGTTGTGCAAGCAAAGTTGGGGATCACTGAAATGTTAGGGTCCCTGGCATCAGCTGTTAACCCTGAGCATGGTTCCTATTTCCACAGCTGTCCTCCCCAACACCATTCCATTCAAGGGCTGGAAACTGGTATGTACTTTAACCAGGTTAAGGGAAGATGTTGTCTGGATGGGATAGCTAGCCCACATATTCCGAGGAGTCTTCATCGGAAGCAAAGTGCTTACCATCCCACTCTGAGACTTAGCACAGGGAGTGAACGAACATGAGGAAGTAAAATGCAGACTAGGTGGGTTTCACAGGGACGAAGTGGGGCCGGCTTGGCACACAGAACAATGGCCAACCCAGTGGGAACTTCGGGGAGGCAGGTGTGTTTGTGGTGGTGACGGGTTGTGAGTAGAGCTTCCAGATATAAAATGAGGACCACTAGCTAAATTTGAATTTCCAATATGCAACGAATAATGCAATACTTGGGACATACTTATACTAAAAATTATTCGTTGTTAATTTAAAATTCAAACTTCACTGGATAGTCTATATTTTATTTGCTAAATCTGGAAATCCAAGTTATGAATGGCAGGCTAGAGAGGAGAATCTCAGTATTGAGGGAGTGGTAGCTCTCACTGGGTGGTGAATGCCCTCCAGGTGGGGCATTGCGGAAAATGTGTAGACATTTGGGGCAGTCCCGATGACGGGAGATTGCTACTGGCATTTAGTGGGTGTGAATGAGGATGCCAAACATACTGCAGTAGGTGGAAGGGTTCCAATGAAGAATTGTCTCATCTAAAATGCCCGTAGTGGGGCCGGCCGAGTGGCGCATTGGTTAAGAGCTGGCTTGGGATGCCAGAGGGCCCCGGTTCGGATCCCACATATGGGGGCCAGTGACACTGTCCTCCACAGCTAAGATGCTGAACAACAGCTCAACCTGGAGCTGGGCTGCTGTGAGTCACCGGCGACAGCATAGGCTGCAGCCCCTGTGGCAGTGGGTTGCCATGGGCTACCGTATGTAGTCAGCAGCCAGCGAGAGCGGCCAGCAGCCGCCATGAGTGGCCATCCAGAAGCCGGCGACTGAGCTGCCTCCCTCAGGAAGAGCGCAATGATGGTGCCAACTTGGGCCAGTGAAGCAACGTCCTCCACAACTAGACTGAAGAACAAAATGACAGCAACTTGTCTGTTCCCCTTCCCAATTCCCCAGCACTGTTCCCATCCCCCAATCCCCCAATAAAAATCTTTTAAAAAATAAAATAAAATAAAATGCCCGTAGTGCCCAGACCAGTCCCAGCTACCTCACCATTTTACTAAGGACTGACCCTATCACCTTCACATGGTTGCTCCCTAGAAAGTAATGCACTGACCACTCAGAGAAGTTCAGAACCCGTCCCCAAAAGAGAGTCAACTATTGTAGATAAATAAAGCCCCAGGTACTTGCCCCAGTGCCTCCTATAGCCCCCCAAAAAACCGTACAGCCGGTCCAATGAAACAGACCCCTGAAACGAACTCCAAGTCTTCAAAGCTTACCATAATTACTGCCTCCTTCAGGAAGCCGTCCTGGACTGCTTCAGTCTTCATTAGTCTGTCTCCTCAACCCCTAAAACCATTATTCTTCTCACTTCAAACTTGAACATATTCTTCTAATAGTTGCATGTGTGCTAGCCTGTGAGTTAGCATCTCCTACTAGCCTGGGAACATCAGGGAAGTGAGATCAAGTGCTGGGTGACCTTAGTTAGTTGGTTTGTTGTTATACTTTATCTGCTGCTTTAAAAACTCGGGTGTATCTAAAATTAAACACACAGATCGATGAGGCAGTTCAAGTAAAAATGAAAGGGGAGATGAGCAACCACACAGAGGAAGGGGAAGACCAGGAACCAGAGATAAGATAATTTTGTAACTGGATTAAATTTACATCTGGGCTCCCTGACAGTCAAAGTGAAAAAGGAAACACAAGAATTACATCAGTCTTATTGTCTGAAAAAAAAGGAAGCAATATTAGCTCATGAAGAAACATAATCTTTTTCCTCATGCTAAGTTCTAAGTGAAATTTATCACACAGGCCCTAAAAGGACTCTGAGAAACATAATGGATAATGTCTTCGATTGAGTTTTCAGAAGATATAAAAAATGTGGGGATTTTTTTTGGGTTCTGTTTCTTATGTTTGCCTTGTAAGAAATTTGGAACTCTAGTATTGAACCTTGGCTCAGTGAAGGCATTTTTATAAGGAGCTAAGCTAATAGAGTCTACATTTATTGGTTTCTCATGATCTGATTAATAAAGGGACACTCAGAAGTTTTTAACTGCCCAGAACTTCCATGAAGGTTTTGTGTGTGGCTCCCCTAAGGAGCTTCTGACAGCCTTTAGGAAAAGGTGGGGACATTGTAGAAACTAGGTTTGTGGTGAAAGGTAGAGGAAAGATGGCTGGGAATACCCACATTTCACTTTCCACCCTAAATTCCTCCCCCCACGCTAGAATCACAGTTGGAATTACCCACCTTTCCCAGAAGGCACTTTGCAGCCACATCCCCAGGAAAGGGATAAAGGAAAACAGCATGTCACCAAGGGCCCACCCCAGGGCAGGATCCTGAGAAAGGCTAGAGGGACTGCCTGACCCCATGTATCAACCTTTAATGGGTGCTACATTTGGGGGGTTGCTTGCCTCTCTTCTAAAGGCAGAGAATAAATAGTTAGATGATTCAAAAAGAGTTTCCTTTTTTGGTTTTATTTGGGGCTTTAACAAAAAAACAAAAACAACTCCCTAAATAGTGGGAGATTACAACAAAACAAACAAAAAATAAACCACAGATTTAAATCTCCCTTTGGGCCGGACCATGTCAGGAAGAGGAAACTGTGGCCTGGGGCTTTGAGGGGTTGCTGATTAATACAGGTTCCCTCTTCCTACCTTTACCCACTACCCCACAGCTCAGATGCCAGCCTTTGTGTTTGGTGGCTAGCAGTGACAAAACCAAGATGAATGACCATATGTCAGGATAAAAGTCTAAGCAGCAGTTGTGGGATGAGAGGTTAAGGCCACAGGTAAGGATCTCTGACAGAGGCTTT
This sequence comes from Hipposideros armiger, assembly GCF_001890085.2. NCBI lineage: Eukaryota > Metazoa > Chordata > Mammalia > Chiroptera > Hipposideridae > Hipposideros > Hipposideros armiger. The sequence goes on along the minus strand of NW_017731468.1, from coordinate 1,817,460 downwards.
GCTTTTAGATGGTAGCAGCCTTTATTTCCTTCGTGCTGGTGGGATAATGATGACTGGAGCAGGCAGAGCTAATCCGGGTGCAGGTGGGCTGGCTGCCTGAGCAAGAGTGACTGCTCTTCTCACTCCCAGAAAGCCTCCCACTGCTCCCTCTCCTTACCTCACTGGGCTAGAGGTGGGGGAACAGCCCGGGAGAAGGCTTTCCCTCCTTCCCTGAGCCGTGCTGGCCTTGTTTGCCTAGGCGGCTTGCTTCTCAGGTCAGTGGATACTGGCCTTAGTGCTGGACTGTGTATACCAGACTCATTTTCAATTCTCTGGCAGGCCAGCAATATTGGCCCAGCCCTTCCCCTTTACATGGGATTAGAGGAAGGGGACTTCATCAGGGTCATTTTTGGCTACCCAGCACCTGAACTCCCTTCCCATATTTAGGACGTTTATCACTTTATGAATCTTGGTGCCCTGAGAAAGAGCCCCAAAGGCCAGATTCTCTCTTTTTTAGGCTCCTTGAAAGCTAGAACATGGACACACAACCAAGATTTGGCCAATCAGGTGCACCTGCTCCACATGGAATCAGAAGTCATTGGCACAAAGAAACAGGGACAGTGGAGAGAACTTCCTGGAGGGAGACTGTAAGGCAACAAAAATATCCAGGCTCCCAACACAATGGTGCTCATGGTGACATCCAAGACTGAAGGTGATGGCAACACAACTGTGGTTGCAGCACGGGGCAGTGGCCGCATGTTATCCTCATGTCACCCTTCCTATGCTGCTGTGACTGTGCCTGTGGCTTTGGATGTGATCCTGAGTTCCTGGTTCCTGTGTTTTCCAAGCCTGCTTCTCCAGCCTTCTCTGTCGTTTTATGAGTTTCTGGATAGCCTTTCAACAAATTCTGTTTCTGCTTAACTCAGTCAGAGTTGGTTTCTGTTGCTTGCAAATGAGAATCCTGACTTTGTCCAACTACAACTGGTTTCGTTCAATAACTTGCAGATGCTTCATTTTTTTTTTTCTTCACTGCCTGCATTCCTTATGCCTCTGCCTTCCTGGCAATTCCACAAGTAATCCAGAAAAGGAGGAATGAGCATGCAGAGAATTTGACCACAGCTGGGAAGTGAGCCAAGAGAACTCTGAGGAACTTGACTCTTAGATCCCTCACTTTGTTAGGTGAGGTGAATGCAGAAATCAGGAGACAGAAGGCTGTGGGCTGCCCATCATATTTTATTTTTTAATCTCTAACTTGGTTATACGATGATTACCCATGACACTTAAAGATCCCAGGTGGGCACGGACCGAGCCTGCCTTGCTTTTTCCTCAGTATCTACGTCATACTGGCTACTCAGGAAATAGTAGGAAAAGAACGACAATGGAAGTTTGAGAAAGAGAATTCAGGGAGGAGAAGCTTACTATATCCTTAATGTCTCTTTAAGAAAAGAGTTGTCTCCACTGTGTGGGAGCTGAATATTAAGGCCTGTGAGTCGGGCCAACAGTGCAGATATTTGGTGGTGTTGACTGAAGAGCAAGAGCCTGGAGCATTAGCCGTCAGACTATCAAAGACAGAGACGACACACTTCCAGGCAGGCAGAGCTTGACTTGGGTCTAGCCCAGGCACAATGCAGGTCCATTTCTTCTTGGAAGGGGGCCCTGAGAGTGCCTGCAAGCTAAACTGACATGGCTCTCCAAAAAGCATTTTGAATCAATTTCAAATGCTATGACAGTACTTGGTTGAAACTCCAGAATAGGGGTGAGGCCTTGGGGGGGCGGGGGGTAGACTTATTTTGAATCTAGAAAATGAGGGCAGGTTTCCCCATCAGCTACGTACCATACCCATAAAAGAACTTCGGTGCTTCTATCGCGGTAATGCTGGTATTGAGCAACACTTGGATTTGGATTTGGGGCCTCAAGGAAGCATGTGTTACCAACAGAGTCTGGTTATCATTCTTGCTTGTGGGATGAACCAATGAAAGCTTACCTTAGGCAGGTATCTTGACTAACATCCTTCATTAACATGCTTTCATTTCCCAATTTTAGAATCCCTGGTTTTGAAAGAGAAGGTTCGGGCTACCTTGCTCACCCATTTCCTATCTAAAATGTTTCTGTTATTTCTCTTAAGGACAAGAATCATGTGTTCCAGGGGTGACCTGTTAGCTCAGTTGGTTAGAGCGTGGTGCTGATAACACCAAGGTTGCCAGTTCTATCCCTGCATGGGCCACTGTGAACTGTGCCCTCCTTAAAAGAGTCAACTGTGCTATTGTAGCATGAAAGCAATATGTAACCAATGACCATAACTGTTCCCCAATAAAATTTAAAAATATATATATCATGTCTTCTTCTTCAATACACCCTTTCATGCAAGCACAAAGCTGGACCCAGCAGGCACAGACAGCCTGAAGTGTGGCTGTGTCCCAGAAAAGCCTAGGCCAGACTCCTTGAAGAACTTTCTCAAGCCAGGAATTGGGACTAGTAGTGATAAAGTTAGAAGAGGGAGAACACTGGCGTTCTTAGACCTGTAGCTAAGATCTGTAATCAGTGCTAAGGTTTGCTGCTGGAGCTGGATTTTCAAGGTATTATACCTACTGCTAGCCCAGACTTTATCTCTACAGTCACATTGAACAGTAGGAGATGGTTAATGCAAACACTTCTAGTACAGTCTGGGACTGGTGAAGGAGAGAATTGTGAAATCTCATACACATGTAGATATGGTTTAAACTTGTACTGTGCAACTTGGTTTTAAGTTGTGGAATCAACGGCGACTGTTTTTGCTCGGTGACAGCACTTCGACTCTTTCCGTCCTGGGCTTAGAATGATAAGCTGATTTGAAGGTCATAAGTAACAGCAGACAGGGTGGTCATCTTATTTCCTCTGCTTCCTCCCTGGGGAGAGGCAAGACGACTTCAGAGAAAAGAGAGATGGGAAGGAAAACAAGTGAATTCCATCAGGGAGGACAGAGAATGGCAACAGGCATGGGAGCTCAGCTGCCAGCAAAAATCTGATGCCCTGCATTGCTTGGAGGAGAGGAGGCAAGTTTTCCCAAATCCAGGCGCCCCAACATGATTGCGAAAGCCACACCCATCAGCCCACAGACTGCCAACACTGCTGCAGAACCAGTGAGACACCTTGGGGAGCTGCCCAAGTTTCTGGAGACATCGCTGCAAAAGCTGCATTTCTCCCCGCTGGATGCTTGAACACAAGCATGGGCAACCCCGAGCTGCCACACAGAGATGATCGTTTTGTTTTGTTTTTAAGGCAACATTAATTTCAGAAATTTTGTCCTAGGGCTAACAGCCAATTCCTTCTCCCACCGGCAGCTGGCAGGACCGACTGAGCAAGCGCATAGAGCTTTGATGTCAACAGAGGTAGGCAGGGCAGGCCCCGGTGGAAAACGGTGAAGTCAGCAGAGTTATCTCTGGCACTCCTCCCTTCCCCCTTGCTTCCCCTTTCTCCACCCATTTCCCCCCTCTCAGCTTCCAGCTTCTCATTTCCCAGGGGACCCTGGAACATATGAAAACCCGCCATCCTAAGATATGAGGGGGGCCAGCTTCATGGCTCCAGCTATCAAAGTCTGCTTTTTTCCCCAAGTCTAAAACAAACAAAGGCTTGCATTCCATCCATACATTTCCTAAGAAAAGAGAGTGAATCCAGAAACCTTGTCTTTTGTGCTTTCTCAGTTAAACCCTAAGAGTTTGGGGCCTAAAGTTTGAAGCCGTCTTCCTGCCTCCTGGGGTTTTATAAAAAGATTCAAAAGTGCTTCAAACCAATACAGCTGCCTGGTTTATGGCTCAAATTTAAACCACAAATTATAAAATGGTAAATCTCTGCTCAAATCTCTTCCAGGAAAGACTATGTTGTCAAGATTAAGTTACAACCTCATGGACATATGAGTGAGTCTAGCTGCTGACTAACTCTCACACTCATCTTCCCGCTGGAGACATTTTTTGCTTCATGAACTTTCATTGTGTCTGAATACTTTAAACAAAGAAAATGACTGAAGGCAGGGAAGACATTGGGACTTCGTACACCATGGAGCATTTTACACGCTTTATTATGTCATGGCCGATTTCGTTTTGTGAGAACCAACGGAAGTTTAAGAACTATCTTTCTTCTTAGCACTTACCTGCCAGAGATAAACAAATGGCTTCACATGGGCAGCTACACTCGCTTCAAACTCTAGCTGGAACGGGCAGTGTGTGGTAAATCAAAGCTGTTGTGAGGAATTTGGGTCTTAAAGTATTTGTTCAGTGATTTGGGCAGGATTGCAACATGAATTACAGCATTTTGTTCCCATGAAAATCAATTCTTTGGAGTGTGACCAGTAATGAGGCCGCATGCCTGCTTTCCTGTAATGATGCACCTCTCTGCCGGAGCTTTGGCAGGCCGAAGGAAGAGCGATGAAATACTTGTTGGAGGCACCTCTCTTGCCTCTTTGCGGGGGGTGGAGTGGGGGTCTGTCACACTGACCTCCTTTTGATCATCTAGGGCTGCAGGAAGAAACTCGGTCTCTAGGGCATTCCTCCAGCACAGTGCGTTGGTCACACCACTGCGACCCACTTTCTCCCGGGCCACTCAAGTCTTGAGGACCATCAGATTGTGAGTCATAATCACTTGAGCATTCACCCCCTAAATGCCCCCTTGTTTATTTTACATCTCAGACCCTTCAGTCTGTCTCTTTCTTGGGGCCCTTGGGTTTCGTTTTCTGAGGTCATTGCATGTTATCGCCCACGCCACCCACTGCAGGCAGGCCCTGCCACTGCTACCCTTGTATCTGCTTTTCCTGAAGTCAGCCCCGCTGTCATTACTGCTGCTTTTTCTGGGATACTTCAAGTTGCGGAGAGAGTTCTTTTCCTGTGATTATAGCTCTTTCTTCCAATTTTGACTAGTCTGGCGTCTCTATGATTATAGCTCATTAGGACTCCTGGGACTAGAAGGCACTTTTTCTTTTTTTTTAAAGGCAGCTTTGTTTTTATTTTTGAAAATAACATGTATTATAACTTATTTTTGGACAGAAGTATAAAGATTAAAACAATAATGGTCATTAATCCCACAGTCCAGGTAACCCGTAACAGTATTTTTTTAAAAATAAAAGTAATATATATACAGGAAGAAATTTAAAACAATTAAAAAAGATGTAAAGGAAAAATAAAAGTTTTCTCTTCTTCCCCTGAGTTCCTGTCCAAAATATAACTACTATTACCATTTTTCATGTATCCTTATTACTACATATTTAGATAGATCTTTCAACAAAACTTTCCATGAAAGAGCTCCTACTATACTTATTTGGCATTTGTTTTTTTTCACCTGAAATGCTATCTTAGAGATCTTTCCATATGTGCACTGCAGATATACACCCTACTTTAAACGTCTGCATAGTCTTTGTTAGGAGAGAATATGCCTTTCAAATGGAAGGCATTCAGTTAATTTAATTCCTGGCCCCTTTCTGTCCTTTTACTTGCTTTATTCCCTGAGTCCAGAGTGACTTAGCTGACTACCAAGTTTGGAAGAATAACCTAAACATGCTAGGTTCAACTCTATCCTTTCTTCTTAGGACTGAGTTGCCTAAAGAGAGTGTGCCCTCTGCTCCTCAAGTAATGGGCAGATGTGGGTGAATGTCTGCCCAATTCTGGGTTTCGATAGTAAGAAGACTATGTGTCTCTCAGTTAATATGAGACAGCATATGGTACAATGTCAACTTTGCCTATTATCAGAGGCATTTAGGCCTTCATCTGCCACTCTTGTTTTAATTCTCAGTTTGTTCAGAATCTGAGCAGGGAAGAAAGCTGCTGTTAATTGGTCCTACACAGAATCACCAACTGTTGTTCTTTATTTGGATATATAAAAATTTATTTAATCACTTTCTTAATGATGGATGTTTAGGTGATTCCAGTTTATTGCTTGAACAAACAATAGCTCAGTGAACATCTTATATTTGTATGGCTGGACATACTGTTTGCAAGCACATCAATGAGTAATTTCCTTATAAGTGCCGCATTATAGGTATGTGCCTTTGTATCCCAGATAATGGTGGGTGAAAAAGCCTCCCCCCAACCTTAATAGGAGCTGGGAAGGGGGTGCCTAGACAATAAACTAATAGTTATAATGGCAGTAATTAAGATTGATTTATTTCTTGCTGTGTGCCAGATTCTGTGCTAAGCATTTTATATATACGAATGCTCTTTAATCCTCATAACAACCTCATGAGACAGTGACTGTTATTATCTCCATTTTACAGCTGAGGATACTGAGATCAAAATGGTTAAACAGCCCAAGGTCACAAAGCTAGTAATGAGTAGAGATGGAATTCAAGTCCAAGTTTGTGTGATTCCAGAGCCTGTACTTCTGACCATCAGACTAAAGGTGTTCCCCATGGCATAGAGTGGGTGGTAGCCGGTGTAGCCATTTGAAAATGTGTGAGGACCATGGGTTCAGGGCTCAGCTCACACATGTATACATATATAGAATGGTGACTAAGAGTACAGAATCTATAGCCAGCCTCTGCATTCAGATACAAGCTTGGCCTCTTACCAACCTCAGTTTCCTCATCTGCAAAATGGAGATTTTTTAAAAAAAAGAGAATTAAATTGTTTTAATATTTGTAAAAGCCCTAAGAACACTGCTTGACATAGAGTAAGTCCTTCATAATTGCTTGTTAAGTAAAATAAATTCATTTATTTTACAATTATTTTTCTCATTCCAAAAGCAATACATGAATTAATATTTGTATTCCACTAAATAATTCAAATAAAATACAAGTATATATAATAAAAAGTGAAAGCCCCCCTTTTCCTTAAGCATCTGCCTCCACCTGACCCCATTCAATCCTACTCCATCCTTAGTAGCTAATGCTTAGTGTCTATGCTGCCAGGCATTGCTTTTTTTAACAAAAAAATATGTACTTATATGTATATATTTTTATTTGTACACAACTGGGATTATACCACTGAGAGGAAAGTTTAACATAGTGATTAACAAATGGACATTGGAGTGAGATCATCTAAATTCAAATCCAAGCTCATCTATTTACCAGCTGGGTGACTTTAATTAGACAAATTACCTGACCTCTCTGAGACTCTGTTTTCCACAACGGGAAAAACTAGTACTCTCCTCATTATGGAAATTAGTGCATTAATATATGCAAATCTCTTAAAACAATGCCTGATATTATACAAAGAAAATAGTAAGTGTTACTTCTCATAATTATTTCTACACTTGTTGTATTGGGACTCGCTCTCTCCTTTAACAATGTACTTTAGGGATTACTCCACAGCAGTATATATAGATATGCCTCGTTTTAAAAATGACTAGTATGGTATTTCATAAAACAACCGCACTGAGGTTTATTTAGATGCACCCCTGTATGGATTGTTTCTGACATCCAGCCCTTTCTCATCTGAGGATACAGAGTCCTGGAGCCCCACCAACGCAAGGTTCACAAACCATCAATATATTCTGCTTTATTTAACAAACACATATATTGTTTACTACATATCATACAATGTCCTAATCACCTGAAAAATGTTAGCTCATTTAATACTCATAATGATGCTATTAAAGGAGGGGCTGTTTAATCTTCATATTACAGATTGGGACTCTGAGGCACAGGCAGGTTAAGTAACTTAGCCAAGATTGCACAGTAGGAAAAGGGGGGCTGGGAGTTCATCCCAGGCCGTCTAACTCCCAAGTTCACACTCTCCACCTCTCTTCTTTGTTCTGAAATCTGGGCATCACTTCAAAAGGACCTTGAGCCTCATCTTGTCACATTTTACATTCATGTTGTGGGTGGGAATTCAGCCTCTTTGGAATATACTTAGGAATAGACAAGTAAACGAAAGTGCAACATGATTTGCTAAATCGACCTGATTCCTTCAACTACCAAGAGCCAGTGTTTGTAAGGACCGTTCCTGACAATAGCCAGCCAGCGTTGAGAAAGCCCTTCAAGGGATGGTCCCAGCATTTGGTCTCAGAGGCCCTGGATCTGGGCTCTCATCCCTGCGTCTCTGTTCCACATTGGCCCCTGAGCAAACTCATAATGCAGGACAACCTTAAAATAAACAAACATGTTTGTGTTGTACCTGGTTATGGAACAGTGCATATCCAATTAGGTGATGAAAAATTCATGCAAATAATCTTTGTGTATGAGTCTTTCACAACTGACTTGGCCAACTCCAATTCCTAAAATGCTAAGGTTCAGAAAGTCTGGTCAAACATTTGCTAGTAAAATATGAAGCCCTGCCTCCTCTGTCCTCCTTCACTGCCCCATCCCTACCTTCAAGCTACTTCAGCTTTTAGACATGTGTATACTAAATGCCTTTTTTCTTTAAAGATATGGGTGAGATATTTCTTTTGGAGTATGTCCAAGCGATCTGGCAAATCCACACTTGACATTAGCCACAGGGAAGCATATTTAAAAAAAAAAAAAAGAGGAACAAGACATAAAATTAGGGCAGACTGTGGGTCCACCCTCTTTAGAAATCAGAATATCTTTCCAAATAAAAGACATCATAAAACTGAATGGGTTTTTTAAATGTTTTGCTGTGTTAGTAAGAGTTTAAGTTTTCATTTCAAAAGTCATTGCTCATTCTAACATACTGAAACTTGCGTGTTTCCTTTTATAAATAAACTTCTATCTCTGGGTTCTGTCCTTATAGAAAGAAAGTACTTAAGGCTAGTTTTTTCTACCCATCCTAAAGTTTATGTGTTGGCTCAAGGAGCTTCCTATCCTGTTCCAGCTGTGACATGTTGAAAGTAGGGCTGGCAGTTGTGCACCACTTGCTATACTTTTGGAGCTTTTGCTGTGGCTCTAGCACTTTATGGTTTAGGAAGTAGGGAGAGGAGAAAATAGGGTGGAAGATAAGGAGAGAAGGAGGGAGCTCTGGTGGGAACAGAAACTAGAGTCTGCTCAGGAACTCCTTTCTACTTCTTGTCACACCACCCAAGGGGACAAATTGCCTTTACCACACATCTAGTCATTCCTCTCATAAGGAGGTATTTGAGCAAGGAGTGGACTGGGTTGGGATGGGATCATGAGCTTGTCTTACCCTTAATTATATTACATAAGGCTGAAGATTGAATATAGGAATCTATATCCTGGCAGAATTGCTTTGACCAAAAACAGAAGTTGATTGAAAAAGAGGTGATTCATTTTTCATTAAAAATATTAAACACACACACACACACACACACACACACATAACTATCACCATGCCCTCCTGCCTCAGTAACATCTAGTGTGAACTGTTCAAACCCTGGTCCCTGGTGAAGAAATAGGTCCAGCAGCCATGTTTTGTATCATGTGATCCAGCTCTCTGATCTCTGATCTTCTCGTGGCTGATTGGACCAGAGGTGGGCACCTGATTCGAGGACAGTCAATGCATAGATTGATGCACTGTAGCCAGGTTTTTAAAGATATGCTGGGCCAATCAGAGTCTCTCAGAGAGTGGCATGAAAGCAAAGGGAGAAGTTACCAGTTAGCATCAGGACAGAAGGGAGTATGGATGAAATGTATTTATCATGATGAAATGCCATAAACACCTATGCATTTCTCTTGGTAAGGTCTGTACAGTCATTTCAAACTGAGAACTAGCTTTTAGCTTTTTAGCACTAGTTTCTCTGAAGCCAGCCCATTATGTTCCTGTTCTTGAGTTTCTGAAAGCTTCCATTTTCTTATCATGTGTTTTTCTTAAAGTTCTTATGCTTGAGTAATGACAATGAATGCCTGATATTTGTAGCCAAAAACAAAAAGCCAAATTAAAGCATTATCATATAGGCATGGAAAAATAGAGCCAAAGTAAAGGGGACTGAGGATTCAGGAAAGTTTAAACCAGCAGCAAAGGAGTAGATAACTTTGATAAGGCTCTTGAGGTTGCAAATAATATTACTGAATCTAAATAAGTTGATTAAAAAAGAAAAAAAAACAATCATGTATTCATGTGAAGGATGCTAATGTAGCTCCAGGGCAGCCAGAATTCTTAAAAACTAGTGTCAGTTCCTCAAAATGTTAATCATAGAGTTGTTACCATCGGGCCCAGCAATCCCATTCCTATGAAAACATATGTGCACACAAAAACGTGTACACCAGTGTTCATAGCACCATTATTCATAATAACCAGAGGGAAAACAACTCAAATGTCCATCAATGATGAATGGAAAAACAGATTGGCATATCCATACAATAGAATATTATTTGGTCATAAAAAGAAATGAAGTTCTGATACATACCGCAAATGCACAAACCTTGAATAAGTGAAAGAATCTAGACACAAAAGGCCATATATTGTCTGATTTCATTTATATGAAACATCTAGAATAGACAAATCCATAGTGACAGAAAGTAGATAAGTGGTTGACAGGGGCTGGGCAGAGTGAGGCATGGGGAGTGACTGCTAATGGGCCCGGAATTTCTTCTGGGGGGGATAAAAATGTTTTAGAATTAGACAGTGATGATGGTTACACTACCTCTGACTATACTAAAAACCACTGACAATACTAAAAATTTGTATGTTTTAAAAGGTTTATGACATATGAATTATATCTCAATAAAGCTGTTATTACAAAAATTATATATATATATAAATATATATATATGGAAATATAACAAAGCAAAACAAACAAATAGTGCCACAAAGTGGAAAGCCAGGAAGAAACCATATAATTCTCTCTCTCTCTCTCCCTCTGGCTTTTATCTTTGCTTCCCTTTGGACATCTGCTTCATTCTTATCTCTACAAATCAGCTTTCCTAGCTTTTTCATGTACATAGTAGACAGACTATGAACCCCACAGTTCAAAACTTATGTGTTGTAACAAAGACTAAATAGATGGTCACCTACCCATTTTCTCTTCTTTCTGGACATACAGCTAGAGTGCATCTCCCAGCATCCTTTGCAGTTCGATAGGGTCATGTGATGAGTTATTGTCAGTGGCACGTGGGCAGAAGTGATGTGTACTATTTCTAGGCCTGACCAAGAAATACTTTGCACCCCTCCATCCTTTCCCTCTTCCTTTGACGAAGGCCTTAGAGATTCACAGGAGTCGCCTAAGACCATCGGAAAACAAAAAGATATTTACATTACTATTCATAACAGTAGCAAAATTACAGTTATAGAGTAGCAACGAAAATAATTTTATGGTTGGGGGTCACCACAACATGAGGAACTGTATTAAGGGGTCG
>NW_017731468.1:1777509-1804943 GCF_001890085.2 Hipposideros armiger | reverse complement strand
GACAATTAAGTTTGCGAACTCATCCTAGAAAAAGTGCTACATACCTCATTGCTGAATATCACTACAGTCACCTTCAAAGTACTCCCCTTGGGAAGCTATGCACCGATGCCAGTGCCTAGTCCACCCTTCAAAGCAATTTTGGCACTCTTTCTGGAATGGCCATCAGAGCTGTCACCGTATTACCCTTGATGTCCTGAATGTCATCAAAATGTCTTTCTTTCAATATTTCCTTTATCTTCAGGTAAAGAAAGAAGTCATTGGGGGTCAGATCAGGTGAGTAGAGAGGGTGTTCTGATACAGTTATTTGTTTACTGGCTAAAAACTCCCTCACAGGCAGTACCATGTGGGCTGGTGCATTGTCGTGATGCAAGAGCCATGAATTGTTAGTGAAAAGCTCAGGTCGTCTATTTCACGCAGCCTTTTTAGCACTTCCAAATAGTAAACTTGGTTAACTGTTTGTCCAGTTGGTACAAATTCATAATGAATAATCCCTCTGATATCAAAAAAAAGTTAGCACCATTGTTGCAACAAGTTCGTGAACTTAATTGTCACCGTAAACGTGAGTAATGTGTTTCACTGTGAAATTACAACAGCTACAATTGTCACTAGGAATTTTTTAGCACCATTGTAATCTTGCGGGACCACCGTCTTATATGCATTTGTCATTGATCAAAATGTCGTTATGCAGCTCATGACTGCAGATACAGATATAGATATAGGTGATATAGGTATAGATATAGTTCCTGATTCTAAAGGTAAAGTTTTTTTTAGGCAATTTGAAAAAAAAAGAAAGAAAACCCATCAAGTCACCATTTTGCAGTACTTCCTACCTTCCTTTACTTTCCACTTCTTTCCTTACTCCCATCCTGCGAGTCAGTATAATGTAGTAGCTAAGAGTGGTTAAATGTCTAGAATGAGACTATCTGGCTATAGCCTTGCTTCACCACTTCCTGGCTCTGTGACTTTGGGCAAATTATTTAACTGCTCTCTGTCTTAATTTCCCCACCCATATGGGGATATTAATGATAGCACTTACCATGAAGGAGTCTCATGAAGATGAATGGGGTAATATATGTTCAGTGCTTAGTATAGTGCCTGGTACATAGTGAGAACTTATTTACTATTTGTTGTTATTATGTATAATATCTGAAACTGCCTTCCAAATTTTAAAAGGTTTTCTTGAATGTTCTAAAGATGGAAGGTGGACTTTGTCTTTAGTGACAACTGTTTTTATGTTCTTGAGAATCCAAAGAAGTGGTAACCAGTTGTTCTTAGGGACATCCTGAACCTGTGAAGGAATCCAAATACAGATGTTTTAGTTGCAGATGCTGAGGTTTCTGCTTAATAACGTAAAGAGCCATTTTTACGTATTGGGACAGATATACCTCTGTCTGGAATATTGCAATGTCTCGTTTCCTCTGCTGATGGTCAGAAATAAGAAGTTGGGGCCCTAGTACTTGGGTCAAGTGTAACAGAGGAAGCTCCCATCAGGGAGGGTGAGGCACGCTCCAGCACCACAGTGGTAGGCTGAGAGCTAAGGAGAGGAATTGCCAGGCCGGAGCCCATGGAACCCCTGCAAAGAGCCACATGGGGGAACTTGAGGGACAGTGATATTCAATATCCACTTTTAGGTTTTCTTTTCCTGAACTGTAATTTTCTTATGTAATCCTCAAGACTTCATAGAGTTTGGTAAAATTGCAGCCTTATGTTAGCTGCGTCTTGGGAAATAGTAAGATTGTTTTCACATTTCATGTAAGGTAGATTCGAGTGACAACCAGCTGGAAAAGTTGTTATGAGATGGCCAGAAGTGATGGGGAGAGAGTCCTGGAGCAGGCCTGTTGACCGTAAGGTGATCACTGGAAACCAGTGTGGATTGAGAAATATTCAAACACTTGCTTGAAGTGTTCAGAAATACCGGCAGTGAACATTCTCACATATTCTATAATAAATATTTAAAAATTATTTCTCAAGATAAGTTCTCAGGAATATTTTTTTGTGGCAAACGGTATAAACAGTTTTAGTTTATATATATATATTATATATATATATATATATATATATATATATATATATATATATGGACTGGCAAATTGCCTGCTGGAAAGATCACACCCAAAAAGTTCCACATCCACTGCAGCCACACCCTCCACGCCCCCCACCTCGAATTGTATGGGTTCCATTTCACCCATCTTTGTAGGGTAACTTACACATTTGGGAGAAGAGCTGTGCTCATTTAAAGAGGGTGAACACATCTGACACAGAAAGGCATTTGCTTGTTACCAGGGAATTTCACCAAGAAAATATGTCTCAATCAGCATGTCAAAAGAATTGCTTTTCTTTATCTCACCAACAGTCTTTCTTTAGCAGGTTTGGCTGTGACGAAACATCAATATTTCTTACAGAGAGAATTCACTAGTTTCCCTTAAAGGGAACTTATTATTATTATTTTTTAAAGAGCTGCTCTTCATTTTCTTTATTATTATTATTATTATTATTATTATTAGTTTTAGGTGTACAAAACAACATTATAGTCAGGCATTTACACACATCTCAAAGTGATAACCCCAACAAGTCTACTACTCATCTGACACCGTACATAGCTATTCCAATACCATTGACTATATTCCCTATGCTGTACTTTACATCCCATGACTGATTATTTCCTTTGGGCTGGCTAATTACTCAAAGCGAAGTTGCTGACTAGTCATGTTATAGCACTTTTCATAAATAGTACTAACATGCCCTCCAGAAATGTTGACCACTTTCCACACCTATGGGCAGTATATAAGACTACTACCTGTTTCCCAGTTTGAATTCTGGCAATTGATGTCTCCTCATTTTAATTTGTACTGCTTTTTAAAATTTATTTTTTTTTAAAGATTTTTTATTGGGGAACTGGGGGGATGGGAACAGTGCTGGGGAATTGGGGAAGGGGAACAGACAAGTTGCTGTCGTTTTGTTCTTCAGTCTAGTTGTGGAGGACATTGCTTCACTGGCCCAAGCTGGCACCATCATTGCGCTCTTCCCGGGCGAGGCAGATCAGTCGCCGGCTTCTGGACGCCACTCACTGCGGCTGCTGGCCGCTCACGCTGCCTGCTGACTACACACAGTAGCCCACGGCAACCCACTGCCACAGGGGCTGCAGCCTACACCATCGCCGGTGACTCAGCAGCCCAGCTTCAGGTTGAGCTGTTGTTCAGCATCTCAGCTGTGGAGGGCAGTGTCACTGGCCCTCATATGTGGGATCCGAACCGGAGCCCTTTGGAGTCCCAAGCCAGTTCTTAACCATCGCGCCACTCGGCCGGCCCTGTACTGCTTTTTAAATATTCTTGTTATTATACAGAATTATCAGTGATTTGTATTTCTTCCTTTGTGAAATCCCTGTTTGTGTTCTTTTCTGTGCCTATATCTCTTCTTTTATCTTAAAATATTATGAAAAATATTCTTTATGCTGAACACCATGACAGGAAAGAATACCTGAGTTCCTCTAAGAACTACTACTTCTAGTTATCCAACTGCTATTTTGATTAACAAGAAAACATTAACAAGAAAACATGCTGAAAATTTAACGCTGCGATCACCTGTCAAATAATTAGGATGGAATACATGTTGTTGCATATACATTAGGTTAAACACTACTTATATATTTAGGGATATATTGGACTATAATACTTAAGTCTTATGATAATATTCTAAAACCAGCTGGAAACATTTTCCTTAACTTCTAGGCTTAAAAATCTATTCTAGGGGCAGCCGGTTAGCTCAGGTGGTTAGAGCACAGTGCTCATAACACCAAGGTTGCTGGTTTGATCCCCGCATGAGCCATGACGCTGCACCCTCCACAACTAGATTGAAACAACCACTTGACTTGGAGCTGATGGGTCCTGGAAAAACACAGTGTTCCTCAATAAAATCCTTAAAGAAACAATCCATTCTAATATCTTTATCAATACTCAGTATATCCAAATGAAATCAGTGTTTTGTGGTCTTAATTGTTTATACAACTTAACACGTTTGAAGGTGTGATGAAGTGGTTCCATCTTTCCATTTGTTTATATGGTTTGAAATCACAGCTCTACACAGTGGACATGTTTTCTCTCTGTTAAACCATAAGGTAATGCACTCTTCACAAAATACATGCTGACAGATGAGAAGGGTTGGCTTTTGAAATTCAGCTTGACATATTGAACAAATATCATCCACATCTGATGTTTGTCTCTTGCTGGCAGCTACCCCGTAACTTGATCGTGTAAAAAATATTCACAAAACCCATCTGAAAGTTCTTAGATGTCCAAAAAAGTCCAAAAGTTTTAGTATGAGATAAAGTAAAGCCAGCAATATCCAAAGACTCCATCTAGTTACATTTCCAAACTCCCGATAGCTTATAAGAACAAAACCAAACTGGTACGGGAACAAAAGTTTGGTAATACTGACATAATTCTTCTAAAAGCATACACCAATAACCCTTGGATTTAAAAGGCATGGTGAAAGGAGGCACCAATAAGACAAGACATTTTAAGCCCATGAAGAGGATTTTCAGAATGAAGTCTGTAATTCCAACAATCCCAAGCACTTCCCAGAAGCTCCAATGGTCCAAAGCAGGATTTAAAAAAATTAAGACATAATAGAGTGAATGAGAATGGAAAGTGTAATATAAAAGAACAGAAGATCCTGCTAAGAATACCAAGAACAAAGAACACTGAATCTTTAAGCACCTTTTGCTTAGAAAAACCTGCTTTACAATGCTTTTGTTTGTATACATAAAAGTTGTAAGCAGCCCAATCCCAAAAGAAATTCCTATGATATGCTGCATAACAAGTTTGACACCCAGAATCAAAATATGTGGAAGGCTTTTTTGCAGCCACTTGAAGAGATATCAGAATTCTGAGAAAGAGCTACTTCTATGATCTCCAGACTCCATGGTAGTATCATCAGGTTGCCTTGCCTCGTTATGGGAGTGAGTCTGTGAGTGACTATGTACACATCCATGGGTACAGCTATAGACACCTGACCTTATCTTTCTGGAGCTTGGATTTTCAGCACATTCTTTAGGTATGGAGCTTATCTGGATATGCACATCTCCAACAGGAGGACAAGAACCTTCTCCTGTCAATCTTGTGTGGACACATTGGGAGGCTGAGGCATCCTCACTGCCTGCACTTCCTAGAGGACTATATGCAGTTGGCTACAGTTGGCTTCCGTCACCCTTAAATACTTTGTTGTGATCCAGATTTCTTTGCTTCAAGGCTCTGTCTCCTCTCATGATGATAAGACGGAGGTATCAGCAGCCATGGTAAGAAGAGTGGGAGACGCAGCCTCTTGGCAGTCAGTCAGGGCTATCTCCTTCAAACCTCACTACCAGCAACTCCGGTTCTGTGTCTACATTTTTTGACCTGCAGTGGGGCCAACTTGGTGAGCTTAGTTTTGTGCAGAATACTGGATGACCAAGACTGGCAGTTGCTCCTCACTGGTAAGAAGATGCCTTTGGCCCTGGGAGTCCCCCAGGGCTCTTCCACAGAATGGCTTCTTGCTTGTGGGTGAGAATGGCCCATCTGTCTGTACCTCTACCTGGACTGTCTGTACCTCTACCTGGGTCATGTCTCACCATACAGCCTGGTGCAAAAATGCTTCCATTTTGGAATGAAGTTTTCAAGTCTGAGGTCATCTCATATCATTTTATGTTCATAGATTAACAGATTCCTAGATCTTCCCAAAACTTCAACCATCACAGTTTAAATTGAAGGGAAGTGGCCAGGGAGGCCTTTTCTGGAAATGACCATTCAGTTAAGTGCAAGTCCCTAGGTTCCCAAGAATGAAAAACCGCTATTGTGACTGGGAGGTTTTTGATGACAAACATCATCGGCCTGTGAAACTGGAAGTGCTCTGCTGTTAAAGGCTATTCACACCTTGCTCACTCAGGGTTGGCAAAGCCAAGCATCAGACTAGGAGGGGAGGAATGATACAAAAGCTTCTTGACCAACTATCTGGAGACACACACACACATATGTACACATACAAGCAATCTATTTGCACATAAAAGTATTAAGAAAAAAACCTAAAGGGAGTGACATTATCAAAAGCAAATTATTCATTTGATATTCCTTCCTGCTTTTTTCCAAAAATAATTTCAGACCGCCCAAAGGCAATTTAATACAGTAACACCCATATAGCTTACACTTCTGATGAACTGATGAAAGGCACCTGAAGACTGCCTCCCTAAGGTTTGCAAGCAAAAAGGAAACTGCTTCTTAAATCCATTGGAAAGGCTTTTATGTGCTTTAATTACATCTGTGAAGAACCATAAACTAAGGGTGGGAAACCTCCAGGTTTTTAATCTTATTATTATTGCCCAAGTGTATTGCACTTAAGAACACTTATGACTTCTTAAATTTCTAGTTACAATTTATTGTTTAAATGCCTGTTCTTTACACATAGACTTCTGACATTTAGAGAGAGAAAGATTGAAAATAAAAAGAATAAATCTTACATTTTCCGTTTATTATTATTTAAATCAGAGGCCATTTAAATTGTATGTTTTTATAAGATTTGTTTATAATGTTTTGATACTATATCTGGCCACTTGGTTATTGGATTTAAAATTTGGCATTTTAAAGGACCATAGTGTAGTGACTTTCTAAAAATGTGCAATTGAGATATCATGTAATGGTACCCCTGAAATTCAGTTTCTAGTTAGACTTAGTTGTATCAAGTCTTCCACACAGCTTACTAAGGTTTTACTGTGGTATGAGACAAAATAAATACAGATAAAGGATATTTGACTTACCTCTGTGTGGGGCATAAATTCGTAGAAGAAACAAAATGTTCTGAGGAAAATAAGAAATAAATAAGGAGAAGAAATTATTGAAGGGATGGTATTTATATTAGGTTATAGTACAAACTAAATAATGGAGTGAGAAGGGCAGTAGAGAAGGGCAGGAAGAAGCATCTTCGTAGGTAACCAGCGGAGACGCTAGGAAATCAAGTTCTTCAGCCCAAGGAGGAAGGGGGAGAGAGGACTTGGTAGCCCTGGCTTACAAGCATACTCAGATACCCCCAATTCTAAAAATTTGCCCATTTACCATACTTTAGCTCAAATTAATTTTCTGCTTCTGCTCTTCTTTGTTCATTCATTTAACAAATACTTATTAAGAACTTGCCATATGCCAGGTACTTTTCTAGGAGCTAGGACTACAGCAGTGAACAAGACAGACAAAATCCTGCCAAACTTCTTTAAACTATAGCCTATATTTTCTCTTTATACTCTCACACCACCCTCTCACTCCTTACCCCCCTGAAACCTGATTTATTTTCCCACCATCATGATAAAGCAGCTCTCTAAAGACCAGTGGCCTTCACTATATTGAGTGCCCCCTTCTCAGTGCTCATCTTCCCTGGACTCTGTAGCATTTAATAGCTGTTATTGCTTTTTCTCTGGCTTGTTACTTTGCTTCCTAAATATTGGTGGTTCCTCAAGTTCTACACTCTGCTCACTTCCATTTTCTCCCTGTCAAATCTTTTCCCTTGATGAATTCTCATGGCTTAAATTTTTGGCTCTACTCAGAAGTATCCCAAACCTACGTTCCCAGACCCAGCCCTCTCCTAAAGTCTAATCCCACATTTCAAACCATGTGCTGGAGGCTTCCATCTGGGCATCTGGTCATGATACAAGCACCATCTGTTTAAAACTAAAGGCAGTGTTTATACCACATAGGGTTCTCAACTGCAAACAACAGAAACCCACTCTGGCTAATGCCAGCAAAAGATGAATTCACTGGGAAGATGTCAGGTGGCTTCCTGGGTCAACAAGGAAGCCAGAGGACCAAGCGTGGAAAATGGGCAGGAGCCCAGGCCGCCGAGGGCACAGAGAGCACCATGAAGTTCACCCCATAGGAGGAGTCTGTAGCGGATGATACCCTGGAGCTGGTTGTCCTCCTTCTTTAGACGACACATGATCACTGGTCCTCTTCAATTTCTCAGCTACCTTCCAGTGTGGTCCCTAACTGCTAGTTTTTGTGTCATTCCCTCCAGATTAAAAGCCCTAGGCTGGAGCTTCCAATTGTTCAAGGTCATGTTCCTACGCCCCAGCTGCCAAAGATGACTTCTGGTTTCCTTCAGTTTCCCACAAAAAGAAAGGGATTCTGATGTGGGTCAGCTAAAAAGTGGCAATTAACCACTATATTTTCTTTTCCTATCACCTCATTTCTTTAAGTTCCCATCTGCATTTAATACTGTCATCATTCTCTCCATCACCAGGAGTTGCACATGCATAACCGCTTTTACTTCTTCCTCTCCTTTAGCTCCTGAGGCCACCAATCATCCAGGTCTGCAAGGGTTTTGCTTGTTGTTCATTTATTTGTTACTTTCCTTTAACTCTTTTCTTCTTGGATCTTTCTGTGGCTACTGCTCTTCTGCAACAGCCTCCTAATTGCATCCCCTACTTCCAGTGCCTCCTCCAATTTATCCACCTATAGGTTAATTTTTCTGTAGCAACGCTTTGATCATATCACTCGCTGCTAAAGCTACATTGTTGATAGACGTCTCAGCCTGGCATTCAAGGAGCTCCACAATAGAATTCCAATTAGACTAAGAGGCAAACTGGTACAGTGAACAGAGCTTTACTGAGATACAGACTGATAGGGTTTCAAACCCCGATTTTCCTACTTAAGAGTATACTCTTGAGGCTCATTATTCTGGTCTAAAAAATGGGAATAATAAAACCTACTTCCTAGGGCATTTGTAAGTCAACTCTTTAAAAATTGGAATGGTTACAAGTTGTATTTAGGTTGCAGCATCAACTCACAGATGCTTATAATGGACAATATTGAATTACAGGCCTGCTGTTTCAAAACCTTAAGTAAGCTTGTCACCAATGTGGTTTTAATGCAGGCAAGTTGGGATCAGCATGATACGTGTTTTGGGGGCTAGGTGGCAATCTAACCACCATTTATAGCATTGTTCCTCATTTCAAACAGCTGACTTACAAATGACCTTTTGGAAATATTTTATTAGCAAATAGAGAACTTCCTGCGTTATTAATTTTGAGAGTTGACTTTCCCTGATTGGCTGCTTTCCATTATAACACTGATATTTAAAAGTATTTCCCTGTAGAATTTCAATTTTGTGAGAGGCTGCTACGAATTCCTTGTGAGGGAAAAAGTATATAGTTATGGTGGACAAAAGAAAATTATTAGTTATTACTCACATTTCTAAGTCTTGCCTAACATCCAGTAAACGTGGTGAAGCTCTAGCACATACAAACTTTTATTGGTTCTACAGCGTGAACAAGTTTAAGCCCGACTTCATGGCATAAATTCTGGGTCAGCACTGGGAAAACCCAGTTCCACAGCCCAGGCTGGGTCTTTTCTCTCTGCTAGTCATGAATGGCGCCAACAGAGCTACGGAAATTAACCTGAGTCCGCATTCATTCACTCACTCATGCATCCATGCAGCAAATACCTCTAAATGAAGCATGTTTGGTGATCCCCACAGGATAGATTTCAGTCTCGTAAGCTCTTGCCAAGAATTTACAGCACTACTAATTGTTTGATTCTTTTCTGAGGTCAGTAAGTCTGGAAAGTCTTAGGTAAAAGATAACAATCATGCCAAGATTGGTAAAAGTTATTTAATAAGCATGATATTTTAAATCCGTCTCTACAGATAGCGTTTGTGGGTCAGTATGTGAACCAATGTGCATTGCAACATATTCTTTGTTTTGGCATCTTTAATGATTTTAAAACATTAACATATTTATGATACCATTAAAATAATATAAAAGTGAAATTCCCAGGATCTCTCCCTACCTTTTCCTTCCCCCACTCAATTTCACTTCCCAAAGGCAACTACTTTTAAACACTTTGGGATATGTCCTCTCACATTTTTTTTCCCCCTCTTGCCATAATTTGAAAGTTATCCCTAGGCATTCTTCATGGTTAGGAGCTAGAACAACATTTCCACTTAGCCTCTTACAAATTTTGGAATTCTTTCATAGACTGCTTACATTAAACATACGTTAAACATGTAATATAAATGAGAACCCTTTTTTCCCCACTCAGATATTATTAATTTCTGATTTTAAAGGCCAAAGAAAAACATTTAACTTTTTTTTCCTCTATCATACTTATGCATATGTGGAGAATAGGTGTATAGAATCTACACAATTCCATGATTGTAGGGTTTAGTTTTTAAAATAACATTAAAACAATGAAATAAAAGGAGCAGAAACCTCAGCATACTCAAAAAACAAACCCAACTTAGTCTTGACGACACTTTTAAAACGTCTGAGGGAGAGAAAGTTAGGAAGCCAAAAACAGTTTATAGTTACCTTTCTAGGTCATCTAGCTAATGAGAGCAAAACAAATAAATCAGTATAAGAATCTTATCTTTCTCCAAGTTTTAGGCCAAGGCTTTCATAATTTGATAAGGTGTTGTACATCTTCACAAGTATTGAAACTCGTCACACAATGAACTCATTTTGACATAAAGGGGAAGGTAACTGCACAGGGTCAAGATTCAGTGTACGAAAAAAACATTAAAAATTTTTATTATGTTAAAAATTTTATTAAATGTTTATATAGCTATACTTAGCCTTTTGAAACCACTTGATTCTTGAAAAAATGGTGCATATTATATATTTGCCTGAATTAAATTACATTTAAAGGGCTCGAAATGAAGGGCAAGGGAAGTTCTGTACTGAAAATAATCTAAAGGTAAGTCCTTTGTTACAGTGAACAATCTACATAACTACTCAGTAATTCATAACTGTGTAGTATATTTGGATTTTTATGTGAGTGTGTTTGATGATCATGTACAGTACAGCTATATTTTCATTTTGAGGGATTTACATTACATTTTCCATTTTATTATGGTACTATCAAACCATTTATAAGATCTAATTTTATAAATATAATGCAAGTAAATTAATACTGGCTGCTTTAAAACAATTGGGCATTGGTTGTTGAAATAAAGTATTCAGATTGAGTGGTTTTCAGAGTTCTATGTGTGTTCAATATTCAGTAAATATTTATTGAGCAGCTACTCTGTAATAGCCACTGAATGTATAATGATGAGCAAAAACAGACACAATATAAGCCCATTTATCGTGATAACAACAGCTAATACTTATTAAGTTCTTACAACATAATGGGCCCTGTCTAAGGACTTTACATATATTATCTCATTGCATTCCCTCAGTAACTGTAGGAAGTAGAAATAGTATGATTCTCATTTTACAGATGAAAAAACTGAGACAAAAGAAGATTAGGTAATTTGTTCAATGCTACTAGCCAGGAAGTGGTGGAGCTGGGGGATTTTTTTGGGTTTTTTTTAAAGATTTTTTTTTTTAAGATTTTTTATTTTTATTTTTTTTATTAGGGAACTGGGGGGATGGGAACAGTGCTGGGGAATTGGGGGAAGGGGAAAAGACAAGTTGCTGTCGTTTTGTTCTTCAGTCTAGTTGTGGAGGACATTGCTTCACTGGCCCAAGTTGGCACCATCATTGAGCTCTTCCCGGGCGAGGCAGATCAATCGCTGGCTTCTGGATGGCTGCTCACTGCGGCTGCTGGCCGCTCACGCTGGCTGCTGGCTACACACGGTAGCTCATGGCAACCCACTGCCACAGGAGCTGCAACCTACGCCAGGTACTCACGGCAGCCCAGCTCCAGGTTGAGCTGTTGTTCAGCATCTTAGCTGTAGAAGGCAGTGTCACTGGCTCTCGTATGTGGGATCCGAACCAGGGCCCTTTGGCATTCCAAGCCAGTTCTTAACCATTGTGCCACTCGGCCAGCCCTGGAGCTGGGTTTTGAATGTAGGCAGTACAAGCCCAGGGTCTATACTCTTAACCACTGGGACGTGCTTACTATCTCTCCTATATTCTAAAAATTCTCCTTGTAGTGTACAATATCAGTGAGACACTTATTAAATTATCACTCAAATAAATGAAAATGTATAACTCTTATAAGTGCTATGAAGAGGAGTATGGCAGAAACTATTTGGCTTGTCACCAAAATGTTTCTCTTTTCCTCCTAGTTACAGAGTTAGATAGTATTTCCTAGCCTCACCTACCATTAAGTGTGGTAATGCAACTAAGTTCTGGCCCATGAACTGTGGATAAAAATGACGTACACACTTCCATGCCTAGAACATAAAAGCTTCCTGATTGATCCTCTATGTTCTTCAACCATGGCTGAAAAGAGTGTAGTTCAAGTACAAGAAGCCTGGATCCTTGAATGACTTCACAGAGCTGAATGCCCTGATGATCTGTATTGGATACTGATAAGAGAGAAAAATTTTTATTATATTAAGCCAACTGAAAATTTGGGGTTATTTGTAATAGCAGTCAGCCTATCTTGACTAATACAGAAAATGAAACCTCAAAGTTGAATGCTGTTGTAAGGAAAAAAAGAATTATTGGGTTGTCAGAAAAGTCATGACGCATTTTTGCAACGAAAAACAGAAAAAAATACGTCATGACTTTTCCGACAACCCAATAAAACACGTGACCTTGAATTCTTTGGTGAGTTGGGAATAGTGTGGAAACAGATATTGGAGTTTGGATTACTTGAGAGCCCTGTTATATCATGGCAAAAGATTTGCTACAACATTGTTTGTGACAACTTAGAAGGTGGCACACTACTTGTCTAGTAAGCCTGCAGCTCTAGAGGAAGTTTTGGGAAAGAGTTAGAGTAATAGTGAGTGTTGGCTACTATTTACTAACTTTAGTAAAGCGTTATAAGAGAGAAAAGCTCAAGCAAGAATCGACTGGTTTGCAAGCATAAGTAAAAGAGAATTAAAGGAAGTCCACAATTTTGGTGGCTAAAAGATTAGAAAGCTGACTGCTTCTAGACACCCAGACAGAAAACAAAATATTAAAAACTTTGAGTAACAAAAATCCATTTAGACCCAGTCTCACAGCAAAGATCTCATTAAGAGTGTGGTCTTCTAATCCAAGTCTGTTGACCTGAAGATAGCCCCCATTAAGGAGAGAGGGGAGAGAGAGAGAGAGAGAGAGAGAGAGAGAGAGAGAGAGAGAGAGAGAGAGAGAGAGAGAGAGGGAGAGAGAGAGATGAGAGAGCGCAAAGATGTAAATCATGCTTGAGCATTATGTGTAGGAAAGAACTTTGGGTTTGTTTATTGGCACATGTTGCTGATTGGAAGCAAATAGATCAGAGGCCTACCAGAGGGAATCTTTTTCTCAAACAAATCCTTCAATTATTTGAGATGGAAAGTAACCTTTACATCTCATATTTGCACCAGTAGGAAGTGAGCAGTCTATAAGGAAGGTATATTCCCCAATACTCTTTTGTAGAATAGTAAAGCCAAGGGCCATGGGGTACAACGGACAAGGGAATCCTTGGAAAGAAGAGCAAGATTTAAGAACTTTCCTTATCCTTCATAATACCTATCCCAGCAGGGTTCTGGGATTACTCTGCACAAGTGACTGCAGTATTTCTGTATTTCTCCTTATTTGTTCTTTTTCTGATTGAGCATTTATTTTATTTTCCCTGTCCTTGCCTTTTTTTTTTTTTTTTTTTACTTTTGGTTGGCTTCACTAGTTAGGATGAACATGGATTACTTTCGTAAAAATGAAAAGCAACTACAACAGGCAGATTTATCATGAAGTTAATGAAACAAGCTCTAGAGGTCTCTTCCAAGGCTCTAAGAAAGTGTGTCTTTCCACTATAATCTCACTTACATTTAATTATTGTTGGCTGTATTTGTTTAGTAATAGATTCCAGGAATACTCTTATGACCCCTGACATGCTCTCATGGAGGTGCAGGGCTAGAGCTCATAATGTGATATGAACACATGGCTGGCACTGGAAGTATATGGGTAGTTGGGAGAAACAAGGGTTGAAACATGAAGAGCCAGAAGCTAGACTAGGGAATTCTTCTAATCATCAGATATATACAATTATAAGTGGAAAATTTGGTTTTCACTGATGTTAACCACAGTGAAAGTTCTCTCCTGTCAAATATACTTAATAATTCAGCGTGTATAATTTTATATTTTCTTTTTAAAAATGGGATTCCATGAAATAGCATTAATCAGAATTCCTGCAGCAATGCTACAGCCTGTACTATATGTATGTTGTGATTTTTTATGCATCCCAATTATCAATAATAAAGACAAATTGATCAACCATGTTAGAAACTAAAAAACTAAACTATCTTGTTGCCCTCTCTATTAAAAAGCTATTTTTAAAAAATCACTGTCATATTCATAACACTGATCTCATGGCTTGCTGTAACACTGAAATGGGGTTAGACGTGTAAAGCACCTGGGAACAAAACCTGTCATATAGCAGGATCCCAGCAAAGGATATCTAATAAGGAGAAAAAAAATGTCATATGAAGAGATAATCAAAGAGTATGCAGCCAAGAAGTTTAGGAAAAAAGTATTGGAGGTATGTTGTGTAGTTAATTAAATGTTATATTTCTCAATTTTGTAATGTTTGTAGTATTTTCAGGCTTCTTAACATGTGTAATCTGTTGTGATTTCCTTTATCAGTCTAAATAAAAATTTCATTTAATATTATTTTGTATTTGTAATTTTTGTATTCATTTTCTTCAAAAGGGCTCCACAAATAGTAAAAGCTTCAGGCCCCACAAAATGTGGATCCTTCTTGAATTAAAAATAAACGGTGTGATCAAAACATACAGTGAATGCTGCTGCCGAGTGCTATCCAATGGAAAGGCAGGGATCTTGAATATGTGAAGTGGCACGTAGAACCTAACAGTGTGTGACAAGTATCAACTTGTTCCGTGCAGTCAGGTGTGAGCTACGGTTGAGAGAAGGTATGTTTTAAAGTGTGCCGTAAATCGTCCTCCATCATGACAATGCTCCCTGTCATACATTGCTTCTTGTATACGGCAATTTCTGTCAAATAAAAACATTACAGTGTGTCCTCATCCACCTTATTGATGGGATCTGGCACCGTGCAACTTCTGGCTCTTCCCCAAAGTCAAAATGATTCAACATATCAAGGCAGCCACAACAGCACAACTCAAGATACTCTCATGAAAGAGGACTTCCAGAACTGCTTCAGAAAGTGGCAAGAACAATGGAGTAAGTGTGTTTGAAGTGAGGGGGAGTATTTTGAGGTGAATTAATGGCAATATGTCTTTTACTGTAATAAATTTTTAAAATTTAAACATTCACTGTATTTTGTGATCACACCTCATATGTATACCAATATATCAATGCAAGCTCCTATTCTTTTAACAGACCTAAGACAGAGAATGTTGCATGCAGACACAGGAGAGCAGTTGTCAGAACAGAAACATTAAGTGGTTAGATTTGAAAACATTTTACAGGTATGAAAATGCTCACAGTAGGTTAAATTTTGGGTAAATAATTTAATTTTGAAGAAGGAGGTTAGTCTCTAGCCTGAATTTATCTTGGCTGCCCTATGTCCAGTCTCTACATAGTATGGTAGGTGTTCAGAAGACACACAGGTCTAATATCCAAAAAAGAAAAGTAATTTAGATTTTTAGGGAAGGTTTTTAAAGAGGTACCAAAAGGGAAAAATATAATGAAAGAGAGCAATAAAATCTTTAACAATCCTTCCAACCATCTAATTCCTCTCAGCCCCTCTTATTATGAGAGTTGTCACTTCATTTCTCATCTCCCTTCTTTACACTGCCACTCTCTCCTGTATCTCTCTCTAAAATGACTCATTCTCCCCTCTCTCAGTTCTTTATTATTGTATAGATCAATTTAGTTCCTAGGCACCTTAAGGTCTCCTCTTTCAATATTACTCTGATTCACACAACCAAGGTCCAGGAAGGTCTTTAGAAGGATGGAGAATAGGGGTGGGTGGTGGAGGAAGGAGGAAGATTAAGGCTGTGTATACTTATGTTTTAAGTCCAGTCCTCCCATTTGCAAATGAATAAAGTGAGGCCCAAATAAGTAGGGGTGACTTGACACTCACCTATTGAGTCACATGGAGTTGGGCCTAGAACTCAGGCTTATTTCATTTCAACCCTTTGTTCTGGTTCCCTAGTAGGCAATCCTACGATCTGCCTTATAAGGGGTCGCTCTGCATCCCTGGTGGAAACAACGCCAGAGGGAGTTAAGAAGCCTGGGTGCTTGCTCTGCTTCTACCAGGCTCCATGACCTTGGGCAAGTCATGACCTTTCTAAGGCTCAGTGTTCTCCCTAAAGGTAAGGCAAGATGAACTCTTGGGTCCTGTCCAGCACTAACATTCCTTGCTTCTATTCTGTCTTGGGTCCTGCAAGTGTGGCAGTGGTGTCCTTAAACTAGTCAGGAAGACTTGCCTCCATTTGCCCCTCACCCAACTGGGGCAGAGGGTGAACCTGGGGAAGAAGGGATGCCTTCCCGCATTCGGTTGCCTCTTTTTGCATTCTCGTAGTACACTTGGGATGACCATTTCCTTTCAGGGCGGGGGGTGGGGGGGCTCCAGACTTGGGCTCTGCTGGACTCCGGGAGCTCCCCAGGGGCTGCGATGAAAGAGAATCCCTACACGCTCTCGAGGAGCCCAAGCCGGAGGCCACCCCTTATCCCTACGTATTCGAAACCAGTTTCCGGACCCACGTCCCAGGCCCTCAGGAGGCCCACCGCGCAAGCGCAGCCACCAGTCCCGCGCGAGGCGGGAGAAATCCGAAGCCCCAGCAAGGTGAGAAGGAAGGGTCGTCAAGACCCCGCCTCCGAGTCATCACGTGGAAGGCGGAGTCGGAAACGTGACGGCGTGCGCGGGGGGCGGAGCTCCTGTTGCGCGCGGGCGCGGGGGCGGGGCGCGGCGCGGTGCGGCGCTCGCGGCTGCTGCCGGGGAGGGAGGCCGGGCAGGCGGTGGAGCGGCGCGGCTCTCAACCTGACGGGGAAGTGGCCCTGGCGGCCGCGGCTAAGGATCCCGAGGCGCACAGACGGACGGGCGGACGACGGAGGCGGGAGCTGGAAGCCGAGCCGGGCGACCTAAAGAGCGAGCGGGTCAGGCTCAGCGTCGGCCACTCTGTCGGTCCGCTGAATGAAGTGCCCGCCCCGCTGAGCCCCGATCCCGGCGCTTTCCCCGCAAGATGGACGGTTTCGCCGGCAGCCTCGGTGAGTACGGCTGGGGAATCCTCCCCCTGCGCAGGGTGGAAACCTTATTCCTTCTATATACAACCCAGGCCCTGCTCTCCACCCTGCCCCTCGGGATGGCAGTAGTTCCTCTGCACATGTTCCCCTCGAGGCTGCCGCCCCTCTACAGGCTCCGGTCGATTCATAACCCCTCCCCCCTTGCCCAGCCTTCAGCAAGACCCTCTTTTCCTCCCAGCGCCCCCTTCAGTGCCTGGCCCTCCTTCCCCAGAAGTGCCTCCTTCTCTCAGAGAGGCCCCAATAGCTGTTACACCCCTCCCCGTACAGTCACGGCTCCCCCCCACAGATCCACCTTAAGGGTTGGGACACCCCTTTCTCAAACCCCGACCCCTCTTCAGGGTACAACATTCCTCCCCCTTTCCACGTACTGAATGAACTCTCTTTCACGGTGGAGACACCCCTTCCCCGCGCAGAGGCTCCCTTTTAGCGTCCCTTTTAGCGTGGGGACCCCCATTCCCTCTTCAGGCAGGGGGCACCCCCTTAATCTTCACTCTGAACTTGGGGGCTTCTTTTAAGGATCTCAGGGTAGCTGACAACTTCCCTCCCTCCACGTCTCTGAACGTTTTGCAGTGGTGAAGAGAACCAGAAGCCCTGAAGCATCATTTGCCTAGCACAGGAAAGGAAGAGGTGCACGCATCTGTGTTGGGGGACCCTCTTTAAGAGGAGTGAAAGCAGAAGTGTTTTCTGGCTCTGCAAGCATGCTGGGGAGACGTGATCCTGCCCAATGAATCCATAGGAAAGGGGGCCTCTGTCAGGGAAAGAAGGGTTTCTCCATTTTTGGAATATGTTGTCTTTGTGGAATGGAGAGAGGGAAGAGGTTATTAAGTAGGCTGAAGTATCCTTTCCGTGTTCCCTTTCACCCAAATAAAGGTAGTACACTTTGTAACTGGCTAAGGGAACCAGAGCTCGGAGGCTGGTATTCAGGGCCCTTTAACCTGTGTCTGGAATTACTATTCTTTGAGGCCCTTGAAATCTGGTTACTGTAAAGATGGAGCTCCACTCTTGTGATGGTGAGAGAAACAGTTTCTGCTTTGGCTGATGCTGCAGTTATGTGATACCTGCTGCTGGATTTGTATTCTTGAGTATGTTATTTGGAGGTAGCTTGTATTCGGACACCTTGATTTTGCATTTCTTGATAATAAATCCCTAGTTGGTTCATGTTCACGGATCAGTACGTGATCTGGCCATAGGCCATACTTAATTCAGACACGTTGGGATTAGGTGGATTTTTAAATTTTAAGTAAAAAAGTAAGTCAAAGAGTAATGGACCCATAAGTATTAAATAATAAAAACCACAATTTAGTACTTTCTTTAGGAAGGGAAAAAAAACACACATTAGAATGCCTTGAGAGTGAAATCCTAAAATAGGATGCAACTAAGTGTTACTCTTTCCACCCCAAAGGCACCTGTTGTCCATTATCTAACCTTTGATGTCTTAATTCCTTATGTAGGGAAGTTGTTTCATTCTTGGGCTCCTTTTAAAGAGGCATCTTTTCATTCCTTTTTTTTTAGCCTCATGCCTGGACTTATTCGCTAATTATATTGGACCAAAAGACATGTCCTGTATGATCACAAATGGATGACTATATATACTAGAGCAAAAATTGAGTGTCTTGGGGGGGGGTTTGGGGGGGCTGAGCAGATTATCTCTGCACTGTTAGCTCCTCAGCCTGTAGGAATGATGGAATCACTACTCACAGTAGAATCAGCTGTTCTACTTCTCGCCCTTTGGTTCTAAGGACTTCTGGAAGGCTTGCTGAAGCTTCATCTTTTGTGTTTTAAGGGAGTCTTTCTCACTAGTTGGAGGCACTTACATTTATTTTGTGGATATGCCTTGTCCAATAACTTTTTCCCTTCTTATCCAATTCATGAGGCAGCTGATCTGAGAAACTGAAAGATGAAGATCAATTGCAGTCGGGGCTCCACGTTTCATAAAGAGCGTTAGAGCTGACCCTAATGTTGGATTTTTTCTTATTCATTTGATGCCATCCTTTGGGTGGTACATTGATGAAATCTTCCTTTAGATATGGTATTGATCCGCAACAGAATTGATGCTGTTCTCTAAAGAGAGGAACCTGTGTCAGCAGAAAGGTGCCTGGCAGTATTTCTGGGGCTGCTCCTGATGAAGATACTTTTCAGCAGGAGCTCTGTGCTTTCTCTTCCTGTCCCCCTTGTAAGAGTAAAACTAGGCCTCATCTTAATTGAAACCTTAAAGGGTTGGGGTGGAGGAGGGGTAGTGCTGGTATATTCTACTGGTAGCCTTTAAGCAGAGCTTTGCTCAACTCTTGACAAATTGATTGTTTCTGTTCCCTGCAGTTCATTAGTATAGAGCTTAGAGTTACATTGATCTTTATTTTATCAAGAGAGCAATGAATGTAAAGGCAAGCACTTGTATTCTAGATGTTTAAAAACTTTATTTAACCACACAAGAATTCAAAACATGTGAAGTTCTTCTGGGGTCACAAGTATTGAAAGCATTTGCTTATTCTCAGGAAGTGTACATGTGTATCTCCTTTTATATACTAGATGGATTCTTGTAAAAATTGTGAGAAACTATTATTTTTATAAGCAGAAAAGTTGAGTGCTTTATAAACAGAATGATTCTAGAGAAACTGATTATTTAAGGGAATCTTACGGTGAACCACTTTGTAAGTGAAAAACTTAAAATTTAAACTGTATATCCTGATTGTTGAGTGTTTGGATAAAGGAAATACTCTATTATATGCATTTTAGCTCTCTAATGGCAATTACAACGTATTTAGTGGTTTTTTTAAATCATTGAGAGGAATGTTAAGTGATTGTCCATGTTATACATGCCACATTGAAATTATATTCCTGTTATATTACTTTTTGTTTTACAAGAAAAACAACTAAAGGATGCTTTTAATCTCTGCAGCTGATGAATTTCAGGCAACTTGACTGGCAGGTGCTTGTGCTTGGAATTTCCCTTAGGCTAGTATCTTTAGTTTACGAATTATGGTAATTAAAAAAGGCAGCACTTTGGAAACAACTTTTTAAAAATTTAGTGGGTAGGGGAAGTACCCTAAACAACCTTAACTTGATGTCCTGCCTCCAAATCACTATATACGTATACACCTAAGACATGCTGACAGAATGTATATACAGTATGTATTTTAAATTTCATATATATATATATTAAATTTCAGATATATAAAATCGGGAAACTATTGACACAGCTTTTCTTATTGATCTTCACAAGGTTAGGTGCATTTCATGCTTAGTCTTTTTAGCATCTCTTTTTCATAATAAAGGTTTTAATTTTAAGACTTTTTATCTTGGAACTCACCTAGAGGTTAGTGTTTATACTTTAAAGGAATCATACAGTTTAATTAACTATGTCAGTTGTAACTTTTTCTCCTCTAAAGTTTAAAAAAAACCCAGAAACTTATTCTTAAAGAAAAATTTTAATGAGTGAAATTGTAAGGTTAGTATCTATAAGAAACATAACATTCTGGGTGCAGGGTATAAATAAATAGTAGCAGTGTGCTTCAATTTATGAACTATTTTAAGAAAACAATTCTTAACATCACAATAGTAGAACTATGATTCTCATCTCATTGCTTTCTTGCTTTCTTAAAGGAACAATGCAGTGCATGATTTTTAAATGTTAATGTAGTCTAAAGCATTTTTTTATGTTTTGTCACATAAAATGTTTCATTATTGGGAATTTTTTCTTAACTTAAAATTTCTTATCCTATCATGAAGGGCTCAAGTTAGGCTTAAGTTATATTACAAGACATGAATAGTAATTCTTAAATGGTTACTACAGCATCTATAATACGAGTTAGCTAGTGTATTTCTTAACATATATGTAGATTAACACCTATTTTGTGACCAGAACTGTGCTGGGAAGGACAAATATAAGATATGCCTCTTGCCCATTAGGAGCTTACTATCTTAAATAGATATCTAGAGATG
Source organism: Hipposideros armiger (assembly GCF_001890085.2). Classification (NCBI taxonomy): domain Eukaryota; kingdom Metazoa; phylum Chordata; class Mammalia; order Chiroptera; family Hipposideridae; genus Hipposideros; species Hipposideros armiger. The sequence goes on along the minus strand of NW_017731468.1, from coordinate 1,783,912 downwards.
TTGAAGCATAAGGAAAGTACCAGAAGTGGGAGTAGAAGAGGGGAAGCACCATTTAGAACGCCATGCAATGTATTCAGCATGTAACTTCTGAGAGATAGCATGTGGAGATTGCTAAATTTATCTCTGTAGAGCCTGGCTTTTTAAAACAATGAAGTAATTGATTTAGCAGTTCAAATATTAGGGAAAAATAGTACTAGGTTTTTTTCTGCCTATGTTTAAATTTGAATAATATGTGGGAAAAGTACTATATTAATTTTATGTATATGAGTCCATTTCTATAAAAGGTAAAACTTAAATATTTGTTCATAAGAAATTTAAGAGCATTTTTATTTTAAAATAGATCGATTCTAAGACTTTCAAAAAGTCTAGAGAAATAATATACTTCGTCCACTATTACCTCAGTGTGGAAGATTCCCAAATCTGTAGTGTATTTTAACATCTGTTTATGATCTTTTGTCCTACAGTTTTAGTTGTCACAGACTGTTATAATGCCTTAACTTTGCATATTGCTGTATAGTTTATAGAAAGGTTTATCTCATTTAACCTGCACACTAACCTAGGGAGAGAAGAAATTCCTCTTTTATACATGAGGAAACTGAGGTTCAGTGAGTGGGCGATTTTTTAAAAAAGACTTTTAATTCAGGGAGCCTAACTTGTCAGGTTTGTATCCATATTATTTTAAATAATGAAAACACAGTCCAAAAGAAGAAAGAAAAGTGAATTATCTTTTTTCTAGCTTCCCTGTATGCATATTAAAGATATTTAATATCTGGTAACGTGTTGATATACTTGTGTTTAGTCTTTTTCTATGCATAGTTTTTTACATAGTTAAAATCATGCTATATATGTGTGTATATATGTATATGTGTGTGTTTATATATATGTTTGTACTCTTGGTTTTCATTGGATCCTAACTTTTTTTTTTTAAACTTGAATTCTTATTTTTCTGATGGAGTTCAGTGTTCTTTTCCCTACTCCTTTACTGACTCTTCATAACCCACTGATGCATCAAATCTAACATACCTGAATCTGAACTACTTTTCCTCTAAACCAGCTTCTTTTCCTTATTTTCCACTGCTTGTAAGTACCACCCAGCTTTGAAGTCTCAGAATCATGTTTGATTCCTTGTCATTTTTGCCTACCACATTAAAATCTCTTCTAAGACTTGTCAGTTCTTGTCACCTTCTCTCATCCTTTACTTTCCGTTTTCACCACCACAGTCCGAATACTTATTATTCCCTGTTTGCATTATTGCATATCCTCACGAACCTCCACCTGTCCAGTTTCTTTGAGAGGTGGGGAGCTTCAGATTAATCTTCCTAAAGCAGTGCATTGATTGTGCCATTCATGCTCAGATTGCTTAATTTCCTTAATGACTACTTTCAGAGACTTTAGCCTTGTTCTCGAGGTCCTCCATTATGTCTGGCCAAAATGACCTATTTCTTGTTTCCCAGATTTGGTTAGTACGTTTTCATCCCTGTGACTATTCTCAGTACCTTCAAGGCCCAACTCAATTATTCCTTATTCCCTTTCATTCCCAGCCCAAAGTATTTACCTTTGAACTTTTAACATAGGAGCATTCTTAGGGTACTTATCACAGAATAGCTCTTCTTATAAGGTGGTAGAAGTAATTATTATGAGTCTTAAAATTGTATTTCCCCAGCCAAATTATAAACTTGTTGAAGGCCAATACTCTCATGTCTTTGAAATCTCACAGCAGAGCAGTGATTTCCTGCTCCAGTAAAATTTGGGGAAGAAATTAGTGGAACAGTATATGATTAGCAACTTAACCTTCATTTTCACTATTGTTTCATAAAAGAAATAACTTTTGAAGGCCAAAAGTTATCATAAACAATCTCAGAGTCCTTTAAAAAATAAACTCATTCGGTTGTTCTTATTTTTCTCATTTCACCTGAAATGAGTAAAAACTTTGTTCCAGACTTTGTTGGGAATCTGATAAAGAGCTCAGTGCCAGGTTCTAGGGTAGTGTTTTTCAAGTGCAGGCCTTGTGCATGACCTATTGGATTTAGAAATCAATTTATTTGATAACGTTGGTCAAGACCAACGTTAAAAAGAATGAAGAAAAGATGATAAGATACTGACGCTTCACATGATATTGCTTCAAGAAGCTTTTCAGTTTTATATGTTTGCCTCAGAGTTGCAATGTAAAATTTATCTCTTACTATGGGTCACAATCAGATGAAAGATACACTTCTAATGTCTAATCCCTATTTTGAGAGACTAGGTGGGAGGCTGACATATATATATGAAAAGGTCGATGAACAATGAGAAGTAGTTATAATATATTGTGTGTTCTGTTTTTGAAGTTTTTGGAATCTGAATATAGTGATTAGAGTATAGTTAATATCAATAGCAGCAAAAATATATCTGTAGTTCTATAATCAGTGTAGTTGAGGCAAACTCATTATGTAGAAATGTGGTTTTATAAAACTGATAGGCTAAGGTATATTATTTACTTTGCAAAAGGATTTTTGCCAAAAGGATTCATTCACCATCTTGTGTTTTTAGTTTTGCTGAAGTTGTTGGTGTCTTGACTGGTTCTCCACCTCATTAGCTATTTCAAATCTATCCAGTCTTTAAGGCGTGGCTCAAGTACATCCCCCACCACCTCCGGAAAGCTGTGCCTGATCATTCTAGTCTTATAGTCAAACCATTGCACTATAGTGCTCCTAAAGTGGAGGAGGCTTACACCTAAGGGATCTGGGCGTGTAGCCAAAAGTTGGAGTGTATTTAACTTAAAAATTCATATGATAATTTTGCAGCCATTATAATAAGGATTGGTTCAGACAGGAATCATTGCTAGATAGTTGCTAAATCAAGATGATATTTTGATGAGCAGGATGTTTGCATGATTTTAAATATCTCTCTATATATTGCTTATTAGTTGCAAGAGGAAAAAATAGTAACTCTATACAGTGGTGAAATCAGATAATACCTTGAGTGCATGATCAAAATAAATAGCACCAGCGGACATTGTGTGCCTCTGAATGTGATGCCCTGAAAAGAACACATCGCTTATGTAGTTTTTCAGCCAGGAATACATAACCTGAATCTAATAATGAGGAAACATTGAATTCCAAATGGAGACTATCTTATTTTTTAAAAGGGTGAGGAGACTACTTTATGTTCTACTACTTGAAATACCTGATCCTAGACTGGATCTTGTATTAGAAGGAAAAATGCTGTAAAGGATATTATTGGATCACTTGGCAAAATGTGAATGTGAATGGTAGATTAGATAAAACTATTGCATCAATGTTAAATTTACTGAAGTTGATAGCTATCCTAAGGTTATGTAAGAGAATTTTTTTATTCTTAGGCAATACACACTAAAGTTTTTAGGGATAAAGGGCCATGATATAAATAACTTGATCTCAAATGGTTCAGGAAAAATTGTGTAATACGAGTATGTATATGTATTTTATATATATATATATATATATATACATATATGTGTATGTATTTATACAGTCATATATGTATAGAGGGAGAGCGGGAGCCAAGGAAAATGGGAGGATCCTTACTTGCAAACAAAGCAAATGCGTAAAATGTTAACAGTAAGTGACTCCATACAGTAAAAACTATGGATGTTCTTTGTACTATTTTTGTTCTTACAACTTTTTCTATAAGCTTAAAATGAAATTTTATTTTCAAATGAAAAGTTTTAAAAAATCATATGAACTTTGTGTTCTATTCCATAATACAGCATTTTAAAAATATAGAAATATCTTCTGTCCCAGAAAATTCCAGGCAAACTCTTGGGATAAACTGTGGCTCCAAGAATATGTTCCATGTATATCATGTGGTTTCCTTTTATCCCTAGGCTTCAGTTTGAGAAACATGCCTCTGGGCCAGAGGCAGCTGTGGTTCAGATTTAGCCGACAGACATGTTTTGTTTGGCCCTTTTGAGTAATTTAAAAATTGAGAAATTTCACATAAAAACCTGGGTCTTTGGTTTCTATTGAAAATGGAATGGCCTTGCCACTGGGCTTGCATTCCAGATGATGTATATAATCACTAAGTGGTGTTTCAGGTAAGCAGCCCCAGTCCTTACCTTACACCTAATTGTTTCAGGTATTTATTACTTCAGTACCTGGCTTCTATAGGCATGTGTTCACAGCCTTTACCTAGACAAGAGGTGGGGGTCTGTTTTCTTTATGTTCACAGTGATTTTAGAATTAAGTTGCTAAACTGATGTCCATCACCTGCTGACATTTTCGTGTGTATATCCTATAAACAAGGACGTTCTCCTACATAACCACACTACAACCAAGAAAATCAGGAAACTAATATTGATATTACTACTATCTAATCCTCATACCCATTCAAGTTTTGCTAGTTGTCTTAAATAAGGTCTTTTTTAGAAAAAGGATCCTTTTCAGAATCCAATGTCGCATTTAGTTGTCATGTCTCTAGTCTGCTCTAATCTGGAACAGTTCCTTAATCTTTCCTTGGGTTTCATGACCTAGACGTTTTGTAAGATTACAGGCCAGTTGTTTTGTAGAACATTCCTAAATTTGATGTTTCCTCCTCATCAGATTCAAGTTATGTATCTTTGGTACAAATGCCACAGAAGTGAAGCTGTGTTTTGTCTCATTGTATCCTGTCAGGTGGCACACAATTTTGATTTATCCCATTACTAGTGATGTCCATTTTGATCATTTTATTAGGGTGGTGTCTGCCAAGCTTCTCCACTGTAAAATTACTTTAAAAAATTGTAATTAAGTATTTTGTAGGATATGCTTTGAAACTTTGTAAATATTCTGTTCCTCATCAGACCTTCAATTTATTGGTATATTTATGTCTGTATGGACTTGGGTATCCTACTTTTTTCAATGGGTCATAATCCATTACTATTTATTTTGAAGCTGAAATTGGCCCCATTTTGACTAGTGGGTGCCTATTCATGCTGGCTTCTGTATTCTTTTGACGTGTTCCCATCATTTTTTGAGGACTTTGTTACTTTTTAACACGAGATGATTCAGGTTCACGATTCAGCCCATAATAACAAGCATATATATTTTATATACTTTTAAGTAGGGTTCAGGTTTGAATTAAGTCATTTAAGTTAGTGAACATTTTCTTATGGTTCTTTAGTCCTTTTATAGCTGCATAACATTTTATCTTACCACAGTTAAACATTGAGTTAAACACATGGACTAGTAGACCATTAATGTAAATTAGCTTGAAGGTATTTGCTGTCAGTGAGAAGTCATTCAGGATTATATTTCTTACTATCCTGTTTCTATATTTAAACAATCAGCAATTATCTTAGAGCAAGGTACAGTTAGGTGATGTGTGAGTGGGTTAGGTAAAAGAAAATATATTTAAGCAGCAAAATCAACCATGTTTTTCCCCCCACTTAAAATATTGTAATCGTCTTTCCTTCTCAGAAAGTATAAATATAAACTTGAATGTATCGTATTCCATTATTTGAACATCTGGTCTTCTTAATCTGTGTTTATAGAACATAATTTAACTTATTTTTGATGACTGATGGTGGTTATTATGAGCATTAGACATGGTTCTGTGCTGTAATACAGTGGTGCCTTCAAGAGCTATTTGTGTAGGGCTGTTTGCTTCGTGCGTTAAATGACTCTAGACAGTTATAACTCTTCCTTGCTGTTACTTGTCACCTAGTGTCAGTGTGCTTTACCCTTTCCTCTCTTTTTATTTATTATTTTTAAAAAATTTCACCCATAATATTTGGATTTATTTCTCTTGAAAGATAGGACTCTTCTTTCATTATCAGATCTAAAATTTGACGGTAATTTTTTAATATCAAATATATAATCTGATATCCCCAATTTTCTCATAAGTGTCATTTTACAGTGGTTTATTTAAATCAGGATTGAAACAAGATTCATACATTGCATTTGGTTGCTATGACTGTTAGGTCTTTTAATCTGTATATTTCCCTTTTCTTTTTTCCTTTGCAATTTGGTAAAGAAACTAGACCTTTGGTCCTATAGAGTTGAACTCAAGTACTGATGTATCCTTTGGTGTTACTTAACATGTGTCTTTTCCGTGCCTTTAAATTGAAACTTACAAATTTTTATATATTTATATTTCTATCTGCTATCGTTACTCCTCTTTTAGATGCTCAGATTTTCCCATGTTTGGCCTGTGGGAACATCTTCAAGTTGACTCCTGAGTGCTGATCGAAGTGGTCTTTGGTGGCTTCCTTGCTTTCTGATGTGACAGGATGTTCAAACTTTTCTTTCACACTTCCTGCTCCAATTCTGCAGTCAGCTGTTTCTCTAAGAAGCTGAGGTTCCTTTAGTCGTAAGATGGTATTCTAGGCTCTAGAGGTGCTCATTGTTACTGGATTGGTGGTGGTTCGTAAACTAGCCTCTTCCCCCCCCCCCCCCCCCCCCCCCCC
>NW_017731468.1:1765184-1777499 GCF_001890085.2 Hipposideros armiger | reverse complement strand
CACACACACACAATTTTTAAATCTGTGGGCTGGGAAACAAGATAAAGCTGATTTGACTTACATAAGGATTGTTTGGATCTCAAAAAGGAAGAACCTAGAGTTCAAGGCCTATGCCTACTTAAATTGTGTGGTGTCACGCCTACAGGGATAGGATCATACCTAACAAATATTGCTAATGTTTGTGATAATGTGAATAACAGGATACCAGATGTTCCTCGGTAAAATAATAGATTTCTGAATGAGGCCCTTAGTAAAATACATGAGCTTTTAGTTTACAAACTTGATGATATATATGTTTTAAATTATAGATCACTTCTGCTCCCTGTATTTCCTTTTGTTAAGGTTATCTTTCTTTTGTTTCTTTTTTCTTTTGTTAAGATAAGTCCTTGGATCAGTAAAGTGTTAGTATATTATAGAGTCAAATCATGCTGTATTATATTTGCAGTATTCCATAATAAGAATGGACTCTTCTTTCCTTTCTAAAAATTTTTTCCTGAGAATGCACTTTTTCTGACTTGCCAAAATTTATGGCTTCCTGTTTTAAAACAGAACTATTTAGTGTTATCTGATATTTTTCCTTACATCACATTTTGCGCTTGCATACTGGTCTCAAAGTGGCTATCTTATGCTGATCTTTAAGTGACAGTAGTATGCCAATTTTTAATTGACATGTCAGAGCAAATGACAAAATTTGTTTGTATTTTTCTTTGAGCCATTTGTTCCAGAAAAATGTCATAACTAACTTCTGTTGATGAGTGAGTGGGAGGTTTTTGTTTTTTGGTTTTTTTTTTTTTTTCAAACTTTGAAGGATATCCTGTTTTTCAGTTTAGTTGGGGCATAGCCTTTGATTTTCTTTGACTGCTTTGAGTACCTCTTGGCATTCATCTTTAACCCTCTCCAGTTATGGTTAGTATGGATATTATATGTTTTTGGCACAATTTCTTGATATTTAGGATCTAGTATTGTGCATTATTTGACATAAGGTGTTAGAGAACAAAGTTTAGAATAAAGAGAGCTGATTGGGAAAGTAATCAGTATTTGACTTCTTTTCTTGAAATTTTTGTTTGTGAATGAGATTTAAAGATGATATGCACACTGAAACTTGCGCACAGAAAGTCTTGGTTCATTAGTGCATACTCTGATGGGGCTAAGGTTGTGGGTTTAAGACTTACCTAGGCCACTATTTTGTGTTTCTTGGTCATAAACATGTTCATTTAGTAAATGGGTTTTTTTTTGTTTTTTGTTTTGTTTTTTAGCTGAGCCATCCTGCTACCTGTTGGCAGCTCAGCGGCTGCTCAGCTCGGGCTGGACTCGAACCGCTGTTGCTCAGAGCTCAAACTCTTCAGCGAGCTCTTAACCAACTGAGCCACTTGGCCGGCCCCAGTAAATGGGTTTTAATTAGCTTCTTTGGATCACACCATATATATGAAGTGTAGTGATAAATTGGTGAATGAGATGCTTGAAACCCCTGCTCTCATGAAGCTTATAATTCTGTGGCGGATTCAGGCAATATTTATTCAGGCAATATTTACTGAATGCTTGGTATGTGCTCCGCAGCCTTCTAGCTATAAACAAAGCACTTACGGAGCTTATAATGTAGGCTTGTACAATACAGAGTAATAAGAATTGTGATGGTGAAGTATAGGAAGCTTTGGAAACGTGGAGGGCTACCTTTAGCCTCCACTATTTAGCCTTTTATGTTGTGTGTTTTTTTCAAATGCATGTTTTTGTTTAGGGTATAAGCAGAAAAATAAAGGTCAGGTAGCAATGGACCTTCTAGCTCTTGGAAACAGTTTAAAGAAATGACGTTTACTTTTTTTTCCTACTCCCATACACCTGAGAAAATGGCAAACTACCAATAGAGATCACTTAAGTTGAAATTTTTCAATCTATGGAGGGGCCATTGTCATCTGTGCCCTCCTGGTGTCATTCTAACTTAAGGCAGTGAATTCAATAACTTCTATCCTCTCTCTGTTACCTGTTAAGTGGTAGTTTTCTAAGATATTTGCTTTTTCTATGTCTTTGATGGAGTATGACTCCTGTGATTGTTTAGTCTATGATCTGTAGTATACTTGTTTTAGGAAATAATCACTGATGCGTAGTTTATGGACTACATTTTAAGAAATTTGGTTCACATGGATAACTTTGAAAAGGGGCGGCAAGGCAAAGGCACTGACAGTTACTCAGCCATGATTTCAGGAACCATGTCAGACACTTTCCATAGATGAACCTTCTAGAGTACCAAAAACATCTTAAGTTCAGCTTAAAATATACCCTCATTGGTAACTGGTAAAGTAGATTGAACAAGACTGAACCTGTTATTACAGCCCTACACATGGGGTTAATGATTATAGTAATAACTGTGACAGCTTTTTGGTGACTGAAATGACCTACATCTCCCAGAATGAAAACCTGATAATTCGGCAAATATTTATTCAGCAACTGCTATACGCCATGAATTGTTTTCATACTGGGCCTATATCAGTGAACAAAAGAAAGAAAAATCCCTCCTCTACTGAAGCTTATATTATAGTGAGGGGAGATAGACAAGAAACAGTTTTCCTTATTTACTCCTAGGATATCAATGATTCCTGTATAAACACTGATGTCTGCATTGTCAATTATAAAACATATTCTTTTTTTCATAGCATAGATGGTGATGTAACCTGTATAAGGTTTGGTTGTGTCAGATAAGCTTAGAGAAAAGTAATCTTGGGAGTGAAAAACAGGTAGGTAAAACATTGGGAACGGTGCTAAGGCTACTTCGTCATTATGCATCTTAGTCACTGTGTCCAATTATGATAGGGTTTGGGAATCTATATACTTTCTGTATGTTCATTCTCAGATTCTTAGTTTGTCTTTTTGTTTCATCATTCACATGTAAAATTTTATTTACTGTAGTACTTTTATGTGTTTGGACATGTGTTCCTTTCAGTTTTAATATTTTTTCTTGCGGAAGAATTTGACTGTATTTCTATAAAATCTTATTTTTTCGAAGGTTAATTACTATAGGTCACTGTTTGTCAACCTGGATTCAGGACCCCTATTCAGTTACTAAGGAGAATTTCCAGGATGCTGCGGAGCGCTCCAAACAGCTGTTTGTGGGTGGTGGTGATGGGAGAGGCTAACAGTGGGTTGCATGACCAGGATGAGGTCACCTCTTTCACCTTTTGGCCCTCTTTCTTTCCGGACCTGAACACCTACTTTGGTACTTAAAGCTGTTTGGGCTATTTGCTGTGCTCTCAACAGCTATGTAGTAGTAGCACCTAGAAGATGATGTTAGATGTTTTTTGGATGAGATGGGAATGTGACTCTGTCACAGCAACAACAAAGAAGTTGTTTCAGTAGTTTGAAAACCATTGATGTGGTTTTAAGTGCTCTGCCCAGTTTAGGCAATTGTTTTAATGTCTAGAAATTAATGTCTTAGCATTTGATCTTTGCCTACTCTATTTAATATGCATATAGCCACTGGATTATTCTTTCAATACATTTTTATTGTCGTTCCCCAGTTTAAAAACTTAAAATTTCTAATCTCTATGAGAAAAACTTAGCTTGGTATCTAAGCGTCCCTGCCACCTGGCTCCAACCTTTTCAGCCTTACCCCTACTGCTGTCCTTATGTTTGGAATCTTATGTGGATCCTCTCAGTATCCTTTTTCTTGCCTCATTTCTTGCTACTTTGTTTCTTATACCATTATTTATTATAAATAATATGTGTTTATATATAATATGTATTCTATATAACAAGATATTGACAGACTTGCCATATACCCTTGGGCAAATGAAAATCAGCAGAGGAGATAGGCACATTCCTAAGAGTTGTATGGGAAAGTGCCTTTAGAACAGGTTTTGAGAATTTTCTTCACCTGCATGTCTGTTCTTATCGCTCATCACTGACATTTTGTGTAACCCTGGGTAAGCCAGTCTGTTGTTTTGTTAAATTTCATTGGACTTCTTTAAAACTGAGTGTTTAAAATTCCATTCCTTTGGGAATTTGGCTGGCATTTTTGTTATCAAATGAAATGCATTCTTTTTTAAAAAAATATTCTAATTGGGGAGGGGAACAGTGTTGGGGAATTGGGGAAGGGAACAGTGTTGGGGAATTGGGGAAGGGAACATTGTGTTTTTCCAGGACCCATCAGCTCCAAGTCAAGTTGTTGCCCTTCAGTCTTAGTTTTGGAGGGCGCAGCTCAGCTCCAAGTCCAGTCACCACTTTCAGTCTAGTTGTGGGGCGGCACTGCCCACCATCCCATGCGGGAGTCAAACCGGCAACCTTGTTGTTAAGAGCATGTGCTCTAACCAACTGAGCCACCCGGACGGCCCGAAATGCATTCTTGATAACAAATTTTCACAGACATTTCTCTTAAAACATAGAATACCTCATTATCATATATCTTGATTTTAATGAAAAAAAAAACCCTACAATTTTGAGATGTCAAAATTTTAAAGTCAGCTTTATCAAGCCATGCTTTTCCTACAATAAAATATGCCTAATTTAAGTGTATAATGGGTCTTGAAATGTTTATATAGTTGTGTATTACCATAATCAAGATATAGAACATTTCCATCACCCCATGAAGTTCCCTCATATGTACCTCTTTGCAGTCAGTCCCCTTTCTGTATCCCCAGTTACTGGAAACTACTCATCTGCTTTTTGTCACTACATTTTGTCTTTTCTAGAATTTCATATAGCTGAAATCTTACAATGTGGTCTTTTGTGATTTTCCCTTAGCATAACGCTTTTGAGTTTCATCCATGTTATGTGTCTCAGTAGTTTGTTCCCTTTTGTTCCTAACTAACATTTTATTCTATTGAATAAGTCACAATTAGTTTATCCATCTACCAGATGATGGACATTTGACTATTCTGGATAAAGCTGCCCTGAGCATTGACATACACAACCACTAACCTACTTTGTGACTGTGGATTTGCCTGTCTGGTGCTGATTTTTTAAAATGTGGGTTGTTTGTCTTATTAAGGTTTGGGAGCTCTTTATCAGTTACGTGTTTTGTAAACATTTTCTTCCAATAGTGTCTTTTGAAGAGTGAAAGGTTTTTATTTTGATGAAATCTAGTTTATCCATTTATTTTGAGAAGTTTAATTTCTTTTTTCTTTTATAGTGTATACTTTTTGTGTCCTAATTAAGAAATTTTTGCCTAACTCAAGCCCACAAAGATTCTAAAAGAAAACTATTTCCTCTACTCACAACACTTTTGACACCAAATTGTGCATTTTCTATACCAGGCAATTCTGACACTATCTGGAGTTGACACAGATCCTACAGATTAAGGGTTCATTTCCACAAGACTGCCCCCTACTTCAGATGCCAATTTCAAGTCCGGGCCTCAAGTATGTCTGACTGACCAGTTAGTTATAAATGGGGGATTCCCACAGCCTCCTCCTTGGGTTTGATAATTTGCTAAAACGGCTCACAGAACTCAGGAAAATACTTTTACTTACTATGTTACTGGCTTATTATAAAGAATACAACGTAGAAATACCCAAATGAAAGAAATGTTTTGGACAAGGTACGTGGGGAGGGTGTGGAGCTTCCGTGCCATATTTGGGAATGTCATCCTCCCAGCACCTTAACGTGCTCGTCAACCTGGAAGCTCTCCGAACTCCACCATTTAGGGTTCTTGTGGAGTTCCATTACGTAGCAGTGATTTATTAAATCACTGGCCAATGATGATGGGGTCAATCTCTAGTTCCTCTCCTCTCCTCAAAGTTTGAAGAGTGGGGCTAAAAGTTTCAACCCTCTAATCACATGGTTGGTTCCTGTGGCAACCAGCTCCCAACCTCCAAAAGTCACCTTGTTAGCATAAACTCACATATGGTTGAAAGGGGTGCCTCTCATCCGTGTTACTCAGAAAATTCCAAGAGTTTTAGGAGTTTTATGCCACAAGCTAGAGGCAGAAATGAAATGTGTATTTCTTACTGTGTCATAGTTTTCTTTTATTTTATTCTAGAAGTTTATAGTTTTAGCTCTTATTTTTAGGTCTTTGATTCCTTTAAAGTTAATTTTTGTGTGTGGTATGAGGTTAAAATCAAGGTTCATTTATTTGCACATTGATAGCCCTTTTTCCAGCACCATTTGTTGTTGAAAAGATTAGCTTTTCTCTGTTGAATTGCTGAAAATCAATAGACCACATATGTGTCGATCTGTTTCTGGACTCTGCATTCAGTTTCATAGATTGCTGTTTATCATTAAGCAAAAACCACACTGTCTTGATTACTGTAGCTATAAAGTTTTCAATTAAATTTTTTATATTTAAAAAATAATTTAGAGGAAATAAATTTAACTTTAAAATTTCATAGACTGACAGAAAATGATATATTTCAGTAATTGTTAACATTTTATATTTTAAAGTTTAGTTTTTAAAATTACTGTAACATCTTGATTCACCAACAATTTTAGGAGTTAGCACAGGCATTAATATTACTATATTATAAATGAGGAAGCTATAAGATTTAAGACGGCTACGTTTGAGATTATACAATTAGTGTGATAAATCAAAAACTAAAGCCTAAGTGTCATGCCATCAAAACTCTAGTATGCTTTCTACTACACCACACTACTTTCATTTGCTACTACCCTCTTATGTTGAATATTGGAGAATGAGTGTTTTATGAAAAATTCAACCACTAAACTTTAAAGTATAGAGCTATAGGAGAACAGTGAATCCATTTTTCTTGGTCACCAATATCACAAGACACATTAAGAAGTCAAAATTGGCTTTATTATTATTTTTTTCCCGGCAGTGTGTTTTACAATGAAAATAGGAACTCATGATTTCATTTTAAATTTAGAAATGCAGGAAGAGGCAACAAGATTTGTTAAATGAAAGCTGAAAGATTCCTCTTTAAAAACTTGTTTTAAGAATTGAACAGGGGCCGGCCAAGTGGCTCAGTTGGTTAAGAGCTCGCTCAAGAGTTTGAGCTCTGAGCAACAGCGGTTCGAGTCCAGCCCGAGCTGAGCAGCCGCTGAGCTGCCAACAGGTAGCAGGATGGCTCAGCTAAAAAAAAAAAAAAAAGAAGAAGAATTGAACATATTCTTTCCAAAATGAGAACAAGAAAAATAAAATTTAAATTTTCGACTATTTGAGTGTGTGTGAGTTATCTATATTCTCTTCTATTGCCCGATTTACTACTTTAAGTCCCTTGTCCCCCAAAACCTTACAACCTGGGACCATAGTTAGCAGGTTCTTGCAAGAGTACTAGTGAAAAATGATGATAACTGGGGTTTGGGTAGTAGTGGTGAAAGAAGTGGTAATATTTGTAATATTTTATGAAGAGCCTGTGAATGTGCCGATGAGTGCATGTAAAGGGTGAAGAAAAAGAATAAATCATGGATAACCCCTAGTTTTTAGCCTGATCAACTTGGTGTGGTTATTTACTTGGTGTGGGGAAGAAGGCTTAGATGAATTGGAAAAGCTACCCAGTGGAGGAAGGGAAAACAGACAGACGCTATTATATAGCCTTTTTACAAGTTTTTTTTTTTAATTCAAGGTTTGTTTTTATAGGAAGTATTATGTCACATTTCAGAGTTGGAAGGTAGAGACAAGATGAAATTACGTATGATCCTACCTCCCTCAACAGTCGTTTTAAGTGTTTTGATGTGTGTATTTACAATCTTGTGTAGGGATGGGCAAGCTTTTTGTAAAGGCAACTACTCAACTCTGTTGTAGCATGAAAGCAGCCATAGACAGTATATAATAAATGAGTGTGTACTTGTGTTCCATTTCATCATTTTTAGTTTTCTTCAGTCCTTATCTACAGACCCTGAGATTCTGGGTACATCTGTAAAAAGCATTCTGGGTTTTGCTAATCTAGAGGAGTGATAGGTGAAACCCAACGCTAGTAAAATTGCTTTGTAGGCTCTGACATGGTGTACCGTATGGCTGGAATGCTATGGGAATTGATGCGTTTGGCTGATTGGATCCATTAGCTACACATTACTCTTTAGCTGCATCACAGCATGCTTCATAGTAAATACTACATAATGTGCACACAATTTATTCCACTGAAGGAAAAATTAATAAAAGGTGGTTTGGGGATGGAGAATAAAAAGAGGGAAAATATTTTGAGTTATGTCTGTTGTGTAAGTGTTTGACTGACAGTGGAAAATTTCTTAGGAATGAAATTGCTTTTGCAATTTTATTTCTTAGGGCCAAACCCAATCTAATGCTATAATGAGAACTAAAATGATTTAAATTCTTTTAAGTCTTGGCTTTTTTTCATCTCTGAGATTTCTTAAAAGGACATTGTTGATATACTTTGTTTCAGATTTTTCACTTGTTATTAATCTGTTAAGAGTCATTATATGCACTCTTATTTTTAAATGTGTTGCTCTTTATTGTCAGATGGTTGTAGGCTTTTCCTTCTACCATTTTTAGGGCAATTCCTTTTTGCTCATTTTAAATTATATTTATAATATATTTTTTATAATCTGTATAAGTACACAAAAAAGTCATCATAAACTTTGTTTCTGATGTTTGAGGTGTATTTAAAACTGGAATACCCTGCAATATATGAAGAAAGTCAAGTTTTATTAAAAATAAGATTAGACATAATATATTTTTTCAATTATTTTATTTTTCGCTTCACGTTTTTTTCTTTTGGATTATTTATATTTTTATTGTTGATTTGTTGAACTTATGTACTTTGACTACAAATTCTTTTTCAGCTATATGTGCCATTAGTATTTTCTTCCATGTTTTGGTTCACCTAGTTATTTTCTAAATGGTGTCTTTTGATAAGTAGGAATGTTAAATTTTTGATGAAGTCTAATTTACCATTTATTCCCTATGGCTAGTGCTTTTACTTGTTGTAGGTTTATGATCTACTTCAAATTAATTTCTATACATGGTATGAGATAAAGGTTAAAGTTCTTTTTTTTCTTATGAACAATAAAAAACAGCATTGTTTGCTAAAGACTGTTTCTCAATTACGTTTTGAATATAACATTATAAAATAATTATTGGGTCGTCAGGAAAGTCATGATGCATTTTTGCGTTGAAAAGCATAGAAAAATACGTCATGACTTGCCCGACGACCCAGTAGTTCCCCAAGTATTAACCTGGTTAGCTAGCTCATTGGTTATAGAATCTGCTTCTGTGATTAGAATTACAGATTCATTTCTTCAGGATCTAGTTAACCTGGCCTTGTTTTGTGACCATAGATATATATTCCTAACGTGCTGTAGCCATTTGGTTTATTTGTATTGTATTTCTGAAGTAAGAGGGTGTAGGATAGCTCCATTGTGCTACCAGAAGAAACATTAGAGCGTATGCCTTATGTGATAATTCACTAATTTAATTTTGTGTGAAAGTATATTACATTTTTAAAGGCTGTGGTATTC
This sequence comes from Hipposideros armiger, assembly GCF_001890085.2. Lineage (NCBI taxonomy): Eukaryota > Metazoa > Chordata > Mammalia > Chiroptera > Hipposideridae > Hipposideros > Hipposideros armiger. Next base: position 1,768,139 of record NW_017731468.1, on the reverse strand, counting down.
ATAGCAATATGATGCCTAACGTGGCATGCTCAGGTTTTGTGCCTTACTAAGGTAAGCAGAAATACATTAATTATAGTAAGTAAGCATTAGGAAATAATTTTCCCGAATTTTATAGAGTGGGAAATGCAGGTATGACACTATAAAGTTCATTTGTTGTCAGTTTTTTTGGGTAAATGATGATAATTATAAAAATATAAGACAGTAAAATTCTAACTGTAAGTCTTCATGTGCTTGTGTGGATATATAGACATTACAGAGACCCAGTCATTGGCTGACATTTCTTAGATACAAGTATTAAACATGAGTTATCTTCTAAGAGTCTGAACTTGAATTATCTTACTCTGGTAGCATTTGTGCCAGCCTTTGGTTAATCATTATTTTGTTATGTTTGGTTTAAGATGACTCATTTTTCAAGGAGTTTTATTACAACATTGCATATTTACTATAGGAAGCCTGGACGGAAATGTAGCATCAGAACATTGGAGACTTTTCTCCAATCTTTATTGTACCAAGTGTTATTAAAGTTAATTATTTTCAATAACTGAATTCTCTATAGAACCTAGTATTTCATTAACCAAATGTTATGGGATCAGTTATTCCATTTTCATTGCAGACAAATGTATCTTTGATGATTGTTTAAATATGGTCATGCTTCATATCATATTCCATTCAGATAAAATATTTTATTTTCATTAAGTTGTGTATTGTAATTGAGAATTTTGGAATCAGAGATTTCAGATTGAACTTTGCTTATACAATTAATAGCTTTGGAAACTTGGGCAAATTACTTAACTTTTCTGAGCCTTAGTTTTCTCATTAATGAATTTGGATAAAAATATTGACCTTGCAAGATCAAGATTAAAAGGACATATAAAAAAATATATAGCACCAGTGTGCTGAGATTAGTTTACAGTAAACATTGAGGTTAGGGATGCCAATCATTTAGCCCTCCTCTTTCCAGCTTCTAACAGATAAATAATGGACACAGCATAAAGCAGATGCCCCCATCTCTTTCTAAAATTTAGGCTCTCTGATAATACTGGAATTTGAGAATACAACATGGATCTATGGACAAGTTGGGATTAACAAATCCTCTCCTATGGGGAGAGTTTAGTCTGCTATGCCTACTCTGACTACACTTACCTAGCAGTTAGCTGGAAGATTACAGGCCTGCTTTACACAGCTAGTTATGAGCCCAGTGGAGAGCCTGAGTGACAGTGAGTGAGAAAGGGAAAGATAGGTCTGTTTTCTATCCAGTAACCTCGTTCTTCTTGTTAAAAATGAGGTCCAAGGAAAGCTTTAACCCATCAAATGAGTAACTCCTACCCTTCCCATGCGGAATCATAAGTTTGTGGAGTAGAGAGACTGGAAGTTTTCTATAATACCTAATACAATAATCACCCCTGCCTGCCGACCCACTCCCCCCTCTTTGGGAAAGAGAAGGGAAGTCCCAGTCTTTATCATGTGAAATTAGTATGAGTGCCTCTCTACTTTGAAAAAATAAATTTCAGTTATTTATGTACAGTGTTTCTATAGGCTGTAGAATAAATAGGTACGAGAACTATGCAAAAATGAGAAGCAGCCACACTAAAGTAATCTAAGTAAATGTTGGCTTAAGGAAGTAAATTGTATCTTGTTAACTTAATAGAAAAATTATTGATGGTGAAGAAAACGCAAAACAGATAAACATAGGCAATAAAATCACAAGTCATCTATTGTCAAGAAGTGATAAGAGTTCTGTTTGTAAAGATATATTTAAGAATCTACTTAACCAAATAATGTGATATTTTTTAAGGAAAATTCCCATCAGTAAATCAAAAACAGTAGTCTTTAGAAAGAGGAAGGTAAATAGTATAAACTCAAATTATAAATCTTTTCAATAAATGAGTAATTTTAAATATATAGGAAATATATTGTTGTAGTGAATATTTTATTTTAAAAAACAAAAATTTGAAAGTAATCATTTACTGGCACTTCAGAAGAAACCAGTGAACATGTATCAGAATAGTGGGTAAATGTCAGTTAAGCCATTAAGTGTATCATTAGCTATTGACAAATTACAGTTCTGGAAATTTAAGAGGTGCCTACCCACACCCCACCACCACTCTAGTCAGGATTTGTAAGATAGAATTAGAGGAAGAATATATATGCTTGTAATTTGAATACATGTACTCGAAATAGGATAATGGGCTCTGGAGAGAGTCATAGTGGCTGGGTGTAAATCCTGGCTCCCACAATTACTAGTTTATGTCTTCAGGCAAGTTACTTAATCTTTCTTTGCCTCCTTTGTAAAATGGGGATAATCCAGGTATCTAATTCATAGGGTTGTTGTGAGGATATAATTAGGTTGTTAGTGACTTTAGTAGAACTGTAGATACCAGTTTGCTACAAGGTAGGTGGTGAATGGAAAATGAAAGTGCCAGAAACAACTTACCAGAGCTTTCTTGTGGGAGCTAGAGAAAATCTGACTTAAAATTGAGAATGATTTTTTGTGTGTTTGAATTGAAAGAAATGTGAATATATGCTGAGGGCAGATGATGAATAGATAGGTCAGATGTGGCGGGTGGTGGGGGGACATGTATGATGGACATAACATTTCTACAGATAGGTAGGGGTGTAGGGGCTGTGATGCAGAGCATGGGGGAAGAAGGATTAGGACTTAACCAGAGAGGTAACTGCTTCACTGAATGGAGAAAAGCAGATAAGCGTGTTAATTGGGGAGGTGTGGGGGGTGCATACCTACCTGAAGTCTGCTTTTTCCCTTTGAAAGAGGAGTCGAGGACACATTCTGAGAGTAAGTATGAGATAGAAATGGTGAAGTTAAAGGCTGGAAGAGTTGTGAAGATTTGACATTGTTACTGAAGCTAATAGGAGTGGGAGTTACTCAGGATATGTAGAGATTCAGATGAGTTTTTTTTTTTTTTAAAGATTTTTTTATTGGGGAATTGGGGGGAT
>NW_017731468.1:1634144-1764809 GCF_001890085.2 Hipposideros armiger | reverse complement strand
TGTCACTGGCCCTCATATGTGGGATCCGAACCGGGGCCCTCTGGCATCCCAAGCGAGTTCTTAACCATCGCGCCACTCGGCCGGCCCCAGATGAGTTTGATAGCCATGGATTTTGTTGTGGCTTCTGTGGTGTCCCCTGGCTCTCTGTAGTACTCTGATATTGGAGGGACAAGAGTTGAGAAAGAATGGTGTGAGAAGTACCAGGGACCAAAAGTTGAAGATGCTGCAGTGAGAGAGGATATATCTTGGGGGTCTCGGCTGTGTAGGGAAAGAATTGAAGCCAAGAAAAGGCTGATAAGGTAGCGAGAAAATGCAAGAGCATACTATCAGAAGTTTCCATGCAGCTGAAGAGTAGAGTGTGATGGAAAAAAAGTGTGAACGAACTGAAGGATAAGAACTGATGGTTATAGGCCAAAGTAATGAATTTTAAGATTTCAGATTAGTAACTATTCTGGGTGATAAGGTCTAGAGTGGTCATAGAGGTGGGTTATACGATTGAGTATTGGAGGTAAAGACCACTGTAGTTGGCTATCTCCTCTGAGAGCAGCTAGGATGTTCATATGGATCTGGAAGTCACCCAGGCTGATGATGACTGAAAAGGCAAGTGACATAGTAAGACAGGCATTACACTTCTGTGTAAGTTGGGGAGTGACTGGGGAGTTGGTTGATGATAATGATTAAGGTTAGGTAGAGCCCAATTGCAAGTAAAGGAGAAAGGTTGTTACAGAGATTTAGGAGTATTCATATAGGGAAGAAGATAAAATAATGCTGATATCTCCTGTTGTGTTGTATGAGAAGTATAGAAAAAGATAGGTAGAGTGAGGTTTTGTAAAGCATCTATAGATGTTTATTTATAAAAGCAGCATTGCAAAGGGCATAGTGAAACACTTTGTCAAGGAGAGTAACCTATCAGGAAAGAGGGTGGGATGGGAAAGAGAAGGAGCCAAGCTTTACAGAAATTCAGAGTTTGTCCTTTCCTAGTCAAATGGTGAATGTGTTAGGGAACAAAAGTGATCTATGTGTTACTGTGGTAGGAGACCATTTGCTATGTATGAGGTGGCGATAAGTATTATATGGAACATCATTTGTGCAGGTTTCAAAAACAATTTTGATATAGTGTCATTCTTTAATGAGATGAACAATGGTTGGTAAATAAGGTTGCTAAGATTTAGAAGAGAAATTATCAGTACTGTGTAGACAGGTATAAGGAAGTAAGAATTTTAAAGGTAATTACTCATGGCCTTTGCTACACATATAGACAGCAAGCTTTTGTGAATTCAGTGTCAATATTCATGTAGATACATGTTAGTTTGTGGTTGTCAGGCAAATTTAATTCATTCAACAAATGTATATTGAATTCTTATTTGCTGGTCATTGGGATCAAAAGCTATCTCTCTAGTTGAAAAGAGTTTCAGAAATTGTGGCACTAATTCAGAGTCATCAGTTTTCTTTGTAGAGACCGTGGTCCTCAAGTTCAGCAGTTTGGCTCTAAATAAACATCATAACAATTCTAAATTCATACTTAAAGGAATGTTTTAAATCTCTTTTGGCATTTTTAGAGTTTTTGCAGACACATGATAATATTGGCATGTCTGTTGAATCTTTAGTGGGAGAAAATAGCACACAAAGCAGAGGACTGAAGTTTCCAGTGTTTTGCCAGGGGAATGTAGGGGAAAGACAGGAAATGAGGGCCCACCCACAAACTACAACAGCCACTTTCCCGGTTCTCTTTGGATTGCCTGCTGTTTTCTCCTAGGGATGACCCAGATCTGTGAGATGAACTGCATCCTGTAATTGTTGCCTGCAACAGCAACATGGCGGTGGTGTATTGCCCCACATTCCCAAGTTTGGAAGATGACCGTCTTCAGAATTATGACTTAGAGTTTGAAGTCCATATAAATAAATTCCTTTTAAGGGAAGGATACCTGTATTCTAATTTCCATCAGTAGAGTTGAATTTCTGAAGATTCTGTGAACTGTGCTAATTTTCAAAATGTTTTTCTTGGCTTCATCCTAGCTAGGAATTACAACTGTGAAACCATTCCTATCAAAATCTAGCTTTTGAATTAAATGAATATGTAATAATAATTAACATTTACTGAGTACCACTGTGTATCAGGTCCTGTTTCAAGTGCTTAACATCTATTGATTCAGTCCTCACAATAGCTTATAAAAGAACATTATTATCCCCATGGGTTTAAAGTTACTTGCCCAACGTCACACATGTAGGCTCAGTGTACATCAACTTTTAACTTGGTTTACAAAGTTGAACTTAAGAGACTATTAAACCTTTAAAAATTTAAAATATAAGTTAAAATATGCTGTAACACTTTCGATAAATATTATTTAAACATAAGTTTATTATTCTTTCCTTCATAGTCCAGTATAGTTTGTCTTTCCATGTATGGTAGCCTTTTTTGTTTATCCCAGGATCTGAAATAAAAACGTTTTGAATCTATATTATATACAGTATAGTTTTTCTGAACTTGAATAAATTTGGTTTGTTGTTATTAGGCAAACCAAATGTCTTGACATAGATATAACTAAAGTTAATATAACAAAGTCCACCAGAACTTTATGTAGATTTTATTTGTAGTACAGTGATGGACTCATTGCCTATGGAAACAGTAGTCCAGGATGACTATAAAGTCTGGATCACAGGTTAATATTATAAACCATTTATATATTTATTTATCTATGTTTCTGGACTTTATAGCCACCCCTGTGTTTTGTAGAGGCGTTTTCTGCATGTTTTGGGGTGAGTTTTAGTTGCCTAGAAGTAAAGAGAGAAAACAAATCAGAACAGAGATAGGTACTATACTTTTATGCCATACACACACACACACACACACACACACACACACACACACACACACACGGTTGGGAAAGTCATGACATATTTTTCTATGTTTTTCAATGCAAAAATGTATCATGACTTTCCCAACGACCCAATATATGAAGGCCCAGACCCCAACAGTTTGATAGGGAAAGATTCCCCAGTAACTGGTAACTGTATGATGATGGTAATAAAAATAAATATAAAATAACATCATCTAATATTTATTTAGTGCTTACTATGTATTAGGTATAGTGCTAAGCACTTTATATGTGTTTTTCCTTTTTAATACTCACAATAGTCTTAAAAGATAGATAATATTGTCTGTCTTTTAAAAAATATATAGAAATCTGAGTTTTAGAGCCATTAAATGGCTGGAGGAGCTACATAACTAAACCCAGGTTGGCCTGAATGTCTTGTCATCCTGCTATATGACAGAGGTTGGCAAACTTTCTGTAAGTGTGGCCAGATAGTAAATATTTTAGGCTTTGTGGGCAGAATTACTCAATTCTGCTGTTTTTGTAAAACAGCCATAGACAGTACCTAGAAGAATGGGTAGGGCTGTTTTCTGATAAAACTTTATTTATGGACACTGAATTTCATATAATTTTTGTGGGTTCTCTTTGTTTTTCAGCTTTTAAAAAATGCAAAAAAATCATTCTTAGTTTGCTGGTCCTACAAAAACATGTGGTGGGGTCATATTTGACTTGTGGGCAGTAGTTTGCTGACCCCTTCCACAAGGCTTGAATAATTGTTCTTTCCCCTACTAAGGATAACAGAAATGGAGAATCTGTCTAATATTTTTTAAGAATAAACTAGTATTGTTAGGTATACTACAAGTTAGAAATGAATCTGGGTAAAAGCTCTTTTGAGCTGATATTCATGAAATGCTAAGATTATGAGACCCTTTATTATTTTAATTCTTCCCATAACCATACCATGTGATTTTAGAATTCATAAATATTCAAGTCTTAGTCATTCCTATTAAATTGTCATTTGTTCTGGAATCATCAAAACAATTTTGATTCTACGCCTGTTTGTATATAAGGTGCTGAGGTAATTTGATTCTTCTGGTAAGGGCAAAGGGTGTTGGAAATATAATGAATAGTTCTCAAAAATGATTCATGCAGAATTTACAAAATTGGCATCTTAGGTTACAATTTCTCACTTATAAACTTTGTAGAGTGAATTTCATATAAGTTTGGCTAATGTACAACAAAAAATACTTCCAGATGTGATCACTGATAAATAATTCTGAATTAAAATGCTTATTGAAAACTTTCAGTGTTGACAAATCAACACTAATAAAAATCTGTCCCTATACATAGTGAAGTGTATCAGCAAACATTACCATTTTAGTATTTGGTAAGAAAAAGGGATACACTAAAACTAAATTAATTTCAGTTTGACCACTAACAGCTATAGCTGTAGATCGTGGTGAATTAAATGGTCCTTCATAAGAACTATATGGTTGATGCTGTCAGCTTCCCTGGCTTGCCTAATCCATAATAAGCACTCAATCAATGTTTGATGTTAAATTCTGCATGGTGTGGCCTGAATCAGCAGGAGGAATCAAAAGATCTGTTAGCACAAAAAGAAAGGTTCTTTTTAGGAATTGTCAAGTTGAGTGAATCAGTGAGATTCTAGACAGAAATGGAGAAATTATTTGTATTAATAATAGTATGTCAGAATCATTTAGTGTGGTTGGCTATTGCTGTAGTATGATAGTATGAACTAATTTTCTTTGGGGTAAGATTCAAAGCCCTCCATAATTTGGCCCCAGCCTTCCTTTCCAGCTTTAATTTTCATTCTCTAGTGGTAACAGACTGTAGTCAACCTTTATTACTCATTTATCCACAAATATTTTCCCACTTTGAAATGTTGTTCTTTATCTTCTCTGCCTAGTCGGGTTTTGCTTAGACTTAAATTCCTGAATTGAATCTTTTTTTTTCCCCAGTTCGACCACTCTTGTCCATCGTGATCTTTTTTCCTCTCTAAATTCCTAGCACTATTGTTTATGTCACTCTTACTCTGCTTTGTGACATTTCTTATAAAAATGTTGCATATTTCCTTTTATCACCCCAGCTAGGAATAGAGACCTTATCTTGTACCAGTTTTGATATATCTTAGAACTTGGGAGAAAAGTTAAAACTTCATGAATTACATGTTTAGTATGGAAATTTTTTTCTAAAATGCATTATTTCTCCTTTTTCTTCTTTAACTTTTATTTTGAAATAATTTCTAATAATAGAAAAGTTACAAGACTAGTACAAAGAACTGAATATTCTTCACTCAGATGTACAATGGTTAACATTTTGCACATATACCTTATCATTCTTTCTCTGCATATATTTTTTTCTTACTGAACTATTTGAGAGTAAGTTGCACATATAATGCCCATTTATCCCTAAGTACTTTAAGGTACATTTCCTAAGAATAAGGGCATTCACTTACACAAGTATCGTATAGTGATCAAAATCAGGAAATAAACATGTGTACAATACTATTTTTAAATCTTCAGGCATTATTTAAATTTCACTAGTTTGTTCCATATAGCATTATTTTTCCTGTTCCAGTTCAGGATCATGGCACTGCATTTAGTTTTTATGTTTTTTTAGTGTTCTTGGCTTCTTAAAATCTGGAGCTGAACCATTCCTGAGTCTTTTTGGTTTTTCTTTTACGGCATTAACGTTTTTGAAGATTACCAGCCATTTGTTTTGTAGAACGTCTCTCAAATTGGGCTTGCATGATGTTTCATCATGATTAGATTAGGATATGCATTTTTTGACGTGTAAACTATATAAGTGATGTTGTGTCCTTAGAGTGCAGCATATAAGGGGGCACATGATAGATGTTGGTTTCATCATTTGTGATGTTTTCTTTGATCAGTTGGTTAAAGTGGTTCTTTTTCTTAATAGAGCCTATGGGTTCTCGTATAGCAGAGCCATTTAATATACAAGAAATATTTAAGGACATTATCTACATTAACTTGAGGGATATCAACTGCTGTTTAATTTGGAAATAAAAATTGAATTGTCATGGTGAATTATAATAGTCACTGGTGAATTTGACTAGCATGGTAATCAAGACAGCCCTGGGCATTTATCCAAACACATATTAAGGATTACTATAAAGTTATAGTAATAAAGTGTGGTGTTGGCCTTTGAATAAACTGGAAAAAAAATTTAAAAAGAACATACTCAAATATAAAAAAGTATTTGGCATATGATGGAGGTTATATCTCAAATTAGTGGGAAGAGAATGGACTAGTTAATATATTGGGAAAAATATTTGGAATCAATTTGTAGCTGTCACACTTAGTTGCAAAAACCCAGAATCTTCTCTAGCTAATCTGAGCAGAGAGGAATTTATTAAGATGACCTGGGGAGGTAGGGAGGGGAGGAAAGGCTATATAGGCTGTACTTCCAAGAATTAAAAGAAAACAAAGAAAAGACGCCTGGTTCAAATTCTGGACCTACCATTCTTTGGTTATATAACCTTTGGCTTAAACTCTCTTTGATTAATTTCTACATTTCTAATATGCAGATAATTTAAATACCTTTTCGTAGGTAAAAAAAACACACCTTTGCATATTGACAATTGCATATGGTTCTATCTATAATAATTCTATATTTGTAAATACTAAATGAGACTGCAAACAGCTTCAAATAAGTGTTCCAAACACATTAGCAATATATTGTTATTTTTCAATATATTGGGTTGTCGGAAAAGTCATGACATATTTTTTCTGTTTTTCGTTGCAAAAATGCGTCATGACTTTTCTGACAACCCAATAGTTCTATAAAAGTAATGTAAAGATATATCAGCATGATTATTGATTACATCCTAAAATGAAATACAGTAATACCTTGGTTTGCAAGCATAATTTGTTCCGGAAATAAACTACTTGTATTGCAAGACATTGCTCGTTTACCATGTTAAAATATATTAGAAATATTTGCTCGTCTTGTGGAACACTCACAAATCAAGTTACTCGCAATCCAGGGTTTTACTGTAATTGTTTTTGAGTTGGATATATAACACCTCTATCTGATATTATCACTTGTAGTTTTATATAAGTAATTTTTAAACATAACCCAAATTTTTATAAATATATGTAACTATATGTATACACACAACCTCCAAATATGTAGTAATATCAGGCATAACTAATTTTCACACAAGTAATTTAAAAATTATTACTAATACCTGAAAGGTAATTGAAATGTCTCACGGTGGTTTGCCTCTGCACTGAATGATACTGGACCCTATGCTCTGACTTCTTGTGTCTTTTCAAAATAGTTTTCTTATTGGTGAGTAGTTCTTGCTTACCTTAGCTTTACTTGCACCCCTTTTTATCTATTACTTTTCATTTTTTGTGAATTGGAAAGCCAGGTTACTTTGATTTTACACTGTTCTAATAAACTTATTTAAGAGGTAACTTATGAAGGCCAGAGAAACCTTCCTGATAATGTTTTCATACTTAGTACTTTATGCTTTAATTTTAACTCTTATAGGCTCTGCTTTTGGTCTTTTTGGCTCTTGGTTCAGTTCTGGTTGGTTGAAGTTGAAAAATAAATGACTTCTCTGAATTTGGCATAATATAAAATAAAATTCTGATTCATCTTTGCTTTCCTGATGAGTCATTAATTACCTAATTTTTTTTTATGTTTTAGACAATCATATTTGATTTGCAGTTATACTATCTTATTTGTAGGATTTCCCCCAACTTAAATGTTGCAATACGTATTTGTAATGAAGAGTCCTCTGAAAAGGGCAGTATTTGGAAATAAATATATATTGACACCTCCTGAAGTCAGACATCAATGTGCAGGAGCTTGCTTTGTGATGGCAACTCAGATTTTCTATTTCATACCTTCTTTAGCGGGCAAATACAAATTGTATTTGTAATCTACCACTTTGGTTTTCAACCCATGTTTGTGTATTTATCCCATTTATTCTTCCCATTCACCCTGGGAGGGAGGTCTTATTTTATTTCTTGAGTAGAGAGGTTCATGATTTGTTTTAGAATATGAGGTAAACTTTCGTTCTGTTTGTTTTGAAACTTACGTAGTTGTGCCTCACATCATTTAGGACCAGAATTTTTTAATATACTAATTTTGTATATATGTTTGTGATCAAAGAAATAAGATTTATGTGTAAGATTTTGTATTTGCAATTGTTAAATGTTTTCTTTACAATAGATTTATTTATTTAGTTAGTTTTGAAGATTTTATGGGGGAGTTGGGGGAGGGGAACAGTGTTGGGGAAGTGGGGAAGGGGAACAGACAAGTTGTTGTTCTTCAATCTTAGTTGTGGAGGGCGCCAGTCACCATCTGGCTGCCCGTTGGCAGCTCGTGGCCTCTAAGCTCAAAGTGCTGTGTTCAATCTTAGTTGCGGGTGGACATAGCCACCATCCCATGCGGGAGTCGAACCCGGCCGTCTTGTTAAGAGCACACGTTCTATCCACTGAGCCCTCCGAACAGCAGCTCAGCTCAAGGTTCAGACCTAGTTGCGGGTGGGTATAGCCCACCATCGAACAGGCAATCTTGTTGTTACACCAGCTGAGCCATCCTACCACCTGTTGGCAGCTCAGCGACCCATGTGGGAATTGAATCGAACTGGCGGCACTGTTGCTCAGAGCTTGCACTCTTAAGCCAACTCCTAACCAACTGAGTCACTCGGCTGGCCCTAGATTTATTTTTTTGTGTATTTTATTTTTTCCTTTCTTTTTACCATTTTATTATAGAACTAAAACAGATACGGAAAATCCCACAAAAACAAATGTATAGCTTAGTAAATTATGAAGTGAACACCTTTGTAACCACACTCTAGAACAAAAAATAGAACTTTGTCAGTCTATAAGTTTCTGCATATGCACATCCCAATCACAACCTTTGCCCTCCAAAATTATCTACCAATCCTGACTTTTGTAGCAGTCACTTCCTTTTTATTTTATGTTTTTTTCTCCCCTTAATGTCCATCCATAGGCACCAGAGTTTAGTCTTATTCCCTTTTTTAAATACTTAAAATACATCTTCGTTATGATTGGATTGTAAAAGGAATGAGAAATTACAATAATAAAAAATATATTCACTAATGTTGTGATGGTACCACAACCAAAGTGTGGATTTGGCAGGCACTAGAGCCCTACAAAAACAAATCCTGCTCTCTGGGCTCAGCCACTGCACAACTTGTCTGCTATAGTCATGGCCAGTCCTCATAGTCGGTCAGTCTGAGGGTCAGTCCCACCCATTGACGTGCCAACAACAATCATGGCTCAACTACAACAGGAGAGCACACACAACCCACACAAGGGACACCCCTGGAGTACCTGGCTCAGGTGGACAGGGTGACTGTGCCAGGGCCTCACAGGACACCTACTAAATAAGACTACTCTGCCAAGACTGGGAGACATAGCAGATCTACCAAATACATAGAAACAAACACAGACAGCCAAAATGAGGAGACAAAGAAGCATGTCCCAAATGAAAAAAACAGAACAAAACTCCAGAAAAAAGAACTAAACAAAATGGAGGCAAGCAATTTACCAGATGCAGAGTCAAAACACTGGTTATAAGGATGTTCAGTGATCTCCATGAGAACAAAAAATAGGAAACATAAAAATGAAGACAGAAAAGAAAAAAGAACCAGTCAGATATAAAGAATACAATAACTGAAATGAAGAATACATTAGAGGGAATCAATAGTAGATTAGATAAAGCAGAGAACTAAATCAGCAATTTTGAAGTTGGGTAGCAGAAAACACCCAATCAGAATAGCAAGAAGAAAAAAGAATTTAAAAACATGAGGATAGCTTAGGAGACCTCTGGGACAACATCAAACTTAACAACATTTGCATCATAGGGGTACCAGAAGAAGAAGAGAGCAAGGGATTGAAATATTTGAAGAAATAGTGACGGAAACTTCCCTAACTGGGCAAAGGATGTAGACATACAAGTCAGGAAGTGCAGAGCCCCAAACAAGATGAACCCAAAGAGACCCACACCAAGATACATTATAATTAAAATGCCAAAGCTTAAAGACAAAGAGAGAATCTTAAAAGCGGCAAAAGAAAAGCAGTTAGTTACCTACGAAAGAGCTCCCATGAGACTTGTCAGCTGATTTCTCAACAGAAACTCTGCCAGAGAGATTGGCATGAAATATTCAAAGTGATGAAAAGCAAGGATATACAACCAAGATTACTCTACTCAGCAAAGCTATCATTTAGAATTGAAGGACAGATAAAGACCTTCCCAAACAAGAAAATGCTGAAGGAGTTCATCACCACCAGTATTACAAGAAACGTTAAACCAATATTCAAGAAATATTAAAGGGGCTTCTTTAAGAAAAAGGAAAAAAATTAAAAATATGAATAACACTGCAATGCAAAAATTCTCACTGACAAAGGCAAACACATAATAAAAGCAGTGGATCAATCAACACTAAAGTTGATTAGTACAAAGGTTAAAAGGCAAAAGTAGGAAGATCATGTATAATTACAACACTAATTTAAGGGACACACACAAACACACAAAGAAGTAAAAAATAATGACAACAAACGTGGAGGGGGTGAGTACAAATGGTAGTGATTTTAGAATGTGTTTGAATTTAAGTGATTATCAACTTAAACTGCTGTAAACACAGCTAGGTATATATGAAACACATGGTAACCACAAACCAAAATGCTGTAAGAGATATACAAGAAATAACAGAGAAAGGAATCCAAACACAATACTGTAGAAAGAGAATAACAAAGGAACAGAGAAGAACTATAAAACAATCAGAAAGCAATAAAATGGTAATATCCACATATCTATCAATAATTACTTTAAACATAAGTGGATTAAAAGCTCCAATCAAAAGATGAATGGATAAAGAAAAGGATGTGTGTAATATATATATATATATATTACACACACATATATATATATATATATTACTTGGTCATAAAAAAGAATGAAATCTTAAGCATCTGCGACAACATGGATGGACCTAGAGGGTATTCATTATGCTAATTGAAATAAATCAGACAGAGAAAGACAAATACCATATGATTTCATTTAATATGTGAAGTCTAAAAACCCAAAATAAGTGATCAAACTCATAGATACAGAGAACAAACTGATGGTTGCTAGATGGGAATGGGGCTGGGGTGCTGGGTGAAAAAGGTGAGGGGATTAAGAAGTGCAAATAGGAAGTTACAAAATAGTCACAGGGCGGGGGGAGGGGGGGTGCCGAGTGGCTCGTTGGTTGAGAGTTGGCCTGGGAGCACGAGCTCTGAGCAGTGCAGCCGCTGGTTCGGATCCCACATGAGAGCCAGTGACAATGCCCTCTACAGATGGGATGGTGAACAACAGCTGGACCTGGAGCTGGGCTGCTATGAGTTGCCTGACGGTTGACGGCGTAGGCTGCAGCGGGGCTGCAGTGGGCTGCCATAAGCTACATTGTGTGGCCGGCAGCCAGCGTGAGTGGCCGGCAGCCGGTGTGAGCTGCTATGAGCCGCTGTAAGCGGCCTTCCAATGGCCGGCGACCGATCCACGTCAGCCGGGAAGAGCGCAATGATCAGGATACCAACATGGGCCAGTGAAGCAATGTCCTTCACGGCTAGACTGAAGAACGGGGACAGCAACTTGTCTGTTCCCCTTCCTTGATTCCCCAACGCTGTTCCCCTCCCCCAATTCCCCAATAAAATCTTTTAAAAAAAATAGTGACGGGGTTGTAAAGTACAGCTTGGGAATATAGTCAGTAATATTGTAATAACTATGTTGTCAGGCGGATTCAAGACTTATGGGGGGATAAGTTATATAAATGAATGAAACCAATATATGGAATGTCAACTAATTAAAACATTTTTTTAATTAGTTAATGGATGATTACAAGAAACAAATCTAGGCATAATTACTGATGGCTTTGACCCTTCAAGGAATGAAGGTCAGGGTCATCCAACCAAGCAAAAACCACAACTATCTCAGGTGCTTGCAGCAGGCAAAGGGAGTATTTAGAAGGCGATGGATGACAGTAGTTTTAAATACAAGCTCTAAAAGAGTGACCACCTGCAAAAGCATTAATTTAATTGTTATAATTGTTTCTTATTAGGTTATGAATAAGTTTGAGTGTTTCTGCATATTTTATATGTTACTAAGTTTACATAAATGTTAAAAAAGATTAAAGATTGAGTGACATCGGAAAAACCCAATTATATACTGCTGGGTATTAAGTACTAAGCGACAGAGGTGAAGCTTATAATATGAGCTTAGGAAAGGAAGGTCAGTGTTGAGTAGAATAAAAGGAAGAACTGTATGGAGGTGAGACCTATAGTGGGTCCTGAACGTAGGATATGGGGAGGTGAGTGAAGTTGTTCCAGACCAGAAAGTGAACCGAAAGCTTTTTCTGCAGAACAGTGAGGAAATTGGCTTGGATGGAATCTTACAGTAATGTGAACTGGAGTAGTTTGAAAGTTTCTGAACCAATGGGTTAATTCCCTCTGTCTTTTGTAATAAGGTTAAAGTCCCTGTGTTCAAGTATGACATGCCTAAAGGGATCAGTTCTAATTATTAAATAACTTGGATAGTTAAAATCTGCAAATAAAAGGTTATTAGAGACATTGAAATCTTTATCCTTCTAGGAAGGTATATACTTTCTCATTGAAACACGAAATTTAAGTTGTAACTGCTCCTATTACTGCATAGTGTGTTGCCAATGTTCTGACTAGGGTAAGATTTACCCTTTATCTTGATGGGTAATATAAACTTAGGCTGGCAGCAAACAATAGTATTTTCTTCCCAAACACGTAATAACCCACTTAGAAATGGTATGTAAACATATATAATGGCTTTCTTTAGTCATTGTGGTACTTTGGGGCCTTTTGGATCATCTGTTAAGATTATAATGTTTTTGTTTTAATTTCTTAACGAAAAATGTCTAATTACATATATTACTTACAAAGTAATATGTAGTGTTTGAAATTTGAACTAGTATATATTTAAAGTCACCTTTAATGAATTAAATATTAGACTTCCAAATTTACCTTTCAATACCATGTAAAATTTTCATTTAACTGCTTCACATTTTAAAGAGAAGGAAGGGAAATGTATTTAAAAATAGACTGCAATAAATGTTTTTAGCCGCATATATATGTGGTACCATAAAAAATCAGAATATTTTATAAATGTTTAGACTGTTTTGTGGGTCATTTTTAGAAAACTTCCCTTCCCCAACAAGTTGCTGCTAAAATTCTATCTTTTCTTCTCATTAGAACTTTTTTTCTGTTTAACAGATATATTGATATGACATTGACAGATACATTTACTCGATCATAGTAAGGCATTTCATGCATTTCTGTATCTTCATAACGTTTTCTAGTGTTTTTTTCTAGGGCAGCATTGTACCATTGTTCAGGGTTTAGGAATAGAAAAGCATATCTGCAGATATTTTTTAAATAGCTGCTAGAGAAGGAGGAGTTGGCAGTACTGTGTAGTAGTAAAGCACTGGAATAGGAGCGTGGAGGCCTGTGTTTTAGTCCTGGCTCTACCCTGTGTTATGTAACCTTGGAAGTCAGTTTCCGCATTCTCATTTGACTTATGTGATCCCCAAGTCACCTCCTATAATTATATCATTTTGTGCCATGGTTCTGCAAATAAATGAGCATATTAGTGTAAAGTATCAAGAATGAAGTGTTAGAATACCTCTGCTTCAGGAGTAAAAATGTTAAAATTTTATAGCTTTCCCCTCTTTTAATGTATAGTTTAATTGAAGTGTAGCATATGTACAGAAAAAATACACAGATTATACATAACATAGATGACAAAACACTACCAGAATCCCAGAAGCCCATTGGTGACTCCTAGTCACTGTTCGTCCCTTGTCTGAGGTAACTGCTATCTTGATATCTAACACCATAGATTAATTTTGGCCGTTTTCGAAATCATTCCGTGTGGCTCCTTGTGTTTGGCTTCTTTTTTCTGAGCATTATATTTGAAGATTTGTGAAGTTGTAGTTTGCTCATTTTCATTGTTGTGTAGAATTCCTTTGTGTAAATATACAACTGATTATCCAATCCCTTGTTGGATAAAGGAAAAAAGATGAACTACGAGATGTGATCACAAAATACAGTGAACGTTTAAATTAAAAAATTACAGTAAAAGACATATTGCCATTAACCCCCCTCAAAATACTCCCTTTTGCTAAGTCCTCTTTTGTGAGTGTCTTTAGTTGCACTGTCGTGGCTGCCTCAGTGTCCTGAATCAATTCAAAACGTTTTCCTTTCATGGCCATTTTGACTTTGGGGAAGAGCCAGAAGTCTCACGGTGACAGATCCAGTGAATAAAGTGGATGAGGACACACTGCAGTGTTTGTATTTAACAGAAATTGCCATATAACAGAAGCAATGTGTGACACACAGCCTTTCCGTTATGATCACAAAATACAGTGAATGCTACTGCCAAGTGCCATCCAGCAGAAAGGCCCCTGCCTTGGATCTTTAGTGCGGGAAGCGGCATGTCGCACTTTAGTAACAACGTGTGACAAGTTTCAACTTGTTCAGTGCAGTCAGTCAGGTGTGAGCTATGGTTGAGAGAAGGTGTGTTTTAAAGTGTGCCGTAAACCGTCTTCCATAATGATACACTCCATGTCACACATTGCTTCTGGTATACGGCAATTTCTGTCAAATAAAAACATCACGGGGTGTCCTCATTCACCTTATCCACCGAGCAACTTCTGGCTCTTCCCCAAAGTCAAAATGATTCAGGACATCGAGGCAGCCATGACAGCACAATTAAAGACACTCATGAAAGAGGACTTCAGAACTGTTTCAGAAAGTGGCAAGAACGATGGGATAAGTGTGTTCAATGCGTGGGGGACTATTTTGAGCGGGATTAATGGCAGTGTGTCTTTTACTATAATAATTTTATTTAAACATTCACTGTAGTTTTTGATCACACCTCATATACACTTTGTCAATTGAAAAAAGTTGTTCCTTATTAACCAATGTCACACCAGTAAATTTAATTTTAAAAAATAAATAAGAAAAGAAAAAGGTTATTCTTTGGGTATCTTTGATAGGGAGGCTGGTAGAGACAAAGGGATAGAGGAGGGTAAAGCCACCCTGTAGCTCCACCACTGGCCTCTATTTTGCCCCTTTACTTATGTTGATTTGCCTATGTAGGCTACCGTTCTCACGGCCTCCTATTCATTGCCCAGCTTCCATTCTCATCTCTCTCAAACCTCTCCTTTGCCTTGAAGTCATCCTCTATTTAGCCACCAGGGGATGAGTTGCTTAAATTGCAGTTTTGATCTGGCCACTTTCCTGCTGTCATCCAAGACAGTGGTCTTCGGAGTGAGGTGTATAAAATGATTTATTGGTGGTGCAGAGAAAAAAAATATTAGAATTTTAAAATTTAATTGTTAAACCTAAAATAAAGAAATTAGGCCGTACCAATATTGGATAGAACAACTAACATGCTCCCTCATTTGACCTGTCAGATGTCATCTGTCATACAAGGAGGAGTGGGAGCTCTACACTGCAGGGGGACTGGCAGTGGAGCTCTTTCATTCATTCTCCACACATTGCAGCATGCTGTCATTTACCTGTACTCTAAATGAATTTATTTGTTATATTATCTAATTCTCACAAAATTGGTAAGTGACTTTAAAAGATTTCTTCAAAGAAACCATAGATTTAAGATAATGTTAATAAGTCAAACACAGAACAATAAGGAAATGGCACAGCTGTTCCTTCTATTCTTAATTCGAGCTCTTTGTCAACCATATTACAGGTTTAAAACCAGTGATCTGATTAGGTCTGATAAGAGATCATCTTCCTAAAGTCAAAATTATTGAGAAGACTTGTTTGAAATAGGGATGAACCTCATTATAAATATGTATATGCATGCATATATGTATATATGTTAAAATACTGATGATCGAAAAATCAAGAAGTAGTTTATTTGCCATGCCTTGATATTATTCACCAGTCCAGGTCTGCATAAAATTTAAATATTTTGAACTTTTGGGGGATTAAGTCCTATTAGGAAAATAAGGCAATGTATGGGGGTATGTGAAAGTAATAAAAAATTACAGTACAAGATTAAAATATTTGCTTCACTTCGAAGAAATAAGTATGCTATTTTCCAGGACACACACAAAAACAAACAAAGTATAAAGCTATCACTATTAGCAAGACATCTAAGATATTTATTTTATCTTTATTCCATACTTTTCAAATGTCTAATTTTTACATGTTTTATAATGTTCATAGCATATGAGCACAATAGTACGTGTATAAAAATATACATATATTGGGGGGTATGAGCTTAATAAAACCTTTTTTATTGCTGTATAAAACATGTAACCATAATCCAGGTCAAGAAAGAGAACATTCTCAGTACCCCAGAAGACTCCCCTCGTTATGCTCTCCCCATTACTACCCCTTCTCACATCTCCAACAATAATTGCTATTTTGATTTCTGACAATAGAGGATAGTTTTGCCTGTTTTTGTACTTTATATAAGTGGGTTCATAAGACATACGTTTTATGTCTTGTTGCTTTTGTTCAATCTTGTGTTTGTGAGATTCATCCCTGTTGTATCTATAGTTCATTCGGTATCACTGCTGAGTGACATTTGGTTATATGAATATGCCACAATTTATTTGTCCATTCTAATCTGGATGGCTATTTACTTTGTTTCCAGTGTCTGACTGTTACAGATAATGTTTTGATTCCTGTACATATCTCTTGGTACTCATGTGTACACATTTCTGTTGGGTATAATCATAGGTCTGGAATTTCTGGGACATAGGCACAGTGTTTGTTCTGCTGTAATACATAATGCCAAATAGTTTTACATATTGGTTGTACCAGGATTTAGTCCAACAAGCAGTTCCAAGAGTTCCTGTTGCTCCACATCTTCACCAACACTAGATATTCTTAGTTTTTAAATTTAAGCCATCTAGTGACCGTAGTGGTATTTTATTGTGGTTTCAAGTTGTATTGATTACCAACCAGGTTGAGCACCTTTTTATATACCTGTTTATTGGCCATTTGGTTGTCCTGTTTTGTAAAGTTTCTATTCAAGTCTGTTGCACATTTTTCTATTGGACTGTCTTTTTCTAATTGATTTCTAGGTATTCTTTGTATATTCAAGATGTGAGCCCTTTGTCAGTTATATGTTCTGACTACTTTACCGTATTCTGGCTTGCCTTTTCACTCTTTTTTTTTTTTTTTTAAGATTTTATTGGGGAATTGGGGGAGGGATACAGTGTTGGGGAATTGGGGAAGGGGACCGGCCAAATTGTTATTCTTCAGTCTTAGTTGTGGAGGGCGCCAGTCACCATCTGGCTGCCCATCGGCAGCTCGTGGCCTCTAAGCTCAAGGTGCTGTGTTCAATCTTAGTTGTGGATGGGTGTAGCCACCATCCTATGAGGGAGTTGAACCAGCAGACTTGTTGTTAAGAGCGCACACTGTATCCACTGAGCCATCCGGGCAGCAGCTCAGCTCAAGGTGCCGAGTTCAGTCTTAGTTGAGGGTAGGCATAGCCTACCATCAAACAGGCAATCTTGTTGTTACACCAGCTGAGCCATCCTGCTACCTGTTGGCAGCTCAGCCACAACTCAGTTCGGGTGCAGCGTCACTGGCCTATGTGAGAATCGAACCGGTGGCCCTGTTGCTCAGAGCTCACTCTCTTAAGCCAACTCTTAACCAACTGAGCCACTCAGCTGGCCCTGCCTTTTCACTCTTAATGTTATCCTTTTATGAATAGACATTCTCAATTTTAAGATTGGGTCTACTATCTTTTCCTTCATCAGTGGTGATTTCTGTGTGTTATTTATCTTCTAAAAGCTTTATTGTTTGTCTTTCACATTTACATCTGCAATTGATTTTTTTCCTTTTGCTCACCATGGGTTGGGGTTTTTCATGGCTTTTGCAATTTTTTCCCCTTTATCTTAGGGTTAAGATGTTTTCTTTTTCCTCACTGNCAGAGCTCGCACTCTTACGCGAGCTCTTACCCAACTGAGCCACTCGGCCGCCCTAACACTGTTATAATTTAATGTTCCTAAACTCAAGCATCCCAGCCATCCTGCCACCTGTTGGCAGCTCAGCAGCAACTCAGCTCAGGCTGGGCATCGAACCGCTGTTACTTAGAGCTCGCACTCTTACGCGAGCTCTTAACCAACTGAGCCACTCAGTCGGCCCCTGCAATTGATTTTTATGTGCTGTGAGATGTGGGTCAGGTTTCTTTCTTTCTTTTTTTTTTTTTTAATCCATATGGAAATCCATTTGACCCAGCATTATTTATTGGCATGACTCTTGTTTCCTTAGATCTCTAAAGTGCCACACTTGGTCTTTATATGAGTATGTTTATTTTGGGATTCTCTTTTAGTTCCACGAGTCCATTTGTCTATCTTTGTTTCAATTACTATAGTTTCATAATAATTTTTGGTATCTAATAGAGCAAGTACTTCTACCTTTTTCCTTTACTTCAGGAGAGTTTTAGTTCTTGTCCTTTTGCTTTTCCATATAAATTTTATAATAAGCTTATCAAATTCCATGTACATGTGTGCATACGCACACATGCATGTACATACAAAAGCTGTTGGAATTTTTTTCATAGTGCATTCAATTTCCAGATCAGTTTGGGTAAAAGTGGCATATTTTTATTGTCTTCAATTCATGAACATAGTACATTTATATAATTATTTAGGTCTTTAATTTCTCTTGACAACATTTTCTAGTTTTATGTTTAGAGGTCTTGAACATCATTATTTTTATTTCTAGGTATTTATTATTTATTGGTACTACTGTAAATATCTTAAAAATTTTTTCCTTTTTCTTTGCTGAGATATAGTAATACAATTGATTTTATGCATTGACCTATGTTCATCCACCTTGCTAAACTTGCTGTTAGTTCTGTTAAGCTATCTATATATTTTGGGGACTTTCATATACATAATTATATTGTCTGTGTATAATAGTTTTATTTCTCTCGTTTTCTAATCTTTATTTCTCTTGTCTTACTGAACTGAGTAGTATTGCAGCACAGAATAGAAGTGGTGAGAGTGTTTTGTTTCCTATCTTGAATGGAAAGCTTTCAGTATTTCATCATTAAATATAATGTAGTTTTTTGTGATTTTTGGTATATGTCTGTTTCAGTAAATATGGCTGCATAACCAATTAAAAATTTAGTGGCATAAAGCAACCATTTATTATAATCATGGATTCTGTGGATTAGGAATTTAGATAGGGCATACCATGGAAGGCCTGTCTCTCTGTTCTGTGTTGTCTGAGGCCTTGGCTGAAAGATGCATAGGCAGGGGGAAGGAATCATCTGCAGGCTCATTTTCTCATATGCCTGGCTGTTGATTTTGGCTCTTTGCAGGGAGCTTAGCTTCATTTCCTCTCTACCTGAGTCATACCATGTGGTCTCCTCACGTGGGCCAGTGTGAACTTCATAGCATGGTAGCTGGTTTGTCCTAGAGCAAGCATTCCCAAAGAGAGAGAAGGCCAGGTAGAAGCTGTATCTTTTTTACAGCCTAGTCTCAGAAGTCACATACTCATCATTTTAGCGGTACTCTGATTGGAGTAGTTAGAAGCCCCGACCCAGACGCAAGAGGACGGAACATAGACCCTTTTTGGTGAAAGGTGTGTCTGGCAGTCACATTGTAAGAGGAGCCCTTGGGATGGCATACATACGTACTTACATGCCAATATTTATATGTGTGTTTAGCTAAAGAGAGAGAAATGCAGAAAATATGATCTGCTGTGATGCCTTCTTAACAGATTAAAAATGTTTTCTTCTGTTCATAACATTTAACATTTGTGTTGAATGGATATCAAATTTTATGAAATGCCTTTTCTCTGTTGAAGGGAACGTGATTTTATTGTCTGTTCATGTGATAAATTTCATTGATCGATCATAATAAATTCAACTTGGTTGTGATTTGTCTTTTTTTTTTTTTTTTTTAAGCTGAGCCATCCTGCCACCTGTTGGCAGCTCAGCGGCTGCTCAGCTCGGGCCGGGCATCGAACCGCTGTTGCTCAGAGCTCAAACCCTTGAGTGAGCTCTTAATCAACTGAGCCACTCGGCCGGCCCTGTGATTTGTCTTTTTTTATGTATTATTGCATTTAGTTGGCTAATACTTTTTGAGGATATTTGCATCTTTGAAAGCTTTGATAGTAAGGACGAAATTCCACTTTTTGGCTCTTATGTAGAACGCTGCTATGAATATTCATCTAAAAGTTTTTGTGTGGACATATGCTTTCATTTCTCTTGGGCATATACCTAGGAGGGTATTGCTGAGTCAGATGGTAACTCTGTGTTTAACTTTTTGAGGAACTGCTATACTGTTTTCCAGAGTGTCTCCACCATTTGTATTCCCACCAGCCTGTGTGACGGTTCCATTTCTCCACAACCTCACCAATGCTTACTGTCATTTTGAGTATTGCCATCCTAATGAGTGTGAGGTGCACCTCATTGTGAATTTTTTAAATTATGATAAAGTATACATAAAATTAAATTTACTGTTTTAACCATTTTTAGGTGTACAATTTACAGTGTTGTGCAACCATCACCCCTATCCATTTTCAAAACGTTATCATTCCAAACAAATTCTGTATCCACTAAAAAATAACTCCACATTTCCCTCTTCCGAGCCTCTGGGAACCTCTTTTCCACTTTCTGTCTTTATAAATGTGCCTATTCTAGATACCTCATATAAGAGGCATCATACAATATTTGTTCTTTTGTGTCTGGCTTTTCAAGGTTCACCCATGTTGTAGCATGTGTCAGAATTTTATTCCTTTTTAAGGCTGAATAATACTCGATTGTATGCATACACCACTTTTTGTTTATTCATCTGTGGATAGACATTTGGGTGGTTTCTGCCTATCGGCTATTGTGAATAGTGCTGCTATGAACACCAATGTACAATTATTTGTTTAAGCCCCTACTTTTAATTCTTTGGGGTATACATACCTAGTATTAGAATTGCCAGATCATATGTTTAACTTTTTGAGGAACCATCAGGATGTTTTGCACAGAAGCCACATGATTGTACTTTTCTACCACAATGTACAAAGGTTCTAATTTCTCCACATCCTTTCATACACTTGTTGGCAATTTATATGTCTTCTTTGGAGAAATGTCTGTTCCAGTCCTTGGCCTATTTTTGAGAGTGGGGCTGTTGGATTGTAGAGTAAGTATACCTTCAAATTTAGTATTTGCTGGATTATTCTTTCAAGTAGTCTGGTAATGTACACTTCCCTTAAAAATGTATATGAGTTTTTATGCCAACATTTGGTGTTGTCAGAGTTTACAGTTTTTGTTTACTTAATGGGTGTGAAATAGTAGCTTGTGATTTTAGTTTGTATATCCTAATTACTGGTGAGGTTAATCCATCCTTCCTCCTTTCCTACAAACAGAAGTTTTGTCTATTCATATCTTTTTCACATTTTCCATTAGGTTGATGTCTTTTCTTACTGATCTGTAGGCAGTACTTATGTGTCTCTTACATGTGTTATATTATCTTTTTTCAATTTATGCTTTTACATTTCTTTACATTTTGAAGTGGAGAGAACTGAATTTGAACTTGTGTCCTTGGGATTTAACATGGTGTCTGACAAACTAATCACTCAGTAAAATGTAGAATGAATGCTTTGTGGAAATCTAAACATTTTTAAAGAAATAATTCTACATAAATTAAATGACAAATGAGTGCTAATGATTTGTACAGTTATGTGTTAATTGTACCTTTACGGTTATCTCATAATGTTTTGGATCTGTTGTTTGACTGCCTTAGGCATATTTGCAAGTGGATTAGAAAGATAGTTCTTGCCAGTCTGGGTTTAGACTGAAAGTCATTCAGAGGGGAGTTAATCTATTAGATCTTCCAGATACTCTCATTTTCTAAGATAAAGATGCCCGTATGCACATAATTCTCAGCCAGAACACTTGGCCTGTGATGGATGGCAGCTGTGTAAACATACAGTTTTGACTGTAGTAGCAGAATCCCAGAAAATGTCTCTGAGGTTCAACAAAGTGAATCCCCTCAAAAAGGAAGCAGGATTTTCTTGGACCTTTTACTGTCTTTTCCACTTTCAGTTTTATATACATATAAAATAGTGTCCCTTCTCTTCTAATTTTTTAAAGAATTATATTCAACCTACTTTCAAAATTTATATTGGCCTGTTAAAGCTATTTCTTTCACTATCCCTCCCCAACAAAGAAAAACCCTAAACTTGCTCATAGTCCAAGAACTCAATTCTGTATGACATACTGCAGTACATAAGCCCTTCAATTACATAGTTTGAGGAATGAAATTGATGAGTTTTCTAGATACAGCGTGTGGATGTTAATACATTTTCTCTGGGTCTCTTTCATCTCCATGCATCTTCCTCTCCCCCCGCCCCCTTTTTTTTTTAAATAGGCTAAACTATCATGTACTTAGAGCTTATCATTTAAAATATTCAATACTTACAATCATATCATTTGGGTTATATTTTTGCCTGATGTTTTATAGGCTTTAATGATGAGCTCTCCAATTACATTGTCTTAAAAATATTCTCATCAGTATTTTTCTTTTACGAGAAAAATAACTTGTTTGAGAAACCAGACTTTCGTTCTTCTCTTCTGTTAAAAATTGACTAACGTGCTTCTTTGGGTCCCACTATTTTCGGTATTGTATCTCTCAGGGCAGCTGCTGTATACTGTTGTATTGTGTTTATTTGTTTACATTTCTTTCTCTCCCACTCATCTGTGCCTCTTAAGTTTGGAGACCATCTTATTCAAATCCTAGTGATGAATGGCATATAATTTGAAGTTCGCCAAATTGTATAAGTGATTCTCAAATAAATAACATACATCTTTGTGTTGTTTTGAATCTTTCCTAATAAGTCCAATTTAGTCTTTTTAACTTTCTGATCGTGAAATGGAGTTTAGTGAATAAATAATTAGTAAAATAACATCTCTTCCTACTGATGTTTCAGAGATTGTTTCAGTAAATCCTTGACCAGTTAGGTTCCTGATCCTGCAAATTCTCATTAAGAATTAGGTGTGGGTTTACTGGGCCTTTATTTTAGAATCTTAATAATTATTTTAGTAATAGCTAACATTTATAAGACTTTTACTGTTTTACTGTCATTTAAAAATGTTCCTTAATAATTTAGCTAATTAAATTTTCTATAATTTTATATATTAGGTGCTCTTAGCCTCATTTTCATGTTAAGGAAACTGAGGCATGGAGAGATTAAGCATCTTGCTCATGGTTATTCAGTTAATAAACGGTGAAGGCAGTTTTTGAATCCAGATAGTTTAAGTCCAGCACTGTGTTCTTAACCACTATATACATATTAAATCCGTTTTCAGTTACAAATGAATTTTGGATTCTAGGAATAATTTTAATGAAAACTGACATGGTATTTTTCTTAAAGCGAGACAGATGCTATGTTTTCTACCAAGGGATGATGATTTATTCACTGAGGGAGAGGGACTATGTGAGTGAGTTTAGGACCAAATACATACAGCAAGCAGTGAGATTGTCAGAGGAATCAGGGAGAAGATTAAAGTGAATTCTTAAAATGAGAAATACAAGCATTTTAGCTCATTTACTTATAAAAATAAGAAAAAGAAAAATGTAGTGAAATATGAGTAGAACTCTGTCTGGAGTCCTGGGGTTGAGGTCCAGTATTGCAAAAATATTTAACTTATTGGTTTGGCTAAATCTCTAAAACTGTGACAGTAATAACAAACATATACTTCATTTTCGGCATATTGTGGCAGAGAGGGGGAAGAAGGCAGGTGGGTGGGTAGGTAGGTGGATGACGTTGAATGAAGTCCAGGTACAAAAGAGGAAAGGGAGCTGTTCAGAAAAAGCAGCCAAGAAAGGAAGAAATATGTAGGGCAGCGAAGTGGGTCGGGGAGAGACCTAACTTTTCTATCTTAAGATCATTGGCTAAAATTATTTCTTTAGGGTCTTCCTCCCAGCTCCATGAAACTTCCAACAGGGATTCTGTTCTTGTAAAGCAACCCAACCCTCTGCATGTCACTAAGGTAATGGGGACCTCTGTCTCATCCTTGTTTTGTCCTCTTTGCTCCTGATTCTAAAGTACGATTGCAATACATTAGCCACTGTTTGGAGAGTTACTTCTACATGTGGTGCTTTCCAGGTGTAGAGGAAAATAAAATTAGCTCCTACCCTAGAGGACTTCACAATTTAATTGGGAATTTGAGCTGTACCTTAATTAAAAGATAATTAACAGTATCCCCCATGAGTCAGATGGTATAGACAATTCCATACTGACCACTCGGCTTAGGCAATTTAACCAGCACCACTGAGCAGGCGACCTTGTCCCCTGCTTCACAGATTAAAATTTAGGTATAAAAACAAACATCTGTACCTACTCTCATCTTCTTCCTTTAATTCTTGGATAAAACTGTGCCCCTTTTCAAGGCTCATTCTTTGGCTTGTGTTTTCTCTTAGTCCTTCACACTAGAGTTTTCCTCTATCTACTGACATGCCCTCTCATCTTAGTACAAATCATTTTGTCATTGGTTCCTTTCCCAAACCCTGTGTTTATACGAATGCTCTTCCATCTTGAAGAAAAACCTATCATCAGCTTTGCATTGTACACTCCCCACCCCCATCCCATTTATTCCCCCTTTCCATCTTCAAATTCCTTGAAAGACTTCTTTACCCCTCAGTCACAGTTCAGTGTATTGCAGTCATTCTTTTGTCCCCATCACTTCACTGAAACTAATCTGGTAAAGCTTCCCTGATAATTGCCAAATCCAGTGGGCCATTTTCAGTCCTTTGTCTTTTGATGTCTTTGCAGTCTTTGAAATTTTGTCTCTTTTCCTGAATATATGACTACCTTTCCAACAGTTTTTAATTCTATATTCTCTACAGGTTCCTTTTATTCTGGCTGCCCTTAAAGTAACCTTGTTCCTCTTCGCGTTTTAAGTCATCAGCTCTCATGACTCCTCCAGCTATCGATTCTATCCTAATGTAGTTGCCAGCTGTAGTTCTCTAGCTTAGACCTCTATCTTAAACCCAAGACCTACTTATACTGTTGTTTACCATGACCTTAAACTCAGCAGGTCCAAAACCGGTTGCTCATTCTACTTGCTTCTTTCCCACCTTGTTTCTTTTTCTTTATTCCCTGTCTCAGTGAATGTTACCTAATCATTTACTCAGTCATCCAAATGGAAACATAGTGATCTTTTGATCCCCTCATCTAAAAAAAATGACCATATTTCATCGTTCTGTGTCTTGAGTAGCATCTCTTAAATCTGTCCTTTTATTTCTGATTTCTAATGGAAATTTCTGGTGGTAAATTATTTTTGATTCTCCTCAGCATCTTGAAAATTTTCTATATATAATAGAACTCAAATATTTGAATGAGTGAGTGAATAGACCTTTTGGAAAAGGTATTTGACGGTAATAGTAAAGAGAGAAGATGATAGAAACTGGGCTGAGATTAGGAATCACACACTTTCTGGTGTAAAATCAGATTTTGATTTGAGAAGAAAGGAATGCCCCAGGTGCATCATCTCTAAAATAGTAGTAATCTACAAATGAGAGTGGTGAATAGAAGCTTCAGTATACTGTGGTGTGTAAGAGGAACCTTTGTATATTACTAGTTAGAAAGAACCTGGTTACTTTTTTTTAATTGGGGAATTGGGGGGATGGGAACAGTGCTGGGGAATTGGGGGAAGGGGAGCAGACAAGTTGCTGTCGTTTTGCTCTTCAGTCTAGTTGTGGAGGATGTTGCTTCACTGGCCCAAGTTGGCACCATCATTGCGCTCTTCCTGGGAGAGGCAGATCAGTCGCCGGCTTCTGGACGGCCGCTCACTGCGGCTGCTGGCTGCTCACACTGGCTGCTGGCTACACACGGTAGCCCATGGCAACTCACTGCCTCAGGGGCTGCAGCCTACCTACGCCGTCGCCGGCAAACTCACGGTAACCCAGCTCCAGGTTGAGCTGTTGTTCAGCATCTTAGCTGTGGAGGGCAGTGTCACTGGCCCTCATATGTGGGATGCGAACTGGGGCCCTCCGGCATCCCAAGCCAGTTCTTAACCATCGCGCCACTCGGCTGGCCCCTGGTTACTTTTTGACTGCCCTTCTAACCTTAGGAGGCTGCGAGTTGTCAGCAGTCATTTAACTGGGCTACATTTTATTGTAAAGAGTAGTCTGACACCTGAATTGTACAACTACAGAGTCTTTCATTTGTCTGGTGATTGAAGAGAAATACAATCTGCTTCAAAGTTTCTCACCAATCAGTAAGAATTTGAACTACTTTCTAGTCTGTGCCTGGCATACCACATTTCTTTTCTATCATTGTATTTCCCATTCTGCCTGCTTCTATTTTATGTGGTCTCCCCTAAATGTCCTTTGTTTCAAACACATGGCACACTTCTCAGCCCACTTAACTCCTGATAACCTTTTAAGCAGTTCCTATGCTTTGATGAATCTGTACCAGGTATTAATCGAAAGAGAAGTACTTTCCCAGGTCTCACTTGAGGAAACACTTTTTTTTTTTTTTCCGTAAAAGTTTTTTGTGAATGTTAATCTGGATCATTTGCTTCATTCCTCTGTCTTTTATCAGCTTTTTTGTTTTAGTTTTTATCCTGTCAGCCTTTGTAGCGCTACTCTTAACGTTCCGTTTGGTTTAGGTTTCATCCATTTCATAATATTTTATTGGTCTGTATTGATAGCAGTCATGTTTCTGTTTTACTTTGGGTTGGTTTAAATTTGCTTTTCTCAATTATAAATATAAAACTTGCAAATTCAAGAGATAAACTGCCAATAGCTTTGTTTTGACATTTATTTCCATGAATTTGTTCTTTGATTAGCTTTAGAAGTAGTTATCAAAAGAATAAATACATGTTGCATTCATTATGTATTCACCTGGTTTTTACATGGTTTTGTAAGACTAAAGGTATTTATAATTTGAATTCCCTTATACATTTATGTTATTGTATGAGTGGTTTAAAAATTGGAATAGCTGACCAGATGTAAATTGTTTATTATAGGTTGCTTGCTAGGGCAGTTGTATTATTTTAAAATAATTTGGAAAGTTAGTGAATTAAGAACAATGACTGTTCTCATTGTTAATGACATTCATTATCTTACTTTAGTGAAATGGTAATAAATCAGCCATGTTAGTCTTGACACTTAGGCTTTAAAAATCAATGAAAAGTGACAATTCTTTCAGTTTCTTGGCAGTTTATGTGGATTTCATTTTATTTTAAACAAAAGCAAAAGGAAAAAGGAAATATGACTTGCTACTTTGCACACACATTGTTTATTTTATTTCCTAGTAGAGAGAATACTCACTTTGGCGGCTTTATTTATAGAAACTATTTAGTATGTTTTGTGTTTCAGTTTCAGAAGGCAAAAAACTGTTTTTGTATTTGAAACAGTTGTACCTTATGCTTAACCAACTAAAGGAAGATTAGAAAAGTAGTGCCCGGGGACAACCAAGTTATTGTAGTGAATCTTCATGTGGTACATTAATTCATGTGTTTCTCCCTAGCCTGGAGTTTAGCCACTCCCCAAAGCAGCCCAAGTTTTTTGTCTGTTTTCTACCCACTTTGGCCTGCGTGCTCTGTTTGCTCCCTCTCCTTCAGTTTCTTTGTCTCTCTTTACAAATAAGTAGAAAACTTCTTTAGTTCAGAGAGCAAAGGGCCAGGAGAAGAGCTATCTTAAGACGTTTTTATTTGTGCCAACATAGAAGTGCTTTGTGGTAGGCCATCTGGACCAGAGGATTTCCTCAGAATGTAAAGTATGTCGTGAGATTTAGAGAGCTGGGATTTGCTCTGCAGCTATCTGGGAAGGCAGCAGGAAATGTAGACAGAACGGTTTGTAGGTGGCAAGAATGGAAGGCAGCTTGCCTGGTGTCGCTTCAGTGTGTGGTTCGTCTACGCTTACGAGCTTCTGCACTGGTAACGTATCTCTCCTTTCCTAGGAACTCAGACCTGGCTCATGAACTTGACTACTCAGTGACACGGGAAGTCCGAGGAGTCGAGAGTGTTCTAGATCCCTTCCTTTTTTTGTTTTTCCTCCTCCCTTTAAATATATGTGTCAGTAATGGCATAAATACTTGCCTGCATACTTTCATAAAATATTTAAGGCTGTAACCATTGTATAAACAAATATATTCCAGTTGTGAGGGCAGAGTACGCTTTGCTCAACTTGTTCTTTCCCTGCCCTCCCTCCCAAAAGATGGTCATTATATTATTCTTGAGGGAAAAAATTAAAACAGCAGCTTTTAATGGAAAATAATCAAAAAGTGCCTCTCTTAAATAATAGCAAATCAGTTTCTTGGCAGTTTATGTGGATTTCATTTTAGAAATTGTGTAATTAATCTTGATGTTTGATTCTATGAAATATAATAAAAAACTTCATCAAAAGCAGAATTATCTGGTTTTTAGTGTGTGTTAAATAAAGCAAGACTTTGAGAAAGGGCCATTTTAATTGTGAATGAATTCTGGTGATAGAAGGAAGTTAGGTCATCCCTATGACCAGCCATCATGCTGAGTACTGTAGCAAAATGTTTTTTTAGTTTTTTTACTTAACACGGTTTCTCTCTTAATTTATGCGAGTAGGTGAATTTTTAGTAAGAATATCTTACAAGGAAAAAACAAACTTCATTTTTAAAAATAGAAAATAAGTCAATATTATTTATGTTATTTCATTGAAGCCAGAAATTAGATATTTTCACATAATCATATTGCTAACTGGATGTAATTAATGTTGTCGTTTACTAAACAAATAACATAGCCAAGCTTTAACAGTTAAAATGTCTTATTTAAAACTTCTTTGAGAGAAAAATTTGATTAGGAGACAATTTTTGCATAAATATAAATATATCTTCATATGAGCTGCTTGCTGTGTTTTTATGAATATATTTTCTTATGGTTTATTTCTAAAAATACATTTTAGCTGTTGTAGAATTTACAGTGCATGACTTCTTGATATATAGTACTTAAATATTTATCTTTTTATGACAATATTTGAAGACAATCCCATTTTAGAACAAAATAATTTAAGTTGCTAAATGCTTTCTGGTGTGAATTTCTTAATGTGACAAATCAGTTGTAATTTCGTTTTGTGTTTTGAGGAAATAATATTTAAAGACAGGGTCTTCCTTAGGATGTGTGTTGTATTGATTTTTGTGTCTCTCATTAGCCTGAGAATACTGTTTTTGAACATCGTGATACTTACATTTTTATAGAAATTTTTTCATTCACTATGCATAAAGATCTACAAAGCATCCAAACTTGTATTGAAAATTTGGGTGCATTGCTAAATATGTTTATATCACAGAGTTACCTTTTGCTTTTTTTTACTGAGAAAATAATTTAAATTTTGTTTACAAAGAACTTTATTTTGTATAAAATTCATCTAAAAGAGTATAAAGAAGCAAAAATCCCTCTTCCCAGAGACATACCTCCAGTCTCTCTACACATCAGTATATGTATGTATACCTGTGATATACAGTTCTACACAGGTATAGGATATACTATAGATGTACCCAGAATGTTTTTTCTCTCCATAGTAGATTGTCACTCCTACCTACTAAATTTACTCACTTATGATTACAAATGTACACCTTCCTTTTTGAGACCTACATAATACACCAAAATACAGCCATTTATTTAATAAGTTATATATTAATAGTCCTTTAAACTAGTGCTTTTTTAAAAAACTAAGCAATGCATGCTGGTGTTGCTGTTTTCTCATGCTTTATCACCCACCCCTATGAGCTCCTGTCATCCTGTAATCATCTGCCATTATCATTCTGCACAGTAAGGCCTGCCCAGTGCCCTAACACAAGTCCTTTAGGGAGGGGGAGATCAGAGACCAGTTTTATTATTTGGTTTTTTGGATGGTATTTTGTATCGGATCATATACTTTTTTGAAGTGGACTATTTTTTTTCCCAAAGGTTCATAGGTAATGACTAATCTTAGGGTCATACCATTAGCCCTCCAAGCAAACATAAAAATAATTTGATTTAGTTGTTTTTATGACACAAAACCTCAGGGTTCTTTGGAAGTGCAACTCCATTTTTATCTGTTTTGGAATTTAATTTGCAATAATGGCTTCATGGTCTCTAAGAAAATAAAGTGAGTAAATCAGTTATGTAATCTAGTCATCCTTATCCCCTAATCTCTTTCAGAAGAGATAAATCACTCAACTTCCCTCCTCGCCCCCCTCCCCTCAAAAGTATAATACAATACGTTTTCATTGTTTTCATGACATAGATGTTCTATAATCTGTGGATACCACCCTATACTGTCCCCTGCCCTATACCATCAGAAGTAATTGTCATACATTTTGTGTATATTATTCCCTTGCTTTATAGTTTTATTCTAAACAATACATATTATTTACTTTTATATTTTTTTAACTTTATGTAAAGTTCATCTGACTTGCCTTTTGCACTTTTCATTATATTCCTGAGATTTGTATATGATGGTGCCCGTAGCCATGGTTTATTTTTACCACTCTATAGTTTATAGAGTCTATACTCTATAGTTACATCACAATTTATTTACAGATTTACAGTTGGTGGACATTTAGGTTTCCAGCTTGTTTCTGTTATGAACTATGCTGTTGTGAACATTTTTTAACATGTTTCTTGATATATGTGTACAAGAGCAGAGGTTGGGAAACTGCCTGGCAGGCCACCTGTTTTGTAAATAAAGTTTTATTGGAACATAGCTGCATCCAATCATTTACATATTTATCTATAGCTGTTTTTGTGTTATAAAAGCAGGTCTGAGGGCCGGCTGAGTGGTTCAGTTGGTTAAGAGCTCACTCAAGGGTTTGAGCTCTGAGCAACAGTGGTTCGAGTCCGGCCTGAGCTGTTGGCAGGATGGCTCAGCTAAAAGAAAAAAAAAAGCAGGTCTGACTAGTTGCTACAGAGACTCTATGGTGTCTGTCCAAAGCATAAAAGTTTCACTGTCCGGCCCATTACAGAAAAAGTTTGCCAACCCTGCTGTAAATCAGGGTACATACACCTAGGAGTGGAATTGCTGGGTCATAGGATGTGTGCATCTTCAGTTTTACCAGATAATGCCAGAGTTGGTTTTTTTTGCCCACCCCAAAGTCTTTGAAACAGTTTACCTCCTCTCCTACCACTAATGTATGAGAGTTCATGTTATTCTGTATCCTTGGGGACACTTGATATTGTCACACTTGAAATTTTTTGCCAGTTTGGTGAGCATAAAATAGTATTTCGTATGGTTTTAATTTTCCTTTTCAAGGTTATTAATGAGGTATTTGACCCTCGTTCCATATTCATTGGCCATTTATGTTTGCTTTTCCATGAGATATTTAGTCAAGGCTTTAAAATTTTTTTCTATAGCATTGTTTGTCTAATAGATTTATAGGAATTCATTATTCAGGATACTAATCCTTTATCAATTATACATGTTACAAGTATCTTTTCCCAGTTTATGAATTGCCTTTTCTCCTTATTGAGTCTTTTAGTGAGCATATACTATTAATTCTAATGTACTTAAGTATCAATCTTTACTTTTTTTTAAAAAGATTTTTATTGAGGAATTGGGGGATGGGAACAGCCCTGGGGAATTGGGGGAAGGGAAACAGACAAGTTGCTGTCCTTTTGTTCTTCAGTCTAGTTGTGGAGGACGCTTCACTGGTCCAAGTTGGCACCATCATTGCGCTCTTCCCCAGGCGAGGCAGATCAGTCCCCGGCCGCTCACGTTGGCTGCTGACTACACACAGTAGCCCATGGCAACCCACTGCAGCTGGGGCTGCAGCCTACGCCGTCGCCGGCGACTCACGGCAGCCCAGCTCCAGGTTGAGCTGTTGTTCAGCATCTTAGCTGTAGAGGGCAGTGTCACTGGCCCTCATATGTGGGATCCGAACCGGGTCCCTCTGGCATCCCAAGGCAACTGTTAACCATCGCACCACTCGGCTGGCCCTCAATATTTACTTTTATGTGTAGTACTTTCTGTACCTTATTTAGGAAACTCCTCTACTTGCAAGATATGGAGATATTCTATATATTTTCTAAAGGTTTTATAATATTGCTTTTGATTCTTTAATATATTTGAACTTCTTTGTGTGTGTATGTATGGTAGAAGTAGGGACTTCAGTATATACTTAATTAAGTTGTAAATTTTAGTTTAACTTGTGAAATTCAGCCATTATTTCTTCATATGTATGTGTATATATATATATATATATATATATATATATATATATATATATATATATACATACACACACATTTTTTTTTTCCCCAGCTAGACTCTTTTTCCTCCTCTTCTTCTGGGACTCCAGTGACTCAAATATTAGTCCTGAGGCTGTATTCAGTTTTTCCCTCTCTATATACATAATATAATTTTTTAAAGAAGAGGTGCTAATTTCGGAGGTTGTTTTCTCTTATAAACAGTTTAAAAAGCTTGGTTATCCAATAACCCATAATGTAGGCAATTAAATTGGAAAGGAGTGTTGCTTTAGACCGGCATAGTTAATTCAGCTGTAAAGAGGGAAACATAAGCTATCACAAAAAAGTCAAAATTTGAAAATGTGCTACTTTCAATTATTTAATTTGAAATAAAATAGCCTCTAGGGCATCATTTTATCACAGTGCTTGCTGCACACAGTATTAACATCCTCAGTGAAGACTTAGTCATCTACAGGCGACTACGTTATAATTGTATTCCCGTTTGGAAGGCAAAAAAGTAAGATTTCATTTTAGAAAGATTTACATAGGATCATTGACATTCAGAAGGTGCTAGAATGTTATAGGCATGTCTCATTCTAATATGCTGGGTTGCCAGCTTTAGGATATTTAGAATACAATACAATATATCTCTGCAAAGGTAATACATATTTCTTGACAATTCAGAAGACAAATTAACTATGATTCACTTTAGGAAAAGCATAATGAACAGCTATCATTGTACTTCTAAAACTGTAATATTGAATGTTAAAGTTTACTAGTTATGTGTAAATTTGCTTGCATCTCTAATAAGAGACTTAATTATGCTGATAAGTTGAGTAGACTGATGGGTAAAGGCTTATAGACATCCTTCTCTCTTCTTCCACCCCCCACTCTCAATGAGTTTAAGAACCTTTGAGAATTCTCTTATAGTCCATATTTTAACCCTCAAGTCTAGAAAATATTTTTAGAAGGAGCAAAGAGATAAAAGACTACCATACGAGGAAAAGGAACTAATATACTTTGATTAAGAAGAGGGAGTGTAAAAAGCCCCCCAAAATAGATATATTCTCTTTACTGAACAGATGTATTCCTAAAATGTTTATTGTGAATGAGAGTGTGGTGCATTAGAGATTGGGGAGAAAAAGTTTTCAAACTGGAAAGGGCAAGAGTGATGAATTCTAGAGTGTCTCTAAGGAAGAAACTCTCAATCTCTGTTTGCTGTGTGACCATGAGTAACTCACCTAATTTCCCGGAATCGTAGTTTACTTACCTGTAAAACAGCAGGAGGGGTTGCTGGTCTTTAAGATGGTTTCTTTTCTAGCTTTAGTCATCAATGAGTGCAAAGTTAATTGCCTTATCCTTTATTCCTTTATAAAATTGAAACTCTGTGCCTAGAGGAAACTTACTTTAAAAAAACCAAACTTCAGAAGCAATGCATTTTGGCTTCAATGTAAGTTTATGTAACATGATAAGTAACATGATACAATTTATTGTGAAATTCACATAATGGAGAAATACACTAAAAAATTTCCCTTTACCCCTATCCTTCTAATCTCTCTGTCCTAGTCAGAAGTAACCCAATCACCAGCTTGATGTGTGTGCATCTAGGTTTCTTTTCTATATGTACATTGTATACTTATATAAATAACAAGCTTTTTGCTTATTTTTTTAGAAGTATGTTTTTGGTGTGCATGTATATTTTAATAAATTATTCAGTATATGTTGTTTTGCAGTTTGCTTATTCCACTTAATTTATCTTGTACATCTTTCCAATTTTTAGCTTATATACATACCACATTGTTTTTAATCGTTGCATGGTCTTCTTTGGTGTGAACATATCATAGCTTATTAACCCATCCGTAGACTTTAGGTCGTTTCCAATTTTGTGGCAATAACGAACAGTGTAGTAAAAAACACCACTATGCAGGATAATAACTTATTGAACCCTCAGTATATTGTCCATCAGTCATCTAACAGTCTCAGGCTTGAGGTAAGTACCATTTAGCATGAAGACGTTACACATGAGGAAGCCATTCAGAGAGCTGCTAAGTAGCAAACAGATTTACTCACACAGTGTAACACCAGAGCTCATGTACTACTCTCCCACAGCTTTTATTGGATTCTGAAAGAGATTCTTGCCCCTGAAAAGGTCAGGAGCCAAGATTTTAGACAGGAAGGGGTTCTAGAATTTTAGAGCTATAAGGAACTGTAGAAATCAACTATTATACTCCTTTATGTCTCCATTGTGATATGGAATTGATCACCCAAACCGGAAACTTGAGAGTGAAAGGAGCGTTATGATAATATTTATACTGGAATAGCAGACATATTTGTCCTGGACAAATTGAGACACATGGACACTTTAGCCTTAGCCTAGGCCACCATCACCTTTCACATGGGCTACTGCAATAGCATCCTGCCTTGTCTCCTAGCATTTACTCTTATCTTGTTTCAGTCCACTGTAACCCAGCAGCCAAATGACCTTTTTAAAACAAAAACTTGATTAGATCACCGAATAGTTTAAACACTTTCAGTGGCTTTGTGAAAAAATATGTATTTATTCAGTCCTCCTGTGATG
The DNA here is from genome assembly GCF_001890085.2 of Hipposideros armiger. Taxonomy (NCBI): domain Eukaryota; kingdom Metazoa; phylum Chordata; class Mammalia; order Chiroptera; family Hipposideridae; genus Hipposideros; species Hipposideros armiger. Next base: position 1,730,198 of record NW_017731468.1, on the reverse strand, counting down.
ATTGTTAGAATACAATCTGAAATAAAGTGCACTTAAATTGTGAGTCAAGAGTTTTGAGTCTCAGATACCAAGACTAGTTTGGTGACCTTGGGCAAGCTATCTAACTTTTCAAGCTGTTTCCTTAAATACAAAATATAGATAGTATGAGGAAGGGGATGAGGTAATAAATATGAAAAGTACAATATAAGTGCAGGACATTGTTAATAGTTAACCTTGTGCTGTTATGCACTTTGAAAAATTGTCCTTGTGTCTTATCACAGTATCTAGCAGGTAATGGTATGATTTTTACAAGCTGAACCACCTTTCATGTAAATATCCAAGTTTTACAAAATAAAAACTATATTCATTTTTTAAAAATATCAAAGTTCATAAAAGCTAAGTGACTTGCCAAAAGTAAAAGCTAATTACCATGTCAGTACTAAAACCCAGGACTATAACCTTGGCACTATGATCTTTCCACCAGTCTCTGCTGTCTTCCCAAAATAATTAAGATTATTGTTTATTAAAATCACAAATATTTTATTTGATTGTAATGTAAATATATAACTCATCCTTCGTAAATTGAGAACAATCCAGAAAGTCATGTCCATGTGATTTACTGACTTAAGATCTTTGGCTTACAAGCGATAGCTTGCAAAAAAGGAATTTGTTAGGTTACATGATTAGGAGGAATATTAGAACAGCTTTCAGAGTTGAAGGTCTAGGGCTTTAGAGACTAGAACTGGAGCTTGGGGCAGTCAAGGCTCTCTGTCTCTTCCTTACAGCCCTAGGTCAGTTTCCTTACAGCTGGCAAACCAAGAAGGATTGGGTTATACCTCATTTTCTGGGAAATTGGGAGGACTCCATTGGGCATAGCCCATATCTCGCCACCACACCTGTTTGGTAGTAGTAGATGGAACCATATGAAATTGCTAATAGGCAATTACATTTTTACCAACTAAAAAGGCCATTTCACGTGGTTCAGCCTATTAATAGTGTGGAGTGGTAGAGGAGAAAATGAGGCATCACAGATTGACAGTCCATAGGGACCTCAAAAAATGGTGTAGTTTCACAAAAGAGAAGAGCTGATTTTCCTACTAGAAAAAGAAAAATGGGAAAGCATTCTAGGCAGACCAAAAAAAAAAAAATTAGTGACCATAATATACAAAGAGTATATGAATCAGCTAAAATTCAGCTAGACCACTGTGGAAATGCAACATAAAAATCTCTAAAGTGAGAGACTGAATTGTTCTTACAAGTTCTTTTCTTAAGCATCTCAGAGTTTGACAAATCTGCCTTTTAGTAACAAATGTGCCCAAAGCTCTCAAATTATACCTTTTGTACTCTGTTGCTATATGTCAAACATTTATTGAATGTCAAACATGTCCTAGGCACCTTCCTCATAACAGTCCTACTTAAAACATGAAGAAACTAAAGTTCAAAGAGGTAAAATCATTTGTCTGAGATTATACAACTAATTTATGTGGAACCAGAATTTGAAGTCTAAATTGAAGATTAAACCCAGCTTTTCTTTCCATATTAGTACTTCTCAAAGATTGTCCCTGAATTACCTCTAAAGGCAGAAGAGAGTACATCTGTGTGTATGCCTGAGAGGTCTGCAGGCATATATAATCTTAAATATGAGTATTGTTTATAGCTCCATAATAAATGGGGAAAGCTTTGCTTTTTAAGTGGTGAGAGTGTTTAACTCAAATTTTGAGTTAAATGTTCTTTTCAAGAAGATATATGGCACATTGTCTTGGTAGGAGAAAAATGGCACACTCTGTTTTACTGTGTGAATGACTGACCCAGTTTATATCACTCTGGTCCAAACCATTCTTATGTAAGATCTAAATTTCCTCCTGAATTTTTCTGCTTATAGTTAATTAGCCAATAGCAATTCATCTTTCTATATACATGAATTCTGGTTGACCCAGAAGTGTAGTGTAAAGTTACATAGCTTTGAAGACAGTTTATAATTTCTACGTTATAACTAAACTTTAAGTATTTTTGTTGTTGTTATATATTAAAGGCAAATATTAGCTATATGCTTTATAGAAACCATACCTTTTCTTCAAGAGGTTGGGGTGTTAGGGGGAAAGGAAGAACAGCAAAGAGTCTTGCTAGTTACATAGCAGTATTTTGTGGGGATTTTGGGAGTACAGTAGTGAAGTGTGCTTTTTGGTCATTGATGCCGAACGTGAGTGGTTTTCGATCTGATACATAAAAGCAAAACTAAAGTCATTTATATTCCTTTTTGATTTTCATAGAGAAGTATGATAATGGTGTGGTAATTAAAAAGGATGCTTTGAATAGTTTGCTGTTTTGAAAGTTTCCAAAAGTATACAAAGTGATATAGGTAGGGAACGTTTTGGTGAAAAAACCAATTAAGGTGATGGTATAATTGGGAAAATTTGACCTTGGGGAGAATTTTCATAATTTTATTTATATGTCAGCTATATTAACTTTTACTATTTTAAATTAGTTCAGATATCTATAAAAAATTTTTTAGAAGTTAATCTGTGTGAAAATATGAGTTTTTAAAAAAATTTTCTCATCTTTTGGAAGAGTTATCTGGTATAGTTCTTATTTGTCATTAGATTTTTTTCTCAAGCAGTTTACTTTAAAAATATTCCATATTTTCTTTATTTTATAGATGATAGTATATCTGCTGCAAGTACTTCTGATGTTCAAGATCGCCTCTCAGCTCTTGAGTTACGAGTTCAACAACAAGAAGATGAAATCACTGTGCTAAAGGCAGCTTTGGCTGATGTTTTGAGGCGTCTTGCAATCTCTGAAGATCATGTAGCCTCAGTGAAGAAATCAGTCCCAAGTAAAGGTAATTGTTTTGTAAAATAGGAAAAGTCTTGCTTTTTACAGCACTTTCTTTACGTAGTATATAAAACATGTGTATTTAATCGGTAACCTGAAAATTGTCAATATAAAACTATAGTTTCTCTTTTGGAATTGGGAGCAGCAACTATCACCACTCTTGCAAAAAAAAAAATTGCCTGAGAGGGGAAGATGGTAATAGCTAGAAGATGCTAAATTGGAGGTCAAGTTTACTTTTTTAATTTTTATTTTTTAAGATGTTGAAGACTTGAGCACAAAGATATGTTCAGGACAAAAAGGCAGCAGAGCGGGAAGTATTGGTGGGCGTGGGGTGGTGGTAATTGATGGAGGCACGTTTCCTGAGAGTTTGAGTAAGGATCTTAGAGTAGGTAAAAAACTATTAGTCTTAAACAGAAAGAAGACAAGCATGGAAAAAGATAAAACCAAATGGGCTTTGCTGCATATCACGGTTCAGGGCTGGAACTTAATTCCTTATCACTGTCTTCCTCACTCAGTGATGCCCTTTAAGAAAAGAAGACAGTTCCTGGGTAGTGATAAAAAAAAGGGAGTAAATGTTTGGAATGGTTACAGCAGAAAATGGAAGACCATAGACATATGAAAAATGCTCAGTGACCTTGAGAGCACTGAGGTGGCAAACTTTGGGGGAGGGGCATTCATTCGGTATGGTTTTGTGATTACCATTCTTATATTATACCTCCCACCCTCAAGCAAGCTGGGCCTAGGTGTTAATAGTGCAGACTTAGAGATAGATGGTGGCAGAAGGATCTTTTCCATTACTGGTTACTAAGATAAATGTGTCAGTGACAAGGATAGGGACTTGAGAGTTTGGCAAAAGATTTGATAGAAACCACTTTGACTAATAATGTTATATTGTGTTTTTTTAATTTTTGAGAACCAACTTTGAGGACTTCCAAGATCACTCCAAATAAGAATTCATTTGGTTATAAATTGATTTTTATAAGAGGATTCTGGAGTTGTTAGAGCAGAATGAGGAGCCAGATCAGTTGATGTATGTGTGCTTTACAGGGAAGATAAACTTGGCTTAGAGAAAGAACAAGTTTCCCTTCTGTAATGGGTATACGAAGTGTAATCAGACTCTACAGTGAATGTTTGAATTTAAAAAAACTCATTACAATACAAGACACACTGCCATTAACCCCTCTCAAGATACCCCCCTCGTTTCAAACACATCCCATCGTTCTTGCCACTTTCTGAAGCAGTTCTGGAAGTCCTCTTTCGTGAGTGTCTTTACTTCATCCTGCATCATGACAATGCTCTGTGTCACACATCACTTCAGATATGGCAATTTCTGTCAAATAAAAACATTGCGGTGTGTCCTCATCCATCTTATTTACCAGGTCAGGCACCATGAGAGTTCTGGCTTTTCCACAAAGTCAAAGTGACCATGAAAGGTAAACATTTCAAATAGATTCAGGCTGTCAAGGCATCATGACAGTGCAACTTAAAGACACTCACAAAAGAGGACTTCCAGAACTGCTTCAGAAAGTGGCAAGAATGGTGGGATAAGTGTGTTTGAAGCGAGGGGGAGTATTTTGAGGGGGATTAATGGCAATGTGTCTTTTACTGTAATGAGTTGTTTTTTTAAACATGTATAGTATGCTAAATATAAACATTTAATATATAGTATGCTATAGAAAGTAATTGGGAAAAATATTAAGTGATTCTTCATTATTTGCATTTGTATATACCCTAATAAAACTCAACTATCAATTTTGACATTAAACAGGATTAAGGTATTATGTTATGAATATTTTGAAATAAACACTTTAAACAAAATATTTTCTAATGAAGTTTTTCATAAAATATTTTTTAAGAAAAACAATGAAATTATTTTGTAGGGATTTTGTATTTTTCCCCTTCAATTAAAAAATAGTTATTTCTGGGTCGGCCGAGTGGCTCAGTTGGTTAAGAGTTGGCTTAAGAGCACAAGCTCTGAGCAACAGGGCCACCAGTTCGATTCCCACATGGGCCAGTGATGCTGTGCCCAAACTGAGCTGTCACTGAGCTGCCAACAGGTGGCAGGATGGCTCAGCTGGTGTAACAACAAGACTGCCTGTTCGATTGTGGGCTATGCCCACCGCAACTAAGACTGAACTTGACACCTTGAGCTGAGCTGCCACCTGGATGGCTCAGTGGATACAGTGTGCGCTCTTAACAACAAGGCTGCCGGGTTCGACCCTCACATGAGATGGTGGCTATGCTCACCTGCAACTAAGACTGAACTCAGCACCTTGAGCTGAGCTGCCGCCCAGATGGCTCAATGGATAGAGTGTACGCTCTTTAACAACGAGGCTGCTGGTTTGACTCCCAGCAGTCTAAGATTGTAACACAGATTGAGTTTAGAGACCATGAGCTGCATACGGGAAGCCAGATGGCGACTGGTGCCCTCCACAACTAAGATTGAAGAACAACAACTTGGCCGGTCCCCTTCCCCAATTCCCCAATAAAATCTTTAAAAAAAAAGTTATTTCTAATACAGTCCAAATTTTTATCTTATGTGAATCTTTTTTAGTACCTTGTGAAATTGGAATTTATGGTATTCACTTTCACATAAACAACTGACAGGACAATAATCGCTATCTTCTTAAGGTATTTACATTTTCCAGAGGACTTTTCTTTAGAGGTAAGACTAACTCTCCATGGACAAATAGAGTGGAATCCTCTTAGGAAGCTACTGTTAAAAGTATAGGTCAACTTCCTTATTGAGGAAGACAGCTATCGATATTACATAGTTTTGCTAAATGGTGGAGATATGGGGACATGAGTTGCGTCAGGTATGACTAAAACTAAATGTTAATGACGTGTATGCTAATAGCTTAATGACATTCCACTGTGTCACTTCATAGTGGTATTGCCATTCAGTAAATACCACAGTTAGAAACACACCTAACTCGTCATTTCAGTATTTTTAGTTCCCTTCTTTTAGTTTATCCTCTAAACTAAAACCAGTGTGCCAGCAGTCCCCCCTAATGCACAGGGGGTATGTTCCAAGACCCCCAGTAGATGCCTGAAACTGGGTAGTACCAAACCTTATGTATATATTTTTTTCCTATACATACATATGATAAAGTTTAATTTATATATTAGGCACAGTAAGAGATTAACAACAATAATAATAAAATAGCACAATTGTAACAAATACTGTGATAAAGGTTATGCGAATGTGGGCTTTCTGTCCCAAAATATCTTATTGTCTGTACTGTGCTCATCCTTCTTCTTGTGATGATGTACGATAATACAGTGTCTGTGTGATGAGATGAAGTGAGGTGCACAGAACGGTGTGCAGTTTAAAACTTACGAATTGTTTATTTCTGGAATTTTCCATTTAATATTTTTGGACCACGATTGACCGCAGGTTTCTGAAACCTTGGAAAGCGAAACTGCAGATAAGGGAGGACTATTAAAAGCTAAGCCCCATTTTTTCTTGAGTACATTATGCCAGAAACTTAACTGAGGTAAAATTTTCCCGGTAGTTTTTAAGGTGCCAGTCATTTAAATTTCTCATATACCTTCACTTCTGTTGGAGAATCTTTCCTTTTGACTGCATAAGTTCATAACATATGCACCAGTTGCAACTGAATCCATGCCAAAAAAAAAAAATTACCTGAGTTTGGAGCAAAATGGAAGGTCCAGGGAACACTTTGGTAGTTTTAACTGCCAGGAAGACATATTATGTCATAGCTGGTGCCTGGGAAACCTATTAAGACCTTTTGGGGTGACCAAATGAATGTAATTTGAGAATATAGCCCAGTGGCATTTTGTGAAGACAAGCTGTTAGTACACAGTGGTATAAAAGCAAAGGAGTCACATTTATCTGAGGGTGGGAATCAGTCATTTTAAACCAGGAAACTGCTGGTAAACCAAAAGCATTAAGCATTGTAACCGCCACTTGAGAAATGAGAGAACCCAGAGGCAAAATTGAATCGGAGAGGAGGTCAGTTCTCCAAAAGAAATACTTCTAATTATGTAGAATCTGGGATGGTGTGTACTGGCCCATATCTGTTATCATTTGGCATTTACTCCACATAACTTTTGGGAGAAGACAGGGATTGCCATAGGTTTGCTGTAAGTGTTTTGATAAGTAAATTACATTAATCAGGTTGGAATGTGTGAATTCAGTTGGTGTGGGGCCCTTGGGCTAAAATGACTCATAATTGTGGTAGGGATGGGAAACTGTCTTGTTATTTTGACAACAGATCAAAGACTTCTAAGCTGCTCTTTGTATATTGAAGTATTAATATGTGGTGTATATTACCTAAGACCAGGCAGCAATTACCATTTATAGAATTCTATTTCTCTGTAAGAGTCAAATCCTTTGGTCATTTGTACTCAAAATATACTTTAAAAAAATTAGTGGTCGGTAGTTAAAGGACTAAAGTACACCTTCCTGGGAGACGATAGGAAAGGAGAAGTTTACAGATAAAATTCCAAATGGAAAAAATAAAATTTTATGGAGTATATGTAGTCCTCAATCTTCTCAAAGAATGAAGCAAAGTAATTGACAGACACAAAAAAAAAGATGGCAGGGAGCTTGAAAATATGGAGAGAGTGGAGGAGATCTGGAGTTGAAGCTGTGAGGCATACAGTAGCGAATCTGAGATAAAAGATTTTGAGTATTAACTGGAGTTCTTGCTCCATGAATCATTTTACCCTTCTCCTCCTCCTCAAAAATTTCCCCATCCTATAAGGCCTCAAATTATTTCCTGAAAATGATCTCCCCATTTTTTGTCTTTTCTTGAAATTGTTTTAAAAATTTTTTGTATGTCTCTTTTGGTGTTTTGTATTATAAACTTTTTGAAGGCAAGGATAGTTTCTTACTAACATAGCTAGCCTTGGAATGGCACAGTAAATAGTCATTAAATTAAATGTGGAAAGGAAGAAGTTATAGAAGCAGGAAGTTGTGGTTTAAAAAAATTACGGCTTTAGAGGGAGAGATTGGGATAGATACAAGAATAAGAGGATATCATGGATGAGGGTAGCAGGGATTTCAGATTCTGAATACGCAACAGTTCCTAGTGATAACTTTATTGTGTGAGTCTAAATACAGTCAGCATATTTACAAACTGCCAGGCTAAGGTATCGGAAAGGTCATTTGTTTAGGACTATCATCAGGGAATATAAACATATAATTAGTATTCTGATGTCATGATAAAGTATAAAAATTATTGTTGGCTTTCAACCCTGGGATTTTGATGGTTGCCACTGTGATTAAAACTAAATTGGTACCTTCCTGGTTTACAGACTTTTAGCCTAAATTTCTCTTTATTTCAGCTGAGTTGCTGCTCAGAAATAGAATTACTTTGGTACCTGGGGGTACTAGAGGTCACTGTTGCTGCTAGTCTTGCAGGCTAATCTTTGAGGGTTATGGCTCAGACCTTATAATGCCCAAGCACTGGGGGAGCAGGATGTATGAGTGTATATACATACACAGGCATACATACTTACATGCGTGAATATAGCTAATGATGCGTCCTAGTCCTGAATTTATATAACTGCAACAATCATTTTTATGGCCCTTTCTTCCAGTTAAGTTTCTAATATTCTGAATTTCAAAGAAGACACTGTAGACTTCTCAACTGAAAAAAAGGCCATCACTCACAGTTCCTTTTTGTTTTCTGCCTCTGCTTTTACTTAACTCACTGCTGCTACGGTGGGAGAGCATTTACTTTTATCCAAATACTAAGGATTCCCAGCCCTGAGAATTATTCAAATAAAACTGTAGGATTGAAAGTGACCATGAAAATCTTCTTCTGATCTTTTCTTGCTATTTATTAAAGCGTCTGGGGACCTTGATGATTTAGTACTATTATCTGCTTAGATATTTCCTTTGTCTCTACTCCATCTGATAAATTCCTATCTATTATCTTGGCACAGCTCAAAATGTCACTGTCCACTAGGTAGAATTATTCCTTTATACTTATCATTCCTTATGCCTGGACTCAAACCTTGATTTCACTGCCTTCTATAGTATAACCTTGAGCATGTTAATAATCTCTTTAGGCTTCAGTTTCTTCATCAGCAAAATTGGAATGATAGTAATAAATCCCTTTTAGGATTATGGTGAAGGTTAAAGGATATAACAATTATAAAGTACTTAGAACAATGCTTAGCACATAGCAAGTGCTTGATAATTAATATTACTCCACACCACTTAACTGTATAGACAGTTGCCTGTTTCCTTCCTCTTTTCAGTGCATCCTAGGCACTGTTTTAGGCGCTGGAGATTAAAGAAATAAAATTGACACTGCATTTGCCCCAAAGGACTTCAGGCAAAGTGAGAAAACAGATAAGTCAATAAGTACAAAATTATATGATGCTTGGTATTAAGAAGGTAAATTTAGGGTGTTGTGGGAGCACCTAGGATAAGTAAATACCTAACTCAAACTGGAGTTGAAGGTTCCTTGCAGGAGGTGACATCAGCACTCATTTAAACTTCATGCTCTTAAAAGCCACTTTATTGGTGCCAGTTTCCAAGTTGTTATCTATATTTTAAATTTTAGCACTTTAGAATTACCTGTCTCCTTCCTAGATTGCTCTGCTGATATGTCCTTCAGAATTTATAAATGTGTCCCCAGACTTTTAAGCTCTAAACATTTCTTAAAACGCCCTCCTTTCCATGCACACTGCCTAGCTCTTGTTTCAGGTCCGCGTCACCTTATGTTTGGACCATTGCCCTGAAATCTGCTCTTCATGTAGCCTTTAGAGCATTTTTCTAAATTGTAAATTGACCTAAGTCCTTTTTTCAGCTTAAATCCCTTTAGTGGTCTCTGTCCTCTAGCTAAAGTCCCTATCATCTGACTCCTATTTACCTTTCCCATCTGGACTCACTTCTCCCATTTGGGCTCTGCCCTCTATTATGCTACATTCTCACCACATAAAGAGCTTTTTGTCTACCCCTGACCCCTGTCCATGCTACACATACATACACACCCCACTTTGCTATTACATTCTTTCTGTTCCTTTCTACATACTGGAATAAGATCCCAGTATCTTATTACCTGCCTATCTTGCTTATCTTTTAAGACTTTGTTCTGCATTTTTTCTGGGAAGCCTTTCTTGAGCTCTGTGCCCCAATCATCATTACAGAATTATGTGTCTTTTCTTTGTACATCCATGATACCCTGTTTATGTTACTCTGTTATTATACTTATCACATTTTTTATTGCCAGTGTGATTCTTTTACAGGATTTTGAACTCCTTGATGCCAGAGGCTGCCTTGTACTCTTTTGTAAACACAAGGCTAAGATTATAATAGGCCCTGAGTAAATATTTGATGGGTAGATGGATGATGAGTACATGTTAATTTAGGCAAGCAGGGATGACTAGCATATGCCAGAGAGAAGGACCATCCAGGTGCAAAAGGACAAAGGAATAAAAATACTTACTTTGGGAGTTCAGAATAAACTGAAGCATGAAGTGTGAGGTTGGGAGTGTCAAGAAATGAGCCTAGACTGGTAGCTAGGACCCATAGTGAAAGGTTTTCTTATACCTTGCTAAGGAATTCAGTTTTTATCCTGAGGGCACTGGAGAGTCATTAAAGGATTTTAAACCGAGGAGTGACAGGTAGATTTATAGTAATCCATTAATATAAGATGATTATATCTCTTGCATTTTAACATCTCTGAAGTTGCAGTGCATCTTACAGTTGATTGTGTCTTACAGTTCTCATAAGCAAACACTTCTTTTTAGTGGTATTCAAGATAATGGTGCATATTACAATCGATGGTGTATTACATTCAAAGACATACAGCATGTTTTAGAAAGATCATTCTGGCACAGTATAGAGAATTACCCTTAAGAGCAGGGTAATGCTGCAGGAAGGGAGTATAGAGATAAAGTGAACATACTCCAGAAGAGAAATTTGAAGCAGTAATGGTGAAGATGCATTCATTTAGTCATTTAGATACTGATTAAGTGCTTTCTATGTGCGAAGCATGGGGACTGCATACAAGAATCACAAAAGAAGTAGGGTTTCCAGGTGGAGTTACAGATCATTATAAACGGTGATAAGGACTGTGAAGGAAGTAGAAAGGGTAGAGGTAGTGAGAGAGTAAAGTAGGAGAGGCACTTTAGATAAGGTGATCTTATAAAACCCTTTTTTGAGGAGGTGGCATTGAGCTGAAATTTAAAAGATGAGGATGAGCCTTCCAGGTGAAGAACTTTCCAAGAGCCAAATGCAAAAGCATTGGTACAAGAAAGGATAGGGAGGAAAAATTGAATTCAAGATTTCGGTCAGATGTTCAAAAATCAAATCCACCTTGACTATCTCACACTGTATAGAAAAATTAAGTTAAAATGGGTCGTAGACCTAAATGTAAGGGCTAAAACCATAAAACTCCTATAAGAAACTATAGGAGACAATCTTAGAGATCTTGGGTTTGACAAAGATGTCTTAAATAGGACACAAACAAATATAAGTAATAAGAGAAGATTAATTGAACTTATAAAATTTAAAAATCTTGTTCTTCTAAAACTGTTTTGAAAATAAAAAGGCAGGCTGTAGAACAAGAGAAAATATTTGCGTAACATACATTTGTCAAAGTACTTTTATCTAGAATATATGAACATTCTCACAACTCAATAATTAAGAAGACAGCCCACTTAAAAAATAGGCAAAAAATTTGAGCAGACACATCAACAAAGAAGATATATGGATGTCAAATAAGCACATGAAAAAATATTTAACACCTTTAGACATTAAGGAATTGCAAACTAGAACCCAGTGAGATGCCACTACGTGCTCACCAGGATAGCTGAAATTAAAAAGATCGGCCATTCCAAGTATTTTCAAGGATGTGGAGCAGCTAGAAACTCATACAGTACAGGTGGGAATTTAAAGTGGTATAACCACTTTGGTATTTTCTTAAAAAGTTAAATTCACTTGCTATACAACCCAGGTATATACCTTTAAGAAATGAAAGCATATGTCTACACAAAGACTTGTACACTTATGCTCATTGTAGCTTTATTTGTAATAGTATAAAACTGGAAACAACAAAATGTCAACAGGTAAATGAATTAAAAACATTGTGGTATATCCATATAATGAGATAGTATTGGGCTGCAAAAAGGAATAATCTATTTATGGACTTTTCAACTCAGATGAATCTCAAAACAATTATAAAAAGCCAGACAGAAATAGATATATGTTGTATGATTCCATTTATATAAAATTCTAGAAAATGCAAACTAATTTAGAGTAATGGGAAGTTGATGGGTGGTTGCCTGGGGATAGTTAGGGAGGGAGAGATGAATTACAAAAGGATGCAAGTAAACTTTTGAGGATGGTCGCTATGTTCACTGTCTTGATTATGGTGATTGTTTCACAGGCATGTATATTGGGGGGGGGCGGGCAAAAAATGTATACAAACGGACACTTTGGTCAACGTTGCTCAAGCAGTAGTTCGCCGTAATCAGAAGTGTCTGGACGCTGATGGTAACCACTTTTGAGCACCCCTTGTAATTGCAGAAGTCAAACGTGACTTGTATTCCTCTTTTGTTATCAGTATATATTGAGCATTACAATTTTAATAGTTTTTTCCTTTCTTAAAATGTGTATACATTTTTTTTGGCACCTTATGTATGTATGTATATGTATGTATGTATCAAAACTCAGTAAATTGTACACGTTATATATGTGCAACTTATTATATGTCAGTTATATCAGTAAAATTGGGGAAGATAAAACAAACAAAAAGTCATAGAAGCATCAAAGGACTTAGTCTCCCTTGAATGTTGTTAGTAAGGAAATGGAATCAAAGCTGATTTTGTTTTCTGGTTCATACAGTGAATAGGCGGTAATCTGTTTACCATGAGTAAGATATATCATGGAGTAGCAGTTTTGAATTGTTTGGTAGTAGAAGGGATGCATGAGTTCATGGGGAGATGTTCAATAGCAGTTAGATATAAAACATTATGAGAAGGGTATGATGGTGTCAAGATATCTGAAGAGCCAAGATACAAAATATGAGCAAGAAAATATGAGCATATGAGAGTGAGAAGATAGGGGCCAGAAAGCTAAAAAGAAAGTCAGGCAAGGGCAGTGTCCTAGAAACTAAGGACATTGTCCTTGCCTGAATGATCAGCAGTATTAGATGCTGAAGAAAAGTTGATCAAGATGAGGATGGACAAGTGTCCACTGAATTTAGTGACTGAAGCCATTGGTGATGTTGGCAAGAAAAATTTCTGTGAAGTAGATGATAGCCAGATTGCAGAAGACTGAGGTGCAGGTAGGAAAGTGTAGACTACTGGCTCTTTTCCAGATATTAGACTTGGAATGGAGGTGTGGGGGTGCGTTGGTCGGAAGGAGGGTTAGAGTTCCAGGATCAAGGAGTTGAGTATGTATGTGTAAGGCAGATGTTAAAGCATATATTTTCATGTATGCCAAGGGAAAAGAAGTATCAAGGAGAGAGTTTGCAAAGAGGTTATGTTCTGGAATCCAACATTCATGTTTCAAACCCTAATCCCTGATGTGATAGTATTTGGATTTGGGGCCTTTGAGAGGTAATTAGGTCATGAAGATGGAGCCCCCGTGATGGAATTAAGTGTCCTAATAAGGAAAGAGGAGGAAGAGAACTGGCATGTGTGTTCCCCCCAACCCCCCATTTTAAAAAAAACACCATAAAACAGTCATCTGCAAACCATAAATTGGATCCTCACCAGAACCCAGACTGCCGGCATCTTGATCTTAGACTTCTTCTCCAGAACTGTGAGAAATAAATGTTTGTAGTTGAAGCCACTCAGTCTCTGATCATTTGTTATAAGCAGTCTGAGCTGACTAAGAGGTTAAAAGAGGGGAAAGAGGGCCGGCAGAGTGGCTCAGTTGGTTAAGAGCTCGCTCAAGAGTGCGAGCCCTGAGCAACAGGGTTGCCAATTCAATTCCCGGCCCGAGCTGAGCTGCCAACAGGTGATAGGATGGCTCAGCTAAACGAAAAAAAGAAAAGAGGGGAAAGAAAGAATAATCGGCAGAACAAGTTTCCTTCAGAAGCAGGTTGGGGTGGGCCTTGGCAGTAAGAAGGCAAGACTGGTCTTAAAGAAGATAAAGGTACAACAAAGTAGTAAAGGTGAGTCAGGATTAGATAATGAGCAGCATTGAGTGAGATAATGAACTTAAGCTCTGCAGGATAATTCTGTGTTTATTTTTGAGGAACAGCTAATACTGTTTTCCACAACACCTGCACCATTTTACATTCCTACCAGTAATATACAAGGATTCCAATTTCTGCACATCCTTGCCAACATTTGTGAATTTTGGGCTTTGTGTGTGTGGTGGTGGTGGGGGTTATAGTAGCTATTTTAATGGGTGTCATTGATCTCTCTTGAGATGAGGTTTGGACATTGAAAGAGCATGGGAAGTGGATTGCGGACTATAGATGTTTTTTATATAGTGGTTAATGCTGTTTGTTTCGGTGTAACAAAAAGTAAAACAATTTACATTTGAAAAATCAGCTGTTGATATAGCAAAAGCAATGTTCAGAGAAAATTTATAGCTGTATGTTCCTGTGATAAAAAAGAACAAAGATCTCAAATCAATAACCTTAAGGAAATAGAAAAAGAAAAACTAAAACCAAAGGTAGCAGAGGGAGGGAAGGTAATATAAAGATTGAGATAAATGAAGTAGAGTATAGGAAAACAATAGAATTAATGAAACCACGGTTTGTTTGTTTTTAAAGAGATCTACAAACCTTTAGTTAGAATGACTAAGAAAAAAATAAGGAAGACTTAACAATTTACATCATATAGTCCTATTGAAAAATGAGCAAAAGACTTGAATAGATATTTCTCCAAAGAGGATGTACAGATGTCTAACAAGCCCAGTAAAAGATTCATATCATTAGAGAAATGCAAATCAAAACCACAATGAGATAGCACTTAATACTCACTGAGATGGCTATAAGTTTTTTAAAAAAAACTAGTGTTGACAAGGATGTGGTGAAATTGGGACCCTTATACATTGTTGGTGGGCTTGTAAAATGGGGCAGCTGCTATGTTTGTTGATTCCTCAGTAAGTTAAACAAAAAATAACCATAGGACCCAGCAATTCTACTCCTAGTTATATACCCAAAAGAATTGAATAGAGATGTTCAAATGAAAACTTATACACAAATGTTTATGGCAGCACTACTCAAAATAGCCAATAGGTGGAAACAATGTCCATCAACATATGAATGGATAAACAAAATGTAGTATATTCATACAGTGGGATATAATTCAGCCATTAAAAAGAATATAATTCAGCCATTAAAAAGAATAAGTACCCGACATGCTGCCACATGGATGAACCTTGAAAACATTGTGCTAAGTGAATGAAGCCAAATACAAAAGAGCACATACTGTATGATTCCATGTACCGTATTTGCCGGCGTATAAGACGACTGGGCGTATAAGACGACCCGACGACCCCCTAACATTTCCACTCAAAATACAGAGTTTGTTATATACTCGCCGTATAAGACTACCCCCTCTTCCGCACACCTTCCACACACCAAATAAAAGGTAAAACAATATCAGATTTGATTTGGCCCACTGAAGTGCAAACAAGCGTATTGTATTTCGTGTCACCACATAACCGTTTTGGCGATGTTGAGCCACCATGTCTGCTACATGTTTTTCGAGTTCTGGCCAGTGTGGGGTGCCTCTTCTTAACGCACACTTACCCCTTGGCATACTCTTTAATGCTTTCTCATTTGATTTCCAGTCCCGAACCATCTTTTCTGTTACTCCATATTGTCTTGCAGCAGCACAATTATTATTTTCCTTAGCAAAGTTGATAACTTTCAGTTTAAAATTTGCATCATACTTCTTTCTTTTGGCTGGTGCCATGATAGGGATGATAGGGGTTTGACTGGTCGACATTTTCTATGCTGTACTGTACAATGGTGCAGTATTGTGGTTGGCTGTTGGCTGTATACAAAGCCTGATTTGATTGGTCCCTGCTCCCTGTTTGCCCGCCCTGTCACTATAGCAGTCTGGTCCACCCTTGCATCAGCATCTCCCTGGGACCTCACTAGTGCGCAAGTGCGAGCTCTTCAACATTCTAACAGGCACCATGATAGCGCAAAATCGCGAATCTTCAATGCATATGTAAAGAAATATACGGTAACCCGAATTTACCACACTCGCAAAATCGCATAACAGCCGAGCATACACCCAGCAGCGCTGCTGATGCCTGAACCGGTATGTAGAATGAAGTGGGCGGGCATCGGGAGGCCACTATGGCACGGGGCAAGCACTATGGGCAGTCTATCTGAAGTGTACCTGGCATATAAGACGACCCCCCACTTGGAGGCATATTTTTCAGGGCCAAAAAATCGTCTTATACGCCGGCAAATACGGTATGTGAAATATTTGCAATAGGCAAATCTGTAGAGATTAATGCAGATTAATGGTTGATAAGGGCGGTGCAAGGAGGGAGGAAGGGAAGGGATGGGAAAGGAAGGGAGGAAGGAAGGAAAGGAGGGAGGGAGGGAGGGAGGGAGGGAAGAAGGTTGGGTGACATTATATTTAATGAATACAGGGTTTCTGTTTGGGGTGATGAAAATGTTCTGGAACTGAATAATGGTGATGGTTGCACAACATTGTGAATATGCTAAATGCCACTGAATGTACCTTTTAAATGGTTAAAATGGTAAATTTTATGTTATGAGTATTTTGCACCACAATTTTTTTTAAAAAGCTGTGATAGAAAGTCACCTGTTTGGCAGACTAGTGCTAGAACTGATGACCAGTGATATAAGCAAATCTGGGGGGTTATTGTACCTTATAATATGTGAAAATTTTCCTAGGAAGTTTCAAAAGATAAATACAGTACACCTCCCACTTCCTCTCTTCTGAGTCATTTGGTCTGAGCTGGAATCTAGGAATCTCTATATTAAGGAGGCACTTTAGATGATTATGATACAGGTGGCCCCCAGCTGCTTATTCATATCAAAAATGCAGTGTTACACCATCATGTATTGAACACTCTAGGGTGCCAAATATTTTAGGCTCTATACATAAAAATTTTATTCTCTGTGCTTTTATGAAGAGAAGCAAACAAACATGAGAGTGGCGAGATTTAAAAGTTAGGTTTTCTTGTGTGCATGTGAAAAAACTGGGTCCAAAAATTCAAAACTTTTCTCTATTACCAAATCTTTAAGTATATTTGTTCCTTGAATAGATGTGGCTATTTTGTGACATTGCATCTTCCTGACCACACAAACATACCTGTGACAATTTATTCCCGTCCTTCTACTGTATAAATTAAGAAAGCAGAAATTACTTTGTATACTTATGGTTTATTAATATGGAATAACATTGATGATTTCTAATTGAATTTCAACAGAACCTGAGCTATTTCTGAAAATCAGTGACATGGGGATTTTTGGTTTAAATTGAAGCATAACTTTGGATCATGTGCTTTAAAGATGCTGTGTGGAGAGCAAACCATTGAGCTAGATAATAAGTCTAGTTGCCATTTAGCAGCTTTGCATGGCTTTTCTACAAGTGTGTTTTCGTCAGATTAAATCTTGAAACAGTAATATTGTATGCTGTATACCAGGGGGAGCAGTTTGCTTACTAGTTCTAAACACTAATGGACTTAATTTTTACAACTCCAATGTTTGAGAAATATTTTGAAGTTTGATGTAAAAAATTTTTTTCTTAACCATCTTTAGGTCAGCCAGGCATTCGAGAAGCTATTTCCATGTCCTGTATAACCAATGGGAGTGGTGCAAACAGAAAACCAAGTCACACCAGCTCTGTCTCAGTTGCAAGAAAAGAAACTCTTTCATCTGCTGCTAAAAGGTATCCATTTTTTAAGGGGGGTGGGGAGTCTAACATTATAGAATTGTCTGAATGTGATAACTCAGTCTACTTTTGAAATGAATATGAAATAGAGGTTATGGAATTTGAGCATGTCCTTTGAATTCTTTAACTAAATATAGAGACATCCAGCTTATACTCCTTCAGTTTACATTCATTGTACCTGCCGAGTTGTGTGAGGCAGCTTTTAGTTGTTACTAAAGAAACAAAGCAGATTCATTTCATAGTTTTATTTATTTTTTTAAACAAGCATTTGTTGATGAGATCAGCATCACTATATTTAATGTACTTACACAAATGAATTTTCTATAGCAAGTGATACGTTTGATACACCATGCTTATTTTATTATGAAAGTAGTATAGTTGAGATACAATATTATATTAGCTTCAGGTGTACAGCATAGTGATTCAACATTTATATACCTTAGGACATGATCACCGCAAAAAGTCCAGTGACTATCTGTGACCGTACAAAGTTATTACAATATTATTGACTATATTCCCTATGCTGTACATTAATTACATCCCTGAGACTTATTTTATAATGAAGCTTGTACCTCTTAATTCCTCTTCACCTTTTTCATCCACATCTGCACCTCCTCCCTTCTAGTAACCATCAGATTGTTTTTTTGTATCTATGAGTCTGTTTTGTTTGGGTTGGTTTTTTTTTAGATTCCACATAAAAGTGAAATCATGTGGTATTTGTCATTCTCTGATACAGAATTTTTAAAGAAGAAATAGAATCTTTGATAGGAGGAGGTTAAACACTTATAATTTTTATTCTTTAACTATGACTGTAAAATTAAGGCTTAATTCAAAATATTGTAATTTTGTGTGTGTGTGTGTGTGTGTGTGTGTGTGTGTGTGTGTGTGTGTATGCATGCATATGTGTGTGTGTTAGGGGATGGAAGGCAGGAGGCCAGTGGAAATAGTGCAATATAAAAGTTTGGTGGATTACAAATTTACATTGTATATGTTCTTTTCATCAATTTATTGTTGCATCAAAATTGCTTTTGTGTAATTCCATATAGAGTTTGGAGAGACCACAAGAGATCAACTGCTTAATCTTACAGCTGTTTTCTTCCAAGAATGATTTGAGTACCTTCAGTAATAGAATAATATTTAAAATGTACTGATGGAAAATGGTTGCCTCAATAAACTAATGCCAGTGACTGAATTATTCATCAATGTGGATTTATAGATGTTAACCAGACACTTGGCTACAGGAATGGTGATGAAATGACAAGATCTTTAGGCCTTTTTAAAGCCCCTTGTAGAATTCAGTCTTTGAAGTCATTTTTATTACAGAATCTAGACTTTCTTCTCCATAGCATGCCGAAATTTATTACCTGTGCTCCACTTTCAGGATAAAAAGGATAAATTGTAGAAAAACGCATAGTGGAAATTTTTAATACAACTTTTAATCAACTTCCTTTTGTTCAGTAATAGTTTGGATTTGTCCCATTCTCTTACATAGCTAAAGTATAGTGCAATGATCAGTATTATGTGTGATAGTGACTCAGCGGTTACTGTATGAGTTTGATACTTTATGATGCAGGGGCTCTAATATTTTGCTTTTAAATAACCCAGCAGGAAATTCTCTTTTAGGTTGTACTGGGCTCACATAAGACTAAGTGACCTATGCATTCAGGATAGTTTGAAGAACAACAAGAAAGAAGTAATTTCTAACTCAGTTGTAAATTTCAAAGTTAGTCTGATATTTTTGAGGTAGAATTGTATTTCTCAACACATACTTTAAAAAATTGAACATGAAGTAGATACGCAAAGGTATCAGAACTGAATCAGACAGATTAAGAAATGTCACTGTCAAAATTATATTTTAACATTTTAAACTATTATAATGTTATAAATTATTTATACTATGTATATTTGTTTAAAATGTTCTTAAACATATTTTCTTGTAGATTATGCACCTTATAGTCAAATTATAAAATGTCCTTTGATTAAGGTAAGAAGTATAGACAGTTGATAGTTTTCTACCTTTTCAGCCCAGGAATTCAAGTCTTGATTTCATCTGCTTTGTAGTAGTGTCAAAAGTGTTTGTGTAATATAAGGATTTGTATCCAATATGATTGAGAATGGCAGGTGCTTTGTTAATCAGGAGCCAAAGTATGGAATCACAGAATTTATACATAAATATTTTAACATAAAACATATTTGCATATAGTCATTTGTCAATTTGAATGAGCCTCCCATCCCCCTTTCTAAGTATGCATCACTGATTAGTTTCCTTATTGACTACCTTGCATAAAATATAACCATAAATCATTTTTATAATTTTTAGTTTCAGTTTTTAAAACAGAGTAAGAAATTTAAAACTCTTGCAAAACAATATGAATCAGAACCCGTATCTTTCTCTATGATTTTTTTCCCACTCAACCTCTTACAGTTGTCTCACACAAAATATAACATTTTTTTTTCAGTAAGTCATTTTTGTGGAGTCTTTCCAGAGCATTCAACTTAGTTTTCATAGACATTACAGTTCTCTTTTCTATGTATATTTTGTCAACTTTCTTTGTATTTAATTAACTTATAATTAAAATAACAAGTACAACTGGCATAAACAGATTCAGGGGAAGAAACAACAGTTGACTCTTGGTAAGTTTAAAACAACTGGCAGGAGCAGAAGTATACAGAAGAAACGGGAATTAGAGGATAACCTACTAAACATGAGTATTCAGTGTGCTTCCAGAGTCAGTATGTTTTATAGACGTAATGGAAAAGGTCACTAATGCACTGGTTTTGGTAAGTTGAAGTCAGTTAAGAGATCTTCTGTTGCCCCCCAAAATCTGCCAACATGGCAAATGCCGTAGAGGTCATTTTGGTCCAAAGAGGCAATCTTTGTAGATATAATATCTTAGAGTTCTTATGAATTCTTCACTGAAGACTTTAATAACTTCAAAATTTTCGAAGAACCATCTTCATTATTGAATGAGAGCAGTGTAAATTGTACTACCTTTATGACTTAGGATTTTGAATTCTATAATCACTTTTTCCATCATTTGATAAATATTTTTAATTTGTTTAAATATGTGTTGTTCCATGTTATACTTTATTTTACAGTGGTACAGAAAAAAAGAAAGAAAAACCACAAGGACAGAGAGAAAAAAAAGAGGAATCTCATTCTAATGATCAAAGTCCACAAATTCGAGCATCACCTTCTCCCCAGCCCTCTTCACAGCCTCTCCAAACACACAGACAAACTCAAGAAAGCAAGAATTCTACTCCCACCAAAAGGTTTTAACTGTCCCCAAGTACAGCACTAGGGAACGGTTGTAATGATACCTAAATTCTGTGACATGAAAAAAAGTTGGCTATCCATGGATCCAAGAGAAAGCCTGGTGGCTTTTTTTTGTCCCTTTGTTGCTATAATCTATATTTTAGCACATTGGGAAATGAAGATTTCAGGTCAACAAGAATTCTCAGTTAAAACTGGGGGGAAAAACTAACTTATAAACAGTTTGATGAAAGAAAGGCAGAAATAACCTAAAACCAAAACAGTGTTTTTATAATAAAATTATAGAATTTTTAAAATTTATGTATAACTATGTATAAATTTATAGTCATGTATAATTTTAAAATTTCCATATATAATTATTCTCTCCACATTTGGGCATCATTACAACCATCAACTTGCAATGGTCCCTCAGCAAATGGCTCTTCATTGTGACTGCATTTCAGTTTTGGTTTTAGGAGGATAAGTTCTTGCTTGAGTAGAAAAACAAATCCATTTCACCTGGTCTTTTCTATGCTAAAGGCTTGCTTGAGGGTTTCTCTCTGTGTCTGTAATAATTAATATTTTAAAGTTATGAGAGGGGGAGAAGGAAGAAATGTTCTAACAATGTGTGTGAGCCTAAATTGGGGATCTAAACCTGCATGCTGAGAGTTCAGTGCGACAGCTGCCTTGTCAGCAAATATTTAGATCAACTTAATGAAGTTTGCCTGCTTTAGAAATGCTGGTTCCAACTGTATGATTAGGTATAGATATATTTTATCATCATACTTCTGTTTGGAAATCTTAGGAAATTTTAAACCGTTCCCAGAACTGGCTAGGATTTTAGTAAAATAAAGGACGACCATTCTTAAAAATTTTATATTTTATTTGATCAGTTTAATATTTTGCCTCAAGTCTCTAATGGAAAATTGGGAAAACAAAAACCCTTCACTTCACTGATGCATGTTTAACATTTTAAAAATGCTCTGTGTGTCACGCAGTTTCTTATGCTATCTAAATGGTTTGTAATTCTTTTGCCTGTTCTCATGTGGAGTTTTTTCTTGGATACAGCTCATTAATGTTATGCAACTTTGGAGTGTGTGTGGTTAAAGGTGGCTTTTTAAATAATAAATCTCTTTAAGGTTCTAATTTAACTTGGTATCTTCTTTGTTCCAGATCTTTTTTTCAGCTTCTTAAGGTCTCTTGGAAATGTGCTTGCCATTCTAAATTGCTCTTTGGATATACTATTGCAAGAAGTCTTGAACACTGGATGAGTTGTAGGATAGTTAGCAATGCAGCCCAAAATCCATTTATAAATATTAAAATTACACTTATATGGAATTAGTATTGGTAATACAACATTCTTGTGTTAAATTGTGTTTAGTTCTGGTTATGGGTAAAATTGTCTCCAAAAGATACAAACAAGAGTTTTACTTTTAGTCCCACAGTTTATTTAGAAATTGTCATTTTTACCATATATAATGTGGACATAAAAAAACAAAAATAGCAGCCCTTAGAAAAAAACTTAGAAAAAAGCCTTTAGAAAAGACTTAGAAAAAAGTACATGTTTTTTCATAGATTCACACAGTTTCACGAATTATGAGAAATAATGCTTCTTGGAAATTTAAGCAAGTGGTTTTTTTTCCTATTAACAAAAAAAGTACAGTTTATAAAAATCAGGTAATATTTGTTCTAATGAATTTTCTAAATAATAGTGACAATTATTAACACAGACTTGGTAATTGCTTTGCTTAACTCCTGCACTCATCCAGGCAGAACCTATCAACTAATCCTTCCTTCTCTTTTCTGGATTAGCTTTAGGAAATGTTAATTGCTGCTTTTGTTCTATTTATACTGTCAACTACATGCTATTTTACTGAGAATTTTTCTCTAAGAATTTAATATGTTTCTTCCAGCATAAAACGACCACCAACAACTGAAAAGTCACATAATTCGTGGGAAAATTCAGATGATAGTCGTAATAAATTATTGAAGGTCGTTTCAACATCAAAATTAATATCAAAAGTTATAAAAAATACAGACAAGTAAGTATGCTTTCTGAGTTATAACGAAATAAATGTATGCCTCTCATGTTTGCATGTACAATTAAATGCTTAGCTTGAATCCTTTTTTTAAAATAACCTATATTATAATTTATCTTTTTTCTTCTAAGTCCTTTTTTTCTTTTAATTGTTCTAAAAAAGGTGATGTTGCGCCTCAACATACAAAATAAATCAGTGATCCCATAAGATTTGAGTGTTTTTTTTAAGTTCTTTCTATGCTTTCATCATTTAGGTAATCTTATAGAATATCCATTGTTTTATAAAATAATATATATTAGTAGTTGAGACCAGTGAGATGCTTTTTAAAATACTGAAGCTTTTAAAATCACCTCTAGAGATTTATTTGGAGTATGGCCTAGGCATTGAAACTTTTACAGTTTCTTCAGGTGGTTCTAATGATCAGCCAAGTAAAATTATAAAATAAATGTTTTTGAATTCCTTTTGTAGGCATAAAGATGTCATCATCAACCAAGGTAAATAAAAATTTCCTTTTTAAAAATGTTTATGTTGCTTTTCTGCATCAGTTAAATTTGTACTAATTGATAGGAATATTGACTGTTTTCATTAACTATACTTTATTAGCTCATAGTAAGTAAACAGAAGTGCATTATTATAGTCTTTTTTAAAAATGCCCAGTTTTTATTGTAAGATATGTCATTTTTGTCTCAACCAGCAAAAATGTCAACCCGTGAAAAAAACAGCCAAGGTAAGAATAAGCTGCGTAGTTGGTCGCCTTCTAAGTTAATTTCTTCCTGGATCTCTTATTTGGCTTTTCATTATTTATGCTACCCGACTTTCCTCTAAATAAAGAAAATATGGTAATTTGAACTTGTGAATCCACCTACTTTTCTAAAAAGCCACCTTATTTCTGTGAGCTCTGAAGATTCAAGGTCAACAGTAGAAATAAATACATCATTACAAAGAAGTTTAAAACACGGGAATTTCCCCTCTTTTTCAAAACAATAAAAGTTGTACTTAGAAAAGCCATTTAAAAGATTGATAAATTTTAACTCAATTTCCTGTCTTGCCAACTTCATTGCAAATAATCACTCATTTCTTAAAGCTCAGACTGAAAATATAATAAGTCTAGCAAATCCATTTCCTCTTAAATTTTTTTTATATTATTTCTGACTACTTGCTGTTGTTGGCTTGTTCTGACCAAAAAGGAGAACAGACTTTCTGAAAATGTGTATTTAATTTAATTGCAAAGTAGGTAAGTTTTATACGTTAGTTTCACATTCTTCTTAGATTGCTTGCAAATTTAATTGAAGCATGCTATCTAAATGAAAGCATGTCCTTTCTGTGCATGCTTTATACAGTTCATTTCTATGTGTCATAATTATCTTTTTTTTCTGGGCTATTAACAATGTGGTTAAAATTTTTGTTAGAGATTTAACTTGACTCCTATGGACTTTTACTTTCTTTGGTTCTAATAGGAAAAGAAATATTTATTTTTAATCTTCTTTGTATTTTTTTTTTTTTTACGTAGACATTTTAAGTGAAGTTGAATTTAGCTGGCATTCTTCTCAGTCTTATTTTCTCCCTCTGTTATAATATAATATAGGTTAAGTAATGGTTGAAATACTTTAAGGAAAAAAAAGATTTTATTTACAAAGACAACTCTTATTACTATATAGCAAAGCATTTCTTTAAAAACAGAAGTAATAATATTTAGTGGAAAAAGTAGTGAATGGAGCATCTCTGTGTTTAGTGCTTGGTCCTGGGTCTTCTAGATAATAGCCTTGTGACCTAGGCAAAATGACAACGCCTAAGAGTTTTCTAATTTGACAATAATAACAACTATGAAAGCTTACTTCACATGACTGCTGAAGGATGAAATAATATATACGAAAATACTTTAAAAATAGAAGACATTGTAACTACAAAAAGGTGCTATTATTATTACATCTTTTGCTTAAAGAGCTTAAGTTTTATAAAATCCTTCTAGGGTAAATGAAAAGGGCTACCTGCCTCTTTCTCATGTTGTGGTATGTTCTTTGGAAGGAAAAAGGAACTTAAATTTAGGTGTATATAAGTGAGTAGTTTGTGTTGGTGACAGTTTTAAAAAATCTTCAGGTCTGTAGGTAAATAAATGCACTTAAAAGGGAAGGGTTTTGCTACAGAAGCATCACTAAGCAGGGTTTTAGCCAGTGTCTGGGAAGAAGGTAGGAATGAAAAGCTAGAAAAGGATGTAGAAAAATAAGTTAAATTCTGTTATAAGAATTTTAACTCAAAAAGATTGTCCCAGATGTTGCAGTTTAATCATGTCAAATGTTGCTTGCATTTAGCCTCATTTTTGGAATTCGAGTCTATTCCTTTGCCGCTTTAATCGGCTATGTCCTGTCTGCAGTACACTCTTATCACCAGTATACCTTCAGGGAGAACTCTTGTGTTTCAGCCCTTAGGTAGTTCAGGTGTGACTGAAATTGAGATGGAGTCTATGGAGAGAAGTGGATGGATTCTAGATGGTTTAGGAGATAGGTAGAGAATAAGAGATAAGGAGCAGAGGGAATCTAGAGAAAGCTAGTGTGAGCAACTAGGTAAGAGGCATCTAGAAGTAAGGAACATTTAATGAGGACTAGATGTATAGAAAAGAATAAAAGTTTGGTTTTGGACAGTTACACTTGAGTTGTCGATAAGACTTAATCTACCTGTAGAGATGTGTATCAAGCAACATAGTGTAGATGTTTAAACACATGCATTTTGGAGTCCAGAGACTGGATTCACTATTACTTAGCTATGTGACCTTGAGGTTACTTCACCTTCTTAAGTCTTGTTTTCTCATCTATAAGTGAGACAATAAAAAACCCTCAAAGGATTATTATAAAAATTAAAGCTAATGTGTTTAAACATAGTACCTGGCACATAGTACCAAGTACATTTTAGTTATTAATATATATGAGCCTAACTGTAAAATTTTGTACTAAAATATATAAAAGGAAGATGACAAGATGACCATTAAATAGATGACCTCCGTTTGATATAAATTGTAGATATATTTTAAAAGCTTGAGATTCCTTTTCCATAGCATATTTCACAGTACATTTTCTTACACTTCAGATATAATGCAAAATATGTGTTATTTTTGGACAGTCTTTTAAAAATATGATTTATTGATTTCTTTAGCTCTTTTTTGACAATGACAAGTGTGACTTGCTCCAAGCCGTCTGCCTATTTACGTTTGGTACATATAGGTGAGTGGTAGCAGGGAGAACTTAACATCAAAGGCTTGTGTCCTGCAGCCACAGCAGAGTAGAAGAACTGCAAAACTGCATATTCTGATCAGCACTTAGACAAAAGGAAGGAGACGTGGATGAAAGCAATAGGAGGTGGACCTGGAGGTATCCTGAGGCTACATGTGGGTGGAAGGACAGGTTATACCATGAAAAAGAGGCTCTTACTGATTTAGATAGATCTTTATCTACACGCAAATCCCAGAAGCCTAAACCCTTTTCATTACTCTCCTCCCTAATTCTGGTGGATTCTGCTCCCATTGCAAGAGAAATAAAGACTTAGCACATCAAGTTAAACTGAATTTTTCCTATAGGACTGTTTATTGTTAGATGTAGCAGTTAAGTTCTGGCGCAGTACTGTTCATTTGGTAAGTTATTGATTAGAAAGTTTTTTGAGCTAACTTGGGGGACTGTAAACACCTTTTATAAAATTATCTGTTGGGAAAAATAGATAATAGTCTGACAGATTTTATAATAAGCAAAATGAGTACAGCCTATAAGCTTGTCCTTATAGTTCTCGAGTATATTATAATTTTTTAAATATGGAAAGTAAGTGTCACATGTCCTCATTTCTAGGGTGGAACCTGAATGCCCTTAAATTATTACATGTCACTGTTCTTTTCAGGCTTGAATAATCTTCAATCATTTTCCCCTGTAACATCTAAAACTGGTGCTGTTTAGAATTAGTGTATAATTATCGTGTTTAGAACCTGAGTGATTCAGATCCCCACTGGAGAGAAGTCTGGTTAACTGAGGGAACGGAATTCAGGAGTCACCGAGTCGCGCTCTTCCTTCCTGTTATAGGCATCTGGCTGCTCTAAGATCAGATTCATTTCTTGCTTAACTACCGAATCAGTGCAGTGACATCCTTACTACAGGTGTGTTTAGATGGAAGAATACTATCATCATACCTTAGAAAATTGAGAAGCAGTTGGCTATTATTATTGCTATCACCAGCTACATGTTAAAAATGGCTTCGGATAAAAACTACTTTAAAATCATTTTAAAATACGCACTGTCTAAAATCCTTTGGTAATTTGTTCAATTAATCTAAAAATATAAAATCATTTATAAAATTAGAGGGAAAAATCTAAGTAATCATCATTTGAAAAGCTATTGCAGTTCTGATGTTTCTTTATTGTTCTATATCAAATATACATTTTAAAATTCAGTGATTTAACAAGTATTTATTGAGTGCTTATTTTGTCAGGACCTGTCTGTCCTACGCACTCGGATTCAGCAGTTACAATGTCTGAACTCTGTGGAACTTACATTCTAGATATAAGAAGCAGAGAATAAATACTTAATATGTCAGGTAATACATATTGGGAAAGAAAAAGGAGAGTAGAGAATTGCTATTTTATACAGAGTGGGTAGGGAAGACATTTCTGATAAAGTGATATTTGAGCTACCTGAAGGAAGTGAGTGAAATATGTGGCTGTCTGGAGAAAAGAATTTAATGAGCAGAGAAAACTGGAAGACCATTAACCCTGAGGCGAGAGCTTTCTTGCTATGTAAGGAACAGCAAGGTCATTGATCATAGTGTGCATGCCATTTTATATTTGTTAACCATTGCATTTATAAAATACTGATTGATTCGAAGCAGCAGGTGCTTTGTTGGGCACCTCACTTAGGAAAGGGAAGCAAAATGGTATAGTGGAAAGAGTGTACTATAAACATGAGACCTAGTTAGGGGTGAAATGACCTGTACCACAGAAATGTATAGAATCAGAATCCTCTATATAATGACTAAAATTATGAGTGCAAGTTGGGAAGGAGAAGCTCAAAATTCCATTTGCCAAAGGAAATTTTTAAAAAATGAAACATTGGTCATCTGGTAATTTTTTCTATGACTCTGAGACCTGGAACCTCAGTTCCCTCACACATAGTTAGGCTTATACTGGACATCACGAAGGGTCTCTAATTAATAACTTTTTTTTTTTTAAGATTTTTATTGGGGAATTGGGGGGATGGGAACAGTGCTGGGGAATTGGGGAAGGGGAACATACAAGTTGCTGTCGTTTTGTTCTTCAGTCTAGTTGTGGAGGACGTTGCTTCACTGGCCCAAGTTGGCACCATCATTGCGCTTTTCCCGGATGAGGTGTCACCGGCTTCTGGACGGACGGCGGCTGCTGGCCGCTCACGCTGACTGCTGGCTACACACGGTAGCCCATGGCAACCCACTGCAGCAGGGGCTGCAGCCTACGCTGGCACCAGTGGACTCACAGCAGCCCAGCTCCAGGTTGAGCTGTTGTTCAGCATCTTAGTTGTAGAGGGCAGTGTCACTGGCCCTCATGTGTGAGATCCGAACCGGGGCCCTTTGGCGTCCCAAACCAATGCTCTTAACCAATGCGCCACTCAGCCGGCCCTCTAATTAATAACTTTTTGAAAGCTCTGTTTTCACAGCAAATAGATAAATGAAGGGCAGCCCTTGTTCCTTCACTAACTTGTTTTAACCTACCTTTTAAAGAATTTGAATGCAGATGATTTCATTCAGTGCCTTGTGTTATTTTCTGACCTGTTGGCTCCAGGTATGTTCTGTCCAAAAACCTGATCATACCTGTGTAAACAGCATTGCATTTGAAAGAATAGCTAAAATTTACCTGTAAGGTATATAGGAGGAGAGTGTCCTACTGGCACTGTATATCATGTTACTTATTGAGAGAGAGGGAATATATTACCTGCAATTTGAAACAAACCAAAAAGTCAAAAGCCCGTAATTGAGCTACAGATAGTATCTTCCTTTGTTAGTACTGATATGGTACCCAAAAGTTTACAATTCCAGAATTTAGAGTGTGAATAAGGAGGAAGGGCAGGAAACTAAATACTGCATTTCAAAAAAAACACACACACAAAACTTCTAAAGTTTAGATCTTGGGCCTTTGAAAATAGCCTGCATAAACATTACTTAGACCCCTAGGTCTGGGCATGTTCAAGTATTCTCTGTATTGTAAAAGGAAATAAAAAACGGGACCTCTTTCTATTGGAGATTTTTTTAAAGCCCAGTGAAGCAGAGATCTGAGTTCTTGATGTTATTGGTAACAATATTCTAGATCAAAACATGTTTAAATGCTGTTCAGCTTTTTAAAAAATATAAACTATCCCAACTTCTAAGAATGGGTTCTTGTCATCCCTTTTCCTTATTTTTAGCTGAGAAAAAATAGCCCGACTGCCCCCTTTGGACATGGAGAATATGACTTTTCATAAGAGAACATCTAGTTTTGTGCATATTTATTTTATTCTGGTTAAACATTTTTTACCCATACTGCATTTTCACAACCATCGCATATTTTTTTTAATCTAAACTAAAAAATGCATTTAACCAGTAAAATCTCCATTCTTCAAACCTGCCAGTTAAGTGAGATAGCATAATTAGAAATCCATTTTGTCCAGAAATGGCAATTAGACTCCATGGTGTGTTTGCTCACTCTACCTTTTCCTGAAGCACTTTGAAAAGATTTTTGAAACTTTTGATAGGCGTAGCAGAAAAGAGATACAATTGATCAATGGCATATTCCAAGATTTCAAGAAAAGGCATGGTAAATCACGTGCCACATTCCTGAACTATACTCATAATTGGTTCTTCAAGGAACAGTTTCACCAAAAACATTCTGTTGATTATTTCATTTAAGAATGCTTTTTAAACTTTTTAAAGATTGTGAGTATTTTAATGTCTAAAAATGTGTGCAAATAATATAGCAATCGCCCATGTACTGATCAACCAGATTTATTAGATCTTTATATTTTGCTTTATTTTACTCAGCTTTTTAAAAAAGAAATAAAACAGGGCTGGCCGAGTGGCTCAGTTGGTTAAGAGCTCGCTCAAGAGTGACAGCTCTGATGGCCATTCCAGAAAAAGAGTTCCCAAATTGCTTTGAAGGGTGGACTAGGTCCTGGTGTCAGCACATAGCTTCCCAAGGGGAGTACTTCGAAGGTGACCATAGTGATATTCAGCAGTGAGGTATGCTGCACTTTTTCTAGGATGAGTTTGCAAACTTAATTGTCAGACCTCGTATATCAAGTCTTTTAGAAGTTTTATATTTTATATTAGTATAATAGACTTCTTTCCTATCTTTTCCCAAAGAAAGACTTTTTCAGGCAGTAAAAATCTAAAATGCTTACACAAACTCCCATATCTGATATATTCAGGTAATTTTATGACAATCACAGTTGTAAACAAAACAGCAAAGTGAAACCTGATTAAAGGAGTTTAGGTACAAGAAAGTAGTTAACTGCAAGTTGATTTATTACAGTAATTAGTATGAGTTGATTAGCTGATGTGTGAGACTTGTTAATGTCTCTGTTATAAGCTCCTAAGGGGCTAGGTTCACATCTCTTAGATCTTCATTATGTATCCTCACCCACCCCTCACCCCCAACATAATTAAAAATGCAATAAAATTTACCAGTCAGTAGGACTCTGCCTATAGAACAAAAAAGATTAAGGTAGTATTTTAGTAATTAGTCACAATTTTCGGACTTGGGTTCTTATCTTAGCCAGTAAAACTAACTGCATAATATTTGGCAAGCACCACAAGTAGGAATTTTAGAAATCTGTCAGATAAAAAGATTAGTTTATATCCTTCTGAATTTAACCCGCCCCTTTTTAAATTTGGGGATCTACATTTTTTATGATCTATTTTTACAGCTAGACCTTTGTAAAGGGATGAAATTTAGAATTTATGATAGTGCAAATCAAATTCCTATTTAAAGTCCAAAGATCCTTACAGATTACATTGTTTCATTGGAATTTTTAAAAATTATTACTACAGAATAGCTGGGTAATTAACTGGTACTTGAAATCTTTTGTTTGAAAATAAAGTATTTTTTAGAAAAGATTTTTAGCCTACCTAAAATGGTCTTTGTCACTTTCTACTATAAAATTGTAGTAATTATTTCTAGCATCTTGTTTACCTGTCTGTCATTTAGCTATATGGTTTTGGACAATAGAACTGGTAATATCAGAGAAAAAGCTCAAACTAAATAAAGATTCTTTATAATTTTCTGCCTGTTTGCTGTAATTAGATAACATCATACTCTACATGCTACATTTTCGTTAAATATAAAGTTCAAATTCCAGTTTTGGTAGACTGTTTAGTTCTAAAGATTGTAAAACTGAAAAAAAATGGATTCTGAAAGTAAAACTTTGAAAAAGGTGCTTTAAATAGTGGGCATTCTGAAAGTTCAGTAGGCTTTCTGCAGCTAGTAGTACCTATGACACAAGTAAGTATAGTCAGAGTCCAGACCCCTGAAGCTCTGCTTTTGTATTTGAAAGGCTTTATTATTTATTTTTTATTAAATAGAGCAGACTGTGAAAAAAACTGGGAAAACTGATCCTGGAGCACAGTGCCCAGTACTGACTTCCTTCTCCACTGTGCTTGAAGTTTTCTTTTAACTTTGTTATATATAATCTGGGAAAGATGAATAAAGTTTGGTAAGCATCTTTTTAAATGTATAAGCAACTTTAATAATCAGTTATTTACATCAGTATGAATCATTTCAACAGCACTGCTTTTCTTAGAACACCTGAGATAACCATCTCACAAAGTTTGGATTAGAGAATAGGAAGATCATTTTGCATTTTGGAGCACTTTGGTGAACAGGACAGCCTAGGGAAGATGCTAAAGCAGAGGGAAACAAAACCTGAGGAGGCTGAAGAGGAAGTGCTAGGAGGTGTGTCAGAAGGGCATTGAGAGGAAAGTGTAACATCAAATATTTCGAAGTTTTACCTAGCATTCACTCTTCTCAAAGATAATGGAGCAGAAAGATCATCTTCATCTTCTGTTTTACTCTCTGATTTCTTACTGTTGGGTCCAGAGTTCAAGCTAGTATTATTTGGATTATAAGTAAGCTGTATTGTCAGGTAATTGGACTTATGTGGACTAGCCTGAGGACCTCACCATTGTCTGAACAGTATTGTCCAATAGAAGCATGATGTGTAACACACATGTAAATTTAAACATTCTGGTAGCCACATTTTAAAAAGTAAAAAGACACAGGTAAGATTAAGTTTAATATATTGAACCCAGTATATCCAGAGTATAATTTCACTGTGTGATCAATATTTAAAAATCATTCATGAGATATTTTACCTCTTTTCATACTAAGTCTTCAAAATCTGGTGTGTATTTTACACTTAACAAAATATTCTCAATTCAGACAAGCCACATTCGAATTGTTCAATAACCAGTGGCTGTTATTTTGGACAGTGCAGATATAGAACATAGTTTTAGAATGAAAATGCTTCCCAAGTTCTAAATAATACATGAAATTTTGGAATACAGCCTAAAAACTCATTTGATCTCTCTGAGCCTTTGTTTTCCCTTCTGTAAAAGTGGGTTGGACTAGGTGAGCTCTGAGATTTCTTTTAGTTCCAACATTTATATTTGTCTAGAGAAATGAGCCAGTGGCATACATGGTATTTTTATTAACAGTATCCCACAAAATTTCTTCTGTCATTTAGCTATCATTGATCAGATTCCATTAAGAATATTTATTTTATTTGAGCATAAGCTAGTAAGTGGTAAAGCTAGGATTCAAACCAAGGTCTGTCTTTATCACCAAGCTTCCATGCTCTCCACTATAGTGTACAGCCTTCCTCTCAGTCCCAGGAATTTTCATGGTGCCAGGTAGGAGATAAAATGTTGAGATTAATTACATTTCGGTAAGCAGCAGCTTTATTACTGAATACTCATAGCCCTATACTGTGTTTACTGATTATCATGAGATAGACAATTTCATAATTTCTTTTCCTTACATTCTTTTTCTGGACCACCACGCCTTTTAATGTTACTGATCTCATACTCTTCTCTGACCAGTCCCATGGCCCACCCTATCCCCTTGACTGGGGTAAAACAAACAAATTGTCCGTTAGGTCCTTTGACTGTAAGATCAAGAAGGCTGACAGCCTTAAGAAAAAGTCTACAGTGAGAATTTGACTCAACAATGATTGACGAGGAAAGAGGCTCTTCATCTATATATTTTACCTAATTCCCAAGGTAAAGGCTGTCTTCTAAAAAAAAAAAGAGGTTGTAAACTAATGACCCTGTGTGCTGTATGCAGGCCAAAGGTGTTGTTTTCACATGATATTTTATTTTCCCTGTTTTGGCAAAGGAGTAAACATTTTAAAATTGTAGATTTTGCAATAAATTATAGGTTTCCTACTCTTGAAAAATGAGATCTAGCAACACTGGGCCCATACATTTCATGGAGTTGACTAGCTGCTGCCACCCCAAAATGGGGCATGGGATATGCCAGTATCCCCACCCCAACCAATCATCCTGTATTCCCCCACTGCTCTCATTTTGCATTTCCTGCCTGGGCCTGTAGATATTTGAGTTTGTGACCCCGTTTTAAAGTGTACATGATAAAATCAGCAGAGTTGTAGCTTATTTGTCTACACTTGCTGTTCTGTGGACAGTCACTTGAAAGCTTATGAAGAGATATTACGGTGTGCTACATTATGTTTTATAAGCAGTTCCTAGACAGTGTTTAGAGTGAGACACATTCTTCTCAACGGGAAAGGAATTAAATATTGTCGAGCACATCATATTTTGCGTTACAGTGTGATGTCTTATTTAATCTTATTTAATTCCGAGGAGGAAGAGGAGTACTTCATGTATGAGGAAAAGTGATGCCAAAGTCGCACAGCTAGTGAGGGTCCCAATCAGTCTTCTTCCACAGCTCGTGTTCTTCCCACTATAATATATTGTCTCCCTCTCAGTCCCAGGAGTTGTTTGCAGTGCCTAGATTATATACTTAGCCTCCAACATATATACTGGCAGTTTGCAGGCAAGGAAAGCATTTTCATCTATGCGTTGCCGTTTTATATTATACTAGGAAAGCTGACAAGCACTAGATAGATGGTTCCTTTGCTTTTACATAGTTGCTTGTGCTGCTTGACAAGTTATAAAGAAATCAATACAGTATTCTGAGCTGTCTCTATTAGCAAAGGAGAGCATTTTCTTTGCTTTGATACTATCCCTAACCTACTTCCTTTGTTGGACATACAGTCTCTTCTAAGCGGTGATAGAAGCATTTGTCAAATGTGTTATTTTTTCATTCAGAGAGCATTATGATAGACAACTCTGATCAAAGATCCTGGAAGAAATTCCAAAGGACAGGATATCTGCCTTTAAGAATTTATAGTCTTAAAAAAAAAAAAAACTAGAGTAAAAATTATATAACAAATTCACAACTGTAAGAAAATAAAGTGTACAAAAAAGGACAAAAGGATACAGATCAAGGTGACTGCAGAAGGGAAATAGTTGCAGCTGGTAATCATTTAGTTATCATCAAAGTTCAGCTGTGCTAAAAATCATCAGGAAGCAGAGCCCACTCTTAGATTCAGAAGTAATAAAGACACACATCATGTGGTATTACAACCACGATGTGGGAGGTCTTAGCCTGTTCTTAGATCTTAGAGGCTGAGCACACTGTGAGTAATAATAATAAAAATAACTTGAACTTCTCACCCATAACAAGCACAGTTTTAAAATCTGACTCTGAAGAAATAGTTGTAGACATTCAGCAAAGTAATTTGTCTTTCATTCTTCCATGGTTTGCATTATAGAAGCTACTGAATTATATGCTCTTCTCCTTAGTAGCCTAGGTCATTATTAGAGGTCCTAAGGTTGTATCATCCTCTGGGTTAGGACCACGTTTTCAGTCTATTTCTAATGCTGTTTTCATACTACGCCAGACAAGTTGGCAAGTGCTAGACACTTCCTGTGATTTTGTACTCAGTCCTTTACTTTCTCCTTCTCTTTCAGGTTCCTTTGTAACCATTTCACTATTAACATTTATTAAACCTGTCTATGTAGGTGGGAATGGTGGTGCCAGGGATTTTTTTTTTTTCTTAAGGAGTAAGAAACTATCTCATCTGTTTGGTTAAGTGAAGTATTGTTTCCATTTGTAAAAGGTGTATAATATTGATTTGATTCTAGAGTTGTCTTTTTAACATTTTTTATTTTAGACTGTTACAGATCTTCTAAACAACTATTGGTTTACGTAAATAAAGGTGTTTTAGAACCTGTGCTGCTAATTACAAGCTGTTTCCTAGCACTGTCTTTAAAATGTTTAGTGTATTATAATTTAATTGCTTAAATCCAAGGCTGATTGTAGCCACAATTGTGAAGTAGGGGCCATTGGTCCTGCTTCCTCCCAGCTCGATTCACTGCCAAGTGCAGCAGAGCTCTTACTCTTTCCGTCCTGACTTAGGAGGGTATTTGACTCCTCACCTCGTGGTGTTTTCTGAGGCCATGATTTCTGTATGTCATTAAACATCAGTGGCTTTGTCAAGTAGTATGGTAGATGTGGTTGTTGACTACCCTGATAATCTCTCTTCTTTTCAACTGTCAGAGAAACTTCTATCACAAAAATACTTTCTTTTGCATTTTTCAACCTCAGCCTTCCTGGCCATGTTGAAATGTGTCAGCTTCTACAGATAAATTATATTTTAATTACAGAACTATTCTCATTTAAGGAAATAATTAGTTTTTTTTCTTACAATGTTTTAGACTAGGTCTTTATACAAAAAACCAATCATATATAATGAGACTACAACTCTAGTTATTTTTTGTCAGTTTTATTATATCACATTAATAATTCACTATGCTTGTTCAGAAAAGACGCCTGACTTAACTTTTGTCTTGTGTTTCAACAGAAGGAGAATATATTAAAATGTTTATGCGAGGTCGGCCAATTACAATGTTTATTCCTTCTGATGTTGACAACTATGATGACATCAGAACAGAACTGCCTCCTGAGAAGCTCAAACTGGAGTGGGTGTATCCTTTTCTAACATGACAGCAAACTTGTTTGCTTCATTTAAGAAAAATTAGTTTACCTAACATCTATGAAAGATTTTTTTTTTTTTTTTAGCTGAGCCATCCCGCCACCTGTTGGCAGCTCACGGCTGCTCAGCTCGGGCTGACTCGAACCGCTGTTGCTCAGAGCTCAAACTCTTGAGCGAGCTCTTAACCAACTGAGCCACTCAGCCGGCCCTTATGAAAGATTTTTATACCAAAAAAGAAAATGTAATAAACATCCACTTGAGAAAGTAAAGAGATGTCATCTCTGATCCTTTCACATGTTACATATATTTTGCTATTAGCAATTTAAAATCATCAAAATTAATACCAATATTCGGTGATTATCATGGCAGATATTTGTGATGTGGTAGAAAAGGCATTGGACTGGAATTGGAAAACTAGTGTTTGAGTCTTGGCTCTGCCACTTACCCCCAGTGAACCTTATTTTCTTCATTTATAAAAATGGGTTAATAACCCCTACCTCACTGGCCTGTTATAAGACTTAAATAAGAAAACATTGGCTAAGTATTTTGTAACCTGTGAAATAATGTGAATTATTTTATTGATCAGGTAGCAAGGTTGCTTCTAATTCCAGAATTAACTTCAGTTCTCAGCCAGACCTTTTTTAAAAAAATGACTACATAAAATGGAGCTCTCCTAATTTCACTCAGAAATTCTCCCTTTTAGAACCTCCAAGAAACGCACAGTGCAGTAGAAGGGAGCTAAGAGTGTGAACTGCTTTCTGCCTCCATTTTCCTGCATCCTCTTCCCTCACCCCTTGAATCTTCCCTCCTTTGGCAGAAATTAGCTTGGGAAATCTCACCAATTCTGTAACTCCCTACAACTTTTTAAGACACTCTGCCTACCAGACTGTGTCTGGCTATCTCTCGTTCATCATTTAGGTCAAGTGTAATGCCACTTTCTCAGGTAGCCCTTCTTTTGATCCCTCTCTTTCCATTTAAATTAGGTTCTCCTTTAATCCTTCTTCTGGCATCCTGTTCTTTTTCTTTCCACAATTTCTAGTGATACATTTGATGTTTATTTCTGTTGTCTTAGCCAGAACAGAAGCTCCGGAAGCACAGGCCCCACATTTGTTTGTATGTTCTGCTCTTTGCCCGACACATCAGGAACTCAATACGTATTTGTTTGTTGAATCAGGAAACTAAGATTTAAGCACATTAAAAAGACTCGGGGTTATACAAGAGATAAAGACAGGACATGAGTTTTCTAGTTCCAGTCTCGTCCTATTTACATTATACCTTTCTGATTTCCTTAAATATCCTTGAAAAAATTGTTAATTTAACGCCTTGAAAATTATGTTTATTAAAAACCTTGACTCTTTCTTTTAAGATATGGTTATCGAGGAAAGGACTGTCGAGCTAATGTTTACCTTCTTCCTACCGGGGAAATAGTTTATTTCATAGCATCAGTAGTAGTACTATTTAATTATGAGGAGAGAACTCAGCGACACTACCTGGGTCACACAGACTGTGTGAAATGGTTGGTATCATTTAACATTGTTCTTTTTTTTATTTCATGCTCTCACTTTTTTGTTTTAATTTGGTTTTATTGGAAATGATTTCTTGTGGAGACCTCAGAATTTCAGGATATTATGGTCATTCTGTAGAATACATTTTTAAAAGAAAAAGGACTTACAGACCTCCAAAATGGTTGCTATGGTATCAGCAGTCATAGAACACTGTGACCTTTAAATTACGATTGGGACCTCTTCTGCTTTCTCAGATCTTTTATGGTCCTTTTCTTCTGGCCTGCAGTATCAAATATATATGGAGCACACTAGACTTTTACAGAGATCTGAGAGTGATTATTGGTTCTGAGTACTCACTGAGACTTTAGTCTATGCAGATAAATTTTGGGCTTGAGGCTTTTCATTTTGAGAGAAAGAAATCATGGCTGAATAAGGATCGTAAGTATCCCCTAGGGTGTCAAACTAAAAATGTGAGAACTCCTTTTAAATGGTTTTAAATTATTCAGTTAATTTTGCTGCTACTTAGTTAAGTTCAATCATTTATTACTGAAATTCATTATTTTCTAACATTTAAAAGCTTCTCTATGTCAGTACTATTTTGGCAACTATATCTTTATCACAAAAAAAATGACTATTAGAATATTATATAGATAGTGTTAAACTTTTAGAGATGATTAAAATACTACATTTTATACTGGAAGAATAATATATGTACAGATTTATTACATCATTGTTTGTGGTAATAAAGATTGGAAACAGCCTAAATGGCTTTTAGTTGGCATTAGTGAAATTGTAGTGTACCCATAGGTTACCATGCAGCTATAAAGAAAGAATGAGGAAGCTCTTTGTGTGTTAATATGGAAAGATCCTTAATAATATATACTCCTAAGCACAAAGCTTAAAGAGCAGGAAGATGTGCATAGTATTTTACCATTTGTAAAAAGTAACTGGAAAATAAGTATGTATCTTGGCCTCCACATATGTAAGTTTTTTCCAGAATTATTAATAAGAAGAAACTGATTATAGTGATTATCTGGTTGGGTTGTAGGGAGTGTGGGGATAGTAGAGGTAGGTAGATGAGATTTTAGCAGATGGAGCAGGGTAGCAAAGAGACTTTTCTCATATCTTTTTATAGCTTTTGATAATTAAACCATGCAAATGTATTACCTAATCCAGAAATTTTACTTTTTAAAACATATTTTAAAAGATCTGAATTACTTACGGTAAAATATTAATGTGTTAGATTTTTAGTTACTTTTAATATAGTTGATCTTAATAAAGGACATAAGCTATTTAAGTAAGAGGAAATAAAGAAACATATTGGTAACTTTAGCCTCCTTAGTAATCAAATTAAAACAAGATACCATTTATACCAATCAAATTGTCAGGGCATTTAAAAAGGTATAATTCGTAATCGGGAAATTGTAGTGAAACTTAAAACATTTTTCTTGTGACAATTTAAATTGATTCTACTCTCTGGAAAGCAATATATAACAAGAACAAACAAATTTATATTCTTAGTTGAGCTTGCCCCATGGCTGCAAGATGTGGAAAGATTCTAGATATGGACATGAAGACATCTTTTAAACATTTTTGCTAGTCACTCATACGTTTATCATGAAAAATGTAGGCATATGTGCTGTCCTACGTTTAATTTGTACTTAAAAGTCCCTTGCCCCAAGTTTGACCTGTAAGAGTTGGGCATTAAGAACTGATCACAAGGTTGAAAGCCCTAAGTGTGAAGATGTCCACTGTTGTGTTCCTTTGTAGAAAGTAGAAATGATAGAGGAGCTGTTAAGCCAGTGATATGCATAAGGATTAGGTAGCAAAATGGAAAAATGCTTATGTTTTAATAGATTAAATTACACAATAAATACCGCATCTTCACTATAATAATGCCATGTGAATATGTATGTGAACCAGAGGTGCAGGACTAGAAAGAAACTTGTACAAATGAAAGCAGTTTAATTTGTCATGCCACAATTGTGAATAACTATTGTCTTCAAATTTAGTGTTCCATTAATTTGTCTGTTGAGTTTAAGAAAGAAAGAAGTACAGCTGAAAACTTAGAAAAGAAATCCTTCAATACCTGATGTTTATTTGATTTGCTAAAGAAAAGAAATGGGCCACAGTGAGATTTTTTTTTTTAACGATTACAAAATCTATTTGTTTGAAAAATGCTTACACTAAGGCATATTTCTGCTGTTTCATATTACCTGTATTTAAAATTGTTGTTATTACTGCTTTTCAGCCTTGCTATACATCCTGACAAAATTAGGATTGCAACTGGACAGATTGCTGGAGTGGATAAAGATGGAAGGGTGAGTGGTGTGGTTTTATGCCTTCTATACCTAGTGACATTACTGTTAGAATGGAATTGGTGGTGATTTTTACCACATCTCATTTTATTCTTCTAAGATTTAACTACTAGGAGATTTCTAATATAAATAGGAGAAAATATTAGAATGTAAGAAGAGTCCAAAAACAAAAGAGAACCATACTACTTAAATATTCTTTCTCCTAAAAAAAGAAAAAAAAACAAGTGTTCTCCCAAAGGAAACTATTTACTTGTAAAAATGGGAGAACTGATAACTTTGTTACTATTTGTTGTTGTTTTTTTAACATAGAATAACTTATCAATGTGTGCAATTTCCCTAAATTGATGAACCCCTTGATTTTATATATGAGTAGAACTGGTAACACTTAAAAATTTTCAGTTACTCTTCAATATTATTAAATAGGCTTACATAACAAATTCCTTATTTGTAAGAATCAATAGTGAATATTAATGATAACTGATTAGCAATATATGACTATACTCATTACATTATCTGGCTTCAGTTTCTTTGATGAAAAAGAGTTGGAGGGGTTATATTAAGTGACTTCTAAGACCTCTTCCAGTTCCAGATTTGTTTTAAGGACTTTGCTTAGCAATTTATTGAACCCTGATTTTTAAGAAGTATTACGTTCCCAGGAATAAAGGTAATGTTAAAAGCAGGATATCAAGAGCACATTTGCCTAGGTTAGAATCCTGACTCCAGCTTTTAATAGCTTTATAACTTTGGGCAGTTATTTAAATCTCTGTGTCTCAGTTTCCTCATCTGCCAAATGGTGATTACAATACTGCATAGCTCAGAGGATTATGATGATTAAATGAATTAATACCTGTGATGTCCTTAGAATAGTATGTGGCACTTAGTAAATACTCAAATCATCTGCTGCTACTATTATTATCACTGTTGTTATTTCCTTATTTTCATGGTCTGAGAAGAAAATACCTGCTCGAGATTCTTTGGGGGCATGTCTAAATGTAGTAGTTATTTTTTATTAGATATTTATTCATCCCTATTACTTTTTAAAGACAGCAAACACTTCCTTGTTGTCATGGTATTTGTTTGCATCCACCTACAGAGCAGTTAGTCCTGATAAC
The DNA here is from genome assembly GCF_001890085.2 of Hipposideros armiger. Classification (NCBI taxonomy): domain Eukaryota; kingdom Metazoa; phylum Chordata; class Mammalia; order Chiroptera; family Hipposideridae; genus Hipposideros; species Hipposideros armiger. The sequence continues at coordinate 1,689,282 of NW_017731468.1, read as the reverse complement.
TTGTGTTTTTCCCCTTGTTTTTGCAGCCTCTGCAACCCCATGTCAGAGTGTGGGATTCAGTTAGTCTATCCACACTGCAAATTATTGGACTGGGAACTTTTGAGCGTGGAGTAGGATGCCTGGATTTTTCAAAAGCGGTAAGTAACAAATTTTAAAGGAGTGAGCAAGCTGCACAAAGAAGCAGAAAAGAAGCTATGCTCAGTTTTATGGGTATGTGTTCATAGAAAGTGATCAATCGGAACGGAAAACTAAGATGTTAGCTGTTGCTTAACAATGGCCAGCATTTTAGCCTAAGTACGAAAGTACTTTGGTTTAGATAGGATCCAGGATATTATACTTAATTATACTTAATTTTATTCTGCTCTGAAATAGGATTTCAGTGTAGTAGCAGGAAATGGTTATAGGAATACATACATAGCATAGTAAAACTGAAACAAACAATAAGATGTGCTTTTGTTCAGCTTGAATAATGGAGATCAGTTTTATTTAGAAAATTCACAGACATGAAACTTAGTCTATTCTGAACAAATACTGTCTTTTCTTAGAATCATGTTGGAGCAAAAGAAACAATCAGACCTTTGTTTTCACTAAAATCATGAATTACCTGGGTTTTCAATTGATAACAGCGTGAGTTTAAAATTCAGTGTCTAGCAATTTTACCTAATCCTTGAGGTGTTACTCTGAGGGCAAAATCAAACAGGATGTTACTCTTTTAAACATCCTATTTGTTCTTAAATTATATATAATTATTACAGCGTATACAGGAGACCTTCTACATTTTAGGCTTCATAATTTTAATTTAAATATCCCTCCAGATTTTATTGGGCCTCATTCACACTTTAAAATATACTGTATTTCCCCATGTATAAGACATACCCTTTTCCAAAAAATTTGGGGTCTAAAAACTGGGTGTGTCTTATACAGTGGTTGTAGCTAATGTTTGGGAGTTTTGACAGTGATGAGGAGTTGTATGAATTTTATGATGAATAAAACTTTAGTTCAATAACTTTAATACATTTTTTTTCAAATTTTGGGCCCCAAAATTAAGGTGCGTCTTATACATGAGAGCGTCTTATACATGGGGAAATGTGGTATTGACGTATTCATGTTATCTCTTCAGTTCCTAGCTATCAGTGGCTGCATTCTCGAGTATGGGAGATTTGTGGCCCATGAAGGAGGAAGGGACATTTTTAGAGCAGAAAGGTGAATTTGGGTGGATATAGGAATTTTGCTAACTTGAAGGCACTGAATGTTGGTGGTCAAATGGGTCAGGAATTGAGAGAAAGGCATTTAGAAAAGGAAATAATTATATTACCAACCCCCACCCCAACCTCCCAAACTCTCTGTTGCAGGAACTGTTGTCATTTTGTTGATACTGCTGTTACAGTGTTAAGACTTGGATTGCCTCATGTTCTAACTTATTTTCCTAGTTTAGGTAATCATTTCAATACAGGCTAAAAGAAAGTTAAAGAGAAGAGTAAAGTAAGCTCTGCTCTCTCTCAGTACCTCTCCTCTTTCTTCATCACAGTATTTCCAAGTCAACAGACACATAAGGCATATACTGCAAATCCTACTAGGGAAGAAAACCAATTTTTAAATATCACCCCCAGTTTTCTTTCTTAAACTGGGAAATTTAAATTATGTGAATGAAAATGGTTTTGGAAAAATAGAAAGGAATTTAGTTATGTTTTCATTTATCATGTTTATTCATATTAACATAAACCAGGTATATCATGGAAAACTGAAATTGGCAAACTTTAAAATAGCCATTAATTTTAGTTTGTTCCATCAAACTTTCAAAATTTAGTCAGGTGCCAAATTATGAAATTATGTACATTTCATCCCTCAAGGGAATATACTTTAGATACAGGAAGGCAAGAGGGAAGCGTAAGAGGCAGGAGGGACTGGAGTTTCTGCAAAATGGATTATCTGCTACCTCTGAATGATAGAAGTGGCAAAAGGGCAAATGGAAATCAACCTAGGGGAACAAATTAAACATAGAAAATATTTCTTGAAAAGAATATTACATTTCTGAAGAAAGTACAGTTTTAGTAGTTTATTCATTATATTTCAAGGAACCATGTGTTTAAAGGATTTGGGATCATCTTAATGTTGGCAGTTTTAATAATACGGCATTTCTTAGAAAATCGGCCTTATCTGAGATTTTTAAAATGCCTTTAATTGACTTTTCTTTAGGATTCAGGTGTTCATTTATGTGTTATTGATGACTCCAATGAGCATATGCTTACTGTGTGGGATTGGCAGAAAAAATTAAAAGGAGCAGAAATAAAGGTAAATCAAAAAATATTTTTAATTGAGCATTATATTTTAGTATACATTGTTTTTCAGATACTTGGAAGTAGATTGCACATCCTTAATTTGCAAGAGCACATCAACTGACCAAATTCATCAGATTTATTGATTTGTCATCTTTATGATATTAAGGATGCCAGAATACCATTCTTATGGCATTCTTAAAAATAGTCAAGCAACTTCAGCCAATTTCAGTGTTATTTCAGACACATTGTGCTACTGAAATGTCAAAGTAGGTGGGTGTGTAACTCAAAATTAAGACTGAATATTCTACTTGGCTGCTTCTCCTTTAAGAAAATGTATTATTTCATTCAATCTTTAAAGTTTTAAAAATTAAAGGAAAATTTCAACCCTAGGAGTACGGCTGACACATAACTGAAAAGCTTATGTAATGAGAAACTTTTGGTCTTAATTATGTTCGTGGGATCATTTCATAAAATGCTACAGCATAGTTTATAGTTGCTGTAGAATAGTGTTGATCCCTGTGTGTGATGGATCAGGCTATAATTTGTAAGAGAAGAATGTAAGGTTAGCATTACAACTGCGTTCACGTGGGTCAGAAATGGCCTCCTTCTGACAGGCTTTCAAAGGGATTCAGAGTGTCAGGGTGGCTAAAAAAAGCCTATGACATGTTTGCTGTACTCTTAAATAACATCACATTCCTCTTCAATTGCTTGCGTGTGCATGTGCTCTCAGCAGTTTTGTTTTGTATAAGCTTCAAGCTTTCAGCCTGTTGGTTGAAAAGAGGTTATTTCTTTTAGTGTAAGTTAATCTTTTGAAACAAATGGAGTAGATTTGATTGTACTTGAAAGGAATGTAAGATGTCAGGAAACCTCAAACTTTAAAAAAACATCAATGAAGATATAGATTGCCTTTCAGCCAGCATTCATAGGGAAGTTATACCGAAGTGAAATATATGAATTTTGGTCTTTTGTAGTAAAGAGTACCAGATGAAGTTTTAATGGTTTTCCTCCTCCTGGCCATTCCTTGATCTACAATAGTTTCCAGGACCTTAAGCTGGTATTCCTCAGAGTTATATCTCATGTCCTCCGCTGATACCATATACTGCCACTAGGCCTTAGTCACTGTCTGCTCTGTCCCACATCAGATAGTGAACTCCAGCCCTGATCTGTCTCACAGATTTAAACCTACATTTCTTTCTGTTTGCATCTGTATTTGAAGTTCTATTCCCGCAAGTCAAAATCCACATATCCACATCTGTTCTAATCATCTTTCTTAGCCCTCAGCCAGTTTCACCGCTCAGTGATTAACACCAGCTTCCACTTGGTCGTCCAGGCCACATACTTGGGCATCATTCATGACTCCTTCCGCGCGTCTCACATCAACCAGCCAGCAGGTTCTTCAAACTCTGTCCCAAATGTCTGTATTAGACTCTCTCTAGTGCAAGTGACTATAAAACACCTAAAGCTGATTTAAAGAGAATGTATTGATTCATGTTTAGAGAGGAAAAGAAAACCTCTAGTAAAGATCATAGGGGAATTGTGAACTTTTCTGTTTATATAATACACATCAATAAAAAGTTAAAATACCCTATAAGGCTACATTCTTACCCAAAGTGATTTAATTTCATAGATCACTTCAATTTATGTCTTGAATATCTTATCACTAGCACCATAGGTTTGCACACTGGGAATATTTGTAGTTAGTTTTTTGGGGGTTTTTTTTTAGATTTTTTTTATTGGGGAATTGGGGGATAACAGCTCTGGGGGAATTGGGGGAAGGGGAACAGACAAGTTGCTGTCGTTTTTGTTCTTCAGTCTAGTTGTGGAGGACGTTGCTTCACTGGCCCAAGTTGGCACCATCATTGCACTCTTCCCGGGCGAGGCAGATCAGTCGCCGGCTTCTGGACGGCCGTTCACTGCTGCTGCTGGCCGCTCACATTGGCTGCTGGCTACATACAGTAGCCCATGGCAACCCACTGCCACAGGGGCTGCAGCCTACGCTGTCGTCGCCGGCGACTCTCGGGAGCCCAGCTCCAGGTTGAGCTGTTGTTCAGCATCTTAGCTGTAGAGGGCAGTGTCAGTGGCCCTCATATGTGGGATCTGAACCGGGGCCCTCTGGTGTCCCAAGCCAGTTCTTAACCATCGTGCCACTCAGCCGGCCCTGTAGTTAGTTTTATAACCCTTGATTAATCAGTTTGACATAAGATTCAACTGTCAAGTAATCTTGACTTTGTCTAAGTGAAAACTGAGGACTATTCAGTTTTTAAACAGCAACATCATCCTAGAAAAGAGATGACTAATTTTTGCTGTGTTATTAACACATTATGTTTAAAATTTGCCTTGACCGGCTAGTTATATTTAGTTCCATACTAAACATTGTGGCGAATACTGTAACAAGAGGAGATACTGCCCTTTTTCTTTGTTTTATAACTTGATAAGAGGAAAAGCATTTAGATTAGATTGTTAGGCTTTTATTTATGTGGCTATACGAGGCCACAGAGCCCAAATGTTAGTAATAGGAATGTAAAATTTGCGGAAATATTGGAGCCATTGGAAAATTTTTTTATTAGGTCCATTTTTTCAAGTGTCATTTTATTAGTGTAAGAATATAAAGCGTCTTGTCTTTAACTCATTTTGTTCATAAGATTACCATGTTGGTTTGCAGTGAGAAAATGCTTCCATACATATGGAATTCGCTAAGTTAAAAAAAGACATTAAAAATCACCCCTGCAGGGCTGGCCGAGAGGCGCATTGGTTAAGAGTTGGCTTGGGAGCACCATCTCTGAGCAGCAGGACCCGGGTTCAGATCCCACGTGGGCCAGTGAAGCGATACCTTCCACAACTAGACCGAAGAACAAAAGGACATCAACTTGTCTGTGCCCTTTCCTTGATTCCCCAATAAAATCTTAAAAAAAAAAAGATCACCCTGCAGGTGAACAATAAACAGCTTTATAAGCATATAGATTTCACCTCACTATTAAGTTTGAATAGGTGCTTTACTAAAATATCAATTTAGTAAGAATTCAGTTATTTACTGAACATATTGAAATACACTGTTTTTTGTGGTTTTTTTTTGAAGGCATCTGAGTGTAGGATCCTTGTAGTGTTTTTTTTGGTTTTTTTTAGAGATTTTTATTGGGGAATTGGGGGATAACAGCTCTGGGGAATTGGGAGGAAGGGGAACAGACAAGTTGCTGTCGTTTTGTTCTTCAGTCTAGTTGTGGAGGACATTGCTTCACTGGCCCAAGTTGGCACCATCATTGCTCTCTTCCTGGGCGAGGCAGATCAGTCGCCGGCTTCTGGACGGCCGCTCACTGCGGCTGCTGGCCGCTCACATTGGCTGCTGGCCACACACGGTAGCCCATGGCAATCCACTGCCACAGGGACTGCAGCCCACGCCGTCGCCGGCGACTCACGGCAGCCCAGCTCCAGGTTGAGCTGTTGTTCAGCATCTTAGCTGTGGAGGGCAGTGTCACTGGCCCTCCTATGTGGGATCCGAACCGGGGCCCTCTGGCATCCCAAGCCAGTTCTTAACCATCGCGCCACTCGGCCGGCCCTGAAATACACTGTTTTTAAAACATCAGTAATTTCAGTGAAAAACTACTTGTAATTCATTTGTGACTTTCATGCCTGTTTTCTTTTTTTCCTCTAGTCTTTTTTAAACTTTTACCTTTTCTAAGTTGGTTTTTTTTTTTGAGGAAATAGCATAAAAGCTTTTTGTTTTTTATTTCTACATGAATCATTAGTGACCATTCTCTATCTACTTTTTAAGGCTTTAGCCTAAGAGGCTGAATCTCTAAATCAGTAATATTTTCTTAAATAAATTGCATGATCGATAATAATAGTACAAAGAAAGATAAGACTTTTTTAAAATCAAAATGGCAGTACCTTTAAGACAAATGTACTTTGCTCTAGCATTTGATAGTTTTAGTGTACTTTTCCCTGACTGCAAGAAACTACAATAATCTAAAATGTCTTCCTAGTGCAGAGTTATTATACATAAATAGCATAAAAGATGATATAATAGTATAAAGGTATCAAATATCGTTATAAAAAGTTATTAAAATTTTTCAAGAAAATAGATCTTGGAACAAAAGGCATTTTCTAAAAATTTTTCCCTGTGTTTGATTATCGGTAACTGTAATTGATACTTGATGGAAATAAGGATATACTTTCATCTAAAGCTTTATTCATTTTTCCACAGACAACAAATGAAGTTGTTTTGGCTGTGGAGTTCCATCCAACCGATGCAAATACCATAATAACATGTGGTAAATCTCACATTTTTTTCTGGACCTGGAGTGGCAATTCACTAACAAGAAAACAGGGAATTTTTGGGGTAAGGATCAGAATGTTATAAGTTCATTATAAATCTTTAATTTTTTAATTGTTGAGTAAGCATAAAGTCATCATGCCAAAGGGAAAACTAAAAATTCTCCTCGTTTCTTTGTAGAAATATGAAAAACCAAAATTTGTGCAGTGTTTAGCATTCTTGGGGAATGGAGATGTTATTACTGGAGACTCAGGTGGAGTCATACTTATATGGAGCAAAACTACTGTAGAACCCACACCTGGGAAAGGGCCCAAAGGTACAGTATGCTCATAGTAGTCATTCCTTTTCAATGTGCACATACTGCCATTGCCGTCCCATCTCTTACCCAGACCAGGGGAGAGAGAACTGCAGTGAAACAGTATGGGAGCCAGTGACATACTAATGGTTTTAAGGTTCTTCATGATGATTTTTATGAGTTAAATTACCCAGTTATTTATTAAGTATATGTAACCTACATTTGACTCTACTGAATTTTCTAGGAGGTTAATACGAAATAATTAGCAAGAGATGGTATAGATATGTTCATTTAAACAGTATAAGATTAAGAGAAAAATCCTTCTGATCTTCTGAGTTTTTGAAGTCTTCCCAGAAGAAATGGTATTTAAGGTAACCCATAATGTATGTACAAGACTACAAAAGATAGGGAGCCTTGGTCCCAGTTTAGGGAAACAGTGCAAGTGAAGGCAGAAAGATGGATATGAGTGTGCGGCATTCAAGGTAGCATGAATAAATTTGTCATGTGGAAGTGGTAACCAAAACAAGAGATAGCCAACTTGAAGGAAACATAAGATTTTTAAAAATAGTAGTGTTTTGTAATTCCCCTTAACAGCTTAATATATACTAAGCCTCTGAAAATTCATGACAGATTTTCAGAATCTTAAACCTGGTTGAGCTCACCATGGAAGAGAGAAGAGCTGTGAGGCCAAGGATCCTTTATCCCACAGTTAGATGACCAGAAAAGAGCCTGCAAGGATGACAGAAATTAGAAATATTAAAAAAGAAAAAAGAAAAAGTTAAGATGGGGTGGGGAGGAAGGGAGAGAGAGAGAGAGAGGAACGTCCCTACCCTTTGTCTGTCTGGAGTGTCTGCATCAGGCCATGAAAACCACATGTGACTTAATGAATAAGGGAATCCTTGTTCCCATGCTCAGAAGGAAAGACCCAATTTACATGCCTGTCTCCCCCTAATAGACTTTCCCAGGACTAACAATGTCTGGCATTTGGGACTAGCTGGTGAAAATTATTTGTTCAACATTTATTAAGGAAATGACTTGAATCTTACCTCTGAGTGTCAGTGTAGAAGTAAAAGTCAAGTGGTAATGATTAAAGCACTGTTTTCACTGAAGTGTGGAATTTGAATATAGCATTGTAGATGTCTTATGAGCGTGATGATTTTTATTCTGTAGTTTTTAGGAGATACACTACATTAGTGTTTTCCATATCCATTCACCTGAATTTCTGAGTTTTGCAGTTAAATTGAGTTAGACATGTTTAGAAGTTAACAAAATAATCTTTAAATTGTATTATCAGTAACCCTGATCTCAGTCTTTGGCCATACATTTTTAGCCTTTTTCATTAGTTTAGGTTCAAAATTTACATATGAGAAGGATGGCAGTGGGATGAGGATTCTTAAGAAAAAAGAAAGAACAACAGTATTTATCAATTACCTTTCCCACTTATCTCTCTTTTCTTTTTCCTGGGCACATTTGTTCAGTATCAGAAATGCCAGAAACAGCATTTTATATCAAAATTATGACTTCAATTGTTGACATGTTATCCTCCGATCCTGAGCAGTGTTTGAGTATAAATGCACCCTTCAATTAGCTTAATATGTGTTGAGTTGGGAGAGGCAGAGAAAGGTTCAGAGGATGTTTTTATTTCGGCTTTTGTCTGAAAAACTTGTGCAAAGAAAATCCACATGTGCACACACAGGAAACAGGAAATCTAATCTTGTAAACCGGGCACATGAAATGGCCTGTGTTGTGCTCTGCTACATGACTGACCCTATTACAGGCAAAGTTGCTAAGAATTTTGTTTCCTCCTTTCTATTTGGGGTTTTCCATTCTGTGAGTATGGCTGGAAGGGTTTGGTGAGTACAGTAAAATAAGTGTGTAAGCCCAGATCAGAACAGATGCTTAGTTTCCATTTTTAAATTCTTGCCCAAATTTTCAACAGATTGATCCCGTTTGCATAATCCGACTGTGACATTTCTGTACCCGTGGCAGTCTGAATTACACTTTGAGTGTAGCATGTCTGATAAAATGACATTTTTGGATGGCAGAAGCATAATTTCTTAGCTAAACGTTTTACTGTAGTAAGTAGGAGACAGACCAGACTGTATTTTATGCCTCATAAGCTCTCCTGTATATTTTTCTTCTTGCTTCCATACCCTAAATGTAAATTAACAGGAATCTTCAAAGTGACTAGTGTTTTTCTTTTTTTCCAGTTTTTTGAGCTATAATTGACATATAACATTGTATAGTTTAAGGTGTACAACATAATGATTTGATCTATTATATATTGTAAAATGATCACCACAGTAAATTTAGTTAGCATCCATCACCTCACAGTTTTTTTTTTTCTCGTGCTGAGAACTTTTAAGATCTACTCTCTTAGCAGCTTTCAAATATACAGTAGAGGATTATTAACTGAGTCATCATGCTGTGCATTACATCCCCAGGACTTATTTATCTTATAACTGGAAGTTATATACCTTTTGATGACCTTCACCCCTTTCCCCCACTCCCGCCTCTGGCAACCACCAGTCTGTTCTGTTTCATTTTTAAAATTTTCTTTAGTTGAACATATAAGTGAGATCATACCATCTTTCTGTTTCTGTCTGACTTATTTCACCTAGCATAATGTCCTCAAGGACCATCATGTTGTTGCAAATGGCAGAATTTACTTCTTTATTACACACACACTGTATTTTCTTTATTCATTTCTCTGTCAGTGGACACTTAGGTTGTTTCAATAGTTTCTGTTTCTTCTGGGGTACAAGGTATTTGTTATTTCCTGCATATATGAAATAGTTCAAAATTTTTCTTATATGAAATAATTCATAATTTTTAAGTGAGGAAGGAAAGTTAATTGTATCTAGAACACCATTAAAATGTTTCTTATTTTTAATGTAAGTTCCTTTAAAGGGACTAAGAAATACCACCATTTTACCTGCTCTCCAAATAATCAACATGAGCCCATTTGTCCAGTTGCTAAGACTAACACAGATTTCAGAGTCTCCCTGGCATTTGATTCTATAGTTAAACAGGCACAGAAAGCCCTCCAAACGAGATCTTTATTTGGCAGTCAAGGTAAACTTGCTTTTTATGGAAACTCTGTTTCTGTTAGAGATCAGAAGAAAGGGGGAATTTGCAGTTAAGCTTGGATAGCCCTGTGGTGGTGATTACACCTGGAGGTACAATAGATTTTTAAATTCAAGGATAATTATTTTTCTTGGCAGGTATTTCAAACATTTGGCTTAAATTGGAATGTTAGAAATATAGGTCCATGAGAAAGAAATCTTTGACTAAATTTAATTTTATAGATAAATACTATCTAAAGGAAGCTTTGTTAATTTGTTTAAATTTGAAGCACAGAAATGTTTTAGATAAATTAATATTAGATCCTCCTTAGGAAATCACTTTCCTGGGATAGAGGGTGGAGACTGGGATTCGCACAGAATTGATCACTGTATAGAGTTTTTATTCTTGATGAAGCACTTATTCTTCAGTTTTATTTTCTATTTCCTGACATCCCATCATTCTAGGAAGATCTTAAATGTTTAACAAGGTTTTTGTCATGTTTAAAAGCATGGAACCTGAGTGACAAATCGAAGAACTGTATTTCATTTTCCTCCATTCTGATGGAGATTTGTGAACCTCCACATCTCTGCTTTGTGTACTTCCAGACTACTCCTAATTGAACCCATGCATGAGAAAATCAGCTCTTTGCTTTTTTTTCTTTTTTAATGCTCTAATAGTGCCAACAATATTCTCAGAAAATTCACATCTCTCAGATGTCTTTTCTGTCTTGGTCACACTAGAGCCATGATAACTAATTGGCTGGCTGCCCTACTGGACATAATTGTATTGCTCAATGTTTAAAGTACTTTTAAGTGACAAATGTTGATGTGAGCAGAAGCGGTTGACCTTAATAAAGCAGGTTTGTTGGGGTTCTGCTTTCAGCTCTGCTGAATCAGGCACCTCTCCTCCAAACCAGGCAAATCCTTTCCTTCCTCTCTGCCAGATTTACCCATCTATTAAGTATCTGTCCCACTAGCACCCTTACACTGAGTAATATTTATCGTCAGTTGCAGCATAATTTTTTTTAATTATTATTTTTTTAAAATATGGAACGCTTCACGAATTCACGTGTCATCCTTGCGCAGGGGCCATGCTAATCTTCTCTGTATCGTTCCAATTTTAGTATATATGCTGCCGAAGCGAGCACGCATAATTTTTTTTTTAGGATACCAAAGCCCTACAAAATGAAGTTAATTTTTAAAATGTAATGAAGCTCCAGTAGAAAAATGAGTAAAAATGAAGTCTTAATAATAGCTTTATTGGGCCGGCCTAGTGGCGTGTTGGTTAAGAGCTGGCTTGGGACGCCAGAGGGCCCCAGTTTGGATCCCACATATGAGGGCCAGTGACACTGCCCTCTACAGCTAAGATGCTGAACAACAGCTCAACCTGGAGCCGGGCTCCCATGAGTTACCGGCGACAGCATAGGCTGCAGGAAAAAAAAAAAAAGCTTTATTAAAATGTAATTTATATACCATAAAATTCACCCTTTTAAAATGTACTATTCAGCGGTTTTTAATATATTCAAAGAGTTGTGCAACCATCGCTGCTGTTTAACTTCAGAACATTTTGTCACCCCAAAAAGAAACACTGTGCCCATTAGCAGTCGCTTCCCATTTCTCCCTCCCTTCAACCCCTAACAACCATTTGTCTACTTTTGGTCTCTATGGATTTTCCTGTTTTTGACATTTCATATAAATGGATCATACAGTAAGTGTTCTTTTTTGACAGGCTTCTTTCACTTGAAATGTTTTCAAAGTTCACCCATTTGTCAGTACTTCATTCCTTTTTGTGGTTGAATAATATGCCGTGGTATGGAATAATATTCCATGCCACATTGTGTTTATCCATTTGTCAGTTGATTAACTATTTTAGGAAATGAACATTTTCCCTGGATTTATTGAGATATAATTGACATATAACATTGTATAAGTTGAAGGTATACAACAATGATTTGATATTATATATTGCCAAATGATGAGCATTAGTTAACACCTATCATCTCACATAGTTAAAATTTTTTTTCATGATGAGAATTTTTAAGATCTGCTATCTTAGCAACTTTCAAATACACAATACAGTATTGTTTACTATAGTCACCATACTGTGCATTAAATCCCCAGAACATATGCACCTTATAACTGGAAGTTTGTACCTTTTGACCACCGTCACCCATTTCCCCCGCTGAATAATTTTTAAACTTGTAATTTTTTTATTTTTCCAAAGGATCTAAGGTCTGTTTATTGAGTTACTTTCGCTATATTTAAACAAGGCTCTGTCTACCCATTTTGAACCTGGTAACTAATTCTGCCAAGATAATTATCTTCCAAAAAGTTTTACTCTTGCTCTGCCAGCTTCACCAGCCAGATAAATAGCATCTCTGAGTAAGGCATCATGAATACCAAAGAAAACATTTCAGTGCTAAAATCTTATCTTCACCTTTAAAAAAGAGGACCTGAAGGGGGGGTGGTGTGTGTGTGTGTGTGTGTGTGTGTGTGTGTGTGTGTGTACGTGTGTGTGTGTGTGTACTTTACCTAAAATCTTTTTAATGTACCTGCCTCGTCCCTCCCTGGGTACATACAAAGTGCTATAACCATACACGAAAGCTGGGCGTCGTTCAGCCATAACACTGGTACAGCTTTACCAGTCTTTAAAAATATTTCTCTGGTTAGTCAAAAGCCACTGCTCCAAGCTTCCAGTGCCTTCCCTAGTCCCCAGTATCTGAGCAAATAAAGAGAATAGCCGGGCAGATTAACAGTGGCTGCTAAATGTTAAATATTATGACTGTTAACCTCAGCAGGAAATAAAGGATTTTTTTTTGCAAACTCGGAAACATTTGAGTGAAGAGATTTGAATCCTAGTCACAGCTCTGTCACTAGCTAGCTATGTGGGATTGGTTAAGCTACTTCTGTACTCCTGTTTCCTTAGCTCTAAAATAGAAAAGACTCCCCTAACTACTATATAAGAGTAGTGAAATTCTGAGTATTCTCTGTTGTCTGTGAATTATCAATACTTTAGTTTACCTTTTTGTAAGAATGTATTTTGAAATATTTTCAGAGTAACTAAATATTGACATAAATGCAAAAGATATTAAGCTTCACTGTCTGCTTTGCATTAGACTTACTAAAAATAGGTTTTTGATTATTGCATCATAGGAACTTTTGATTATATTCTCCAACTTACTATGGTTTGACTTCCAGTTTTTCAACTTTACAGTGGTGCTAAAGCAATAACACATTCAGTAGAAACCAGCTAGACTAAGCTAAGATGTTCAGTAGGTTATGTATATTAAATGTTTAGGATATTTTCAGCTTACATTGGGTTTATCAGGACGTAACAACATCATAAGTGAAAGAGCCTTTGTAGTTCTGCTAAATTTTTCTTCCAGGAATCCACTGAGGTCTGATGGAAAATGTTATCACTAGTGTTTTTATTTTTCCCTCATCATATTAGGTGTTTATCAGATCAGCAAACAGATCAAAGCTCATGATGGCAGTGTGTTCACACTTTGTCAGATGAGAAATGGGATGTTATTGACTGGAGGAGGAAAAGACAGAAAAATAATTCTGTGGGATCATGATCTGAATCCTGAAAGGGAAATTGAGGTAAGAATGGAAATGGAAATAAAAATTTTTAAGTAGTATATCCTCTAAACTCATGTCTTGTTCCACATTAACATAACTTACACTTTTCTGGGAAATTGGTACATACTCTTGTCATTTCATTCCCTCAAAAAAAATTGGGGTGGGGGGGGAGCATGAAACAAAATAATTTGAAAGAATAAAAAAAAAAAGATTGGACAAAATAATTAACTTGCTTGTTGCTTATATCTGAGATTATTTTTTTAGTGACCCAAAACATAACCATGCAAACTTAAAATTCAATAAACATTCATCCAATACTATATCCTATTCCAAGTTATACAAAATAACCAATTTAATTTTTAAAACTTAAAAATAATCTTTCAACATTGGGCTTAATGATAATCACTAATTATCTGAGCATGTGTCTGCTTCATGGCGTGAACCACATGTATCCATAAAACCTGACAGGTATTATGTGCTCAGTGAAAGTGTGATAATTGAATTGAGGTCTCGGGAAGTAAAATAGTTAAGAATAGTATTTTAGATTAATAATTCCCAAAGCAAGGGCAAATCTCAGAGTTTAATATAGCTTCTATTTTTTGGTGACTTAAATTTTGAACTTGGTCTCAGTGTTTTCTACACATAACATGCTTTCCAAACAAAATCTTCTCTATAAAAGAGGATCCTTGATAGTACTACTCTTGGGTTTTATTTCTAAGAAGATAGATAAAAAAGAATTGCTTTATCTCAACTTCAAGTTCATACTATTTCTCTTCTTCACAAGATAACTCGTACCCTTTGTAATCAAAAGCTATACCACCATCTAGTTCATCCTCCCTTTGCCATTTCTAACATAAATTAGGATGATTTTTAGAATTCAGTTCTTTGTGCTTTTCAGAAGTAGTTTTGGGTCCTAATTCCTAAAGAAGAAAGAACTACATTATTTCAGAAAAAGTCATTCTTTGGGCTTATTGTATTCACTGAGAGTATAACCTATAGTGGATTAATTGAGATTGATCTCGCAACGAGTCCTGTTAATGACAGTTATAACACTTCACAATATACTGCTTTTTAGTTTACCGAGAAATCTCACATGTACCATGCTTATCTTTTTTTTAAGGATTTTTATTGGGGGATTGGGGGATGGGAACAGCCCTGGGGAATTGGGAGAAGGGGAACAGACAAGTTTTTGTCATTTAGTTCTTCAGTCTAGTTGTGGGGAGGACGTTGCTTCACTGGCCCAAGTTGGCACCATCATTGCGCTCTTCCCGGGCGAGGCAGATCAGTCTCCGGCTTCTGGACAGCCGCTCACTGCAGCTGCTGGCTGCTCATGCTGGATGCTGGCTACACACAGTAGCCCATGGCAACCCACTGCCACAGGGGCTGCAGCCTACGCCGTCGCTGGCAACTCACGACAGCCCAGCTTCAGGTTGAGCTGTTGTTCAGCATCTTAGCTGTGGAGGGCAGTGTCACTGGCCCTCATATGTGGGATCTGAACCGGGGCCCTCTGGCATCCCAAGCCAGCTCTTAACCACCGCGCCACTCGGCCGGCCCCCGTGCTTATCTTTTGATCCTTATAACAAGAGTAGGTATGGCATGTATTATTATTATCATCATCATATTACACATAAAAAATTTGTCTTAGGCTAAATGACTTACCCAAAATAACATAACTAAAACCAGACCATAGTCTACATGTAATCCAATACAATTTACGTCTTTTTCCTCTACTCCTAACCCATACCTCTTGAAATCATATAAAATATAAATTTAAAATGACTGAAACAAAGAGTGTTGATAATACAACTTCTGTGAAATAAAATGTAATTGAACAAATGAATTACTATTAGCATAAGATTACCATATTACTTTCAAATTTGGAATTCTGTCATTTATTATCCCGTAATTGCTTTCAGCTATAAATGCAGTCTTTGGGTAGTAATTAATGTATGTTAATGTGCGGATGGTGACATTACAAACTTATTTTTTTAGGTTCCTGATCAGTATGGAACCATAAGAGCTGTAGCAGAAGGAAAGGCAGATCAGTTTTTAGTAGGCACATCACGAAACTTTATTTTACGGGGAACATTTAATGATGGCTTCCAAATAGAAGTACAGGTAAGCTGTATGATTTTACCCATTAACTGAGTGTTTTTGATGACACCCTTTTTTTCTGATAACAATCGGTATATTTCATTTTCAGGGTCATACAGATGAACTTTGGGGTCTTGCCACACATCCCTTCAAAGATTTGCTCTTGACTTGTGCTCAGGACAGACAGGTGTGCATGTGGAACTCAGTGGAACACAAGCTGGAATGGACCAGACTCGTAGATGTGAGTAAAGCAAAATGTGATTATAATCCCCCACAGAAACTCCCCAGACTAGCAAAGGAAAAAGGACTCGGCATTGTTACAACAAAGTGTTTAGTAAAGGGCAGAGAGAGTGTTTGGTCACAAAGTATAGCATGAACCCACTCTAAAGAAGCAAATGGAGCAATGCAAAAGCTCACTTTTTCTGTCAGTTTCAGTAGTAAAAATCAAAAAGATTTCACATATTCGTGGAGCATTAATCGTTATGGAAATGTTTGGGCCTCTGGTGGTGCTGCAGTTGGATTCAGTAAGTGCTGCTCACTAACAGACTCGACTGTCTTCTTTTTGAGTTGGTCTCTTACTGTGTTTCTCCCTACCCCACCCAGACATTCACCTTTTCTAGCCACAAAGGTGCATATACGTTCTTTGCAGACTCTAGAGAACAGTACAAATGTTCGATGTTATTATCCTTATTATTATTATCCCACTGCCTAGCCACACGCAGATGGTCCTTTCCCTCCCCACTCTGCCAGCATGTCCCTTCCTGCTCTGAAATTCTTTTTCCTCTCATATCCATGTGTTATTTCACATTGGCTACAATGAAGTTGATTGTAATTCCATATTTATATGAAACAGGTTATTTTCAAATATGTTTTTGCCACTATTCCCATAGATCTAGGGAGACTTTCTCATGTACTCCCCAACAGCTGTCTGTCTCTCTTCTAGGAACCAGGACACTGTGCAGATTTTCATCCAAGTGGCACAGTGGTGGCCATAGGAACGCACTCAGGCAGGTAGGGTCTCTAAGGGAAATGTGAGCTAAGTAATTTAAAGTGGTGGGATGTTTAACTGTTGCTCAGGGATGTTCTCAATCTGATCTGGAGGATGACTCTTTTAAGTGGCACACTAATATGTTTGTTGCTCTTTATCTGTTACGGATACTCGTTCAGTCATTCACAATTGAGCATCTACCATTTGTTAGACACTGTTGTGCACATTCAGGCCACATCAGAGTGCAAAACAAAGATCCTTGTCCTTGTGGAGCCCACATTTTCGTGTGTGTCAGGGTGGAGGTAGAATAAAAAATAAACAGTATTACTAATTAGAAAATGTTAAAAACTGTGGTGGAAGCGGGGTGAGCACAGGAAGAGGGATTGGGAAGGGGTGCACTTGCAAAATGATAAATAGGGCAGTCAGGGTAGGCTTCATTGACCAAGTGACCATTCAGGAGACTTAACTCTCCTTTGTGATACTTTCTGTAGTGTCGGAAAATTTCTGTCATCTTCTAGGGAAGGAAATTGAAGCTGACATAACCCAGTTGAACTTTTTATAAGTTGTTTGTGCTGTAGCTTTTGTCATCCTGCCTTTGAATGCCACACAGATAGATAACGAAGGTATATTTCCTGAAATCATTATTAATTACTTGTCTTTGCAGACCTTGTATGGTATCTTTTCAAGGTTATTAAGTAACATTTATTATCTGTATATTTTTTAGTCCTTTTTGTTGCCTCTGCTATAAGTAGCCCTCATCACAAATAACTTAATTTCTTTTAAAGAGGCAGAGGAAAAATATGAAGTCAATTTCTAAAAGTTAAACCCATAGAAAATGTGAAATGTAGATTTCTAATGAAGTGAAACTGTTGTGAAAACACTTCAGTGTTTTTGTTTATATGACAAATATTTCAAATCAGCCAGTTCATTTAATTCGAACTAAATTTAGTCATTTAGAGGTTTTTTTGTGTCAGGTTTTTCCCTTTGGCTATTGGATACAAAACAAATTAACACCTTGGAAAGTCAAAACAATCAAATTCCTTCTCATAGACAGTGCTACAAAACCTTTCAGAATCATAGAAAAACTGGTCTTTAAAGTAAAGATAAACTTTGAAACGTGGATATGTGAGTAGAATGTAATTAGAGATGCTATTTGACTGGTTCTGAAATAACTGTATTTTAGAATTAGGCTGCTTGGGGAATAACTGGGGATAACTTGAAAATATAGATGGCTTTACTATCTCTGATTTCCCCAAACTACATGTCAGTATTAGATTATAACTTAGACTTGGACTGAATAGACAAGTGTATGGCAGGTCACTTTGTAAGAAATTATTTTACCAAAAAATTAGTCTTAAGCACATAAGAAACTACCTGAGCTGTAGTATTGAACTAGTTTTTAGAAAACCACAAAGGAGTTTACTTCAGATCTGTTTTTTGAGCAGCTGAACAAATATAACAAATGCTAAAGTCAATGAAATAAGGGCTACCATTTATTCAGTATCTGATGATACATCTTATATGAAATTCTTTTTATATATTACTGTAAATCTTCAAAAGAGCTCAACAGAATATAAGTTTCTCCGTTACACAGACAGGAAACCAAGACCCATAGAGTTTCAGCTGCTTGTAATTGAGCTTGGATTTGAACTCAGGTTCTATATGTTCCAAAGCTTGTCTCTTTCCACTGCTCCACCATTACTTCGCGATGTGCTTATGGTGTGTATGGCGTTATTTAGAAATATTGTAAGGAAAGTTTCTTTTTCAAGGTTAAATCACTGGCTGACACCTATTAAAAGGATTTACTGTATATATGAAGGAATTAAACACTGAGGAATGTAAGGACTAGAGGGATTTGAATCATTAAGGCACGCCACTTGATTGGATGGATGGAGAGGCTGTACATATAGAGCCCCAATTTTTAAGGAAAAACTGATCTGATTTAAACTCACTGAAATTACTTTCTAACATTTACATATCTGTGAGGTCATTAACAAACTTAAAATGAAAAGTCACTCACTCAGGTGACTTAAGCCAATGGTAAGCCAGTTGCTTCCTCTGGGAGATATGAGTGGAAGACACCTTCTAAATGAGAGTGATGTGACAACTACATAAAAAAGTGTTGGCAGTCCTTTCTGGTGTGGAGCTGGGGATAATTTAGAACCTAGGGGAGATGTAGTTATTGGAGTTCATTCTATACATAACTACTGTCTTTGTTTTCACATCTGGTTAGATTCTGTTGATTCGTAGAGAGCTTCTCAGTTTTATTTTTTACACAGGTCTGTGAATACCTGGCTATATTGTCTAAAACTGAAAATTCCTCAGTTTAACCATTCAGATTATTATCACTGACCCTAAGCCTGAAAAAAAGTCAACACTTAGGGCAAGAAATTTTTTTTTTTTTAAGCTTTGTATTGGGGAATTGGGAGAGGAACAGACAAGTTGCTGTCCTTTTGTTCTTCACTCTAGTTGTGGAGGACGTTGCTTCACTGGCCCAAGTTGGCACCATCATTGCGCTCTTCCCGGGTGAGTCGCTGGCTTATGGATGGCCACTCACTGCGGCTGCTGGCCGCTCACGCTGGCTGCTGGCTACACACGGTAGCCCATGGCAACCCACTGCAGCAGGGGCTGAAGCCTATGCCCACGGCAGCCCAGCTCCAGGTTGAGCTGTTGTGCAGCATCTTAGCTGTAGAGGGCAGTGTCATTGGCCCTCATATGTGGGATCCGAACCGGGGCCCTCTGGTGTCCCAAGCCAGCTCTTAACCAACGCGCCACTTGGCTGGCCCGGAATTTTTTTTTTAGTATAAAGTAACACATGTCCAATTGTGCATGACCCAGAAAAGGTGACTAGCAAAATGTTTAAAGATGTCTCAAGTCCATATCTGGAAATCTTCTGTTTCTTATAATCAAGAAGATCATGTGTGAATAAATTATCCAAGTGATAAATAAAATGATAATTTTAAAAGAATGTATGACTAATATAATTTCTAAGGGAAAAAAGTTAAATGCATAGACCTACGTGGACATAGTACCTCCTTAACATGCTAATCCTCACATAGTAAGGATTCTTTTTAACAGCTTTACTGAAATATAATTCATACACCATACAATTCATCCATTGAAAATACACAGTTCAAGAGATTTTAGTAAGTTCACAGGGTTGTGCAACCATCATCACAAGCTAATTTCAGAACATTTTCATTAACCCAAAGGAAACCATACCATTAGTCTTTCCTCGTTACCCCCACCCACTTTCTCCTAGCCCTAGGCAACTGATCTACTGTCTGTTTCTATAGGTTTGCCTATTCTGGGCATTGTATATAAATAGAATCATACGATATGTGGTCTTTTGTGACTAGCTTCTTCATTAAACATGTTTTCAAGGTTCATCCATGTTGTACAGTATATATAAGTATTTCATTCCTTTTTGTGCCCAAATAATATTTCATTGTATGGATATTTTGTTCATCAGTTGATGGATATTTGAGAAATTTCCACTTTTTGGCTAGTATGAATAATGCTGCTATGAACAGTCATATACAAGTTTTTGTGTGAATGTATGTTTTCAGCTGTTTTGGGTATATACCAAGGAGCAGAGTTGTTGGATCATGTGATAACTCTATGTCTGATATTTTGAGGAACTGCCAAATTGTTTTCCACAACAGCCGCACCATTTTACAATTCCAACAGCAAAGTATATGAGGGTTCCAATTTTTCCACGTCTTCACCAGCACTTGTCATTGTCTGTATTTTGATATATGATTTGCAGGTAGTGTCTCTCATTCCAAGGGTTCTTTTTACTTTCTTGATGGTATTGTAGTAACATTTGTGGCACAGAAGTTTTAATTTTTCATTAGTCAATTCTTTCTCTTGTTTCTTGGTCATAAGGAATTACTCACATGTTTCCTTCTAAAGTTTTTATAGTTTTAGCTCTTACCTTTAGGTCTCTGATTCGTCTTGAGTTAATCTTTGTATATGGTGTAATATAGACATCAAACTTCATTCTTTTATATTATGGATATTCAGTTGTTACAGCACTATTTATTGAAAAGACTATTCTTTCCCCCATTGAATGGTTATTGACACCCTTGTCAAAAATCAGTTGACCATAAATGTATGGGTTTCTGTCTGGACTCTCAATTCTATTCCATGATCTATATGTTCATCCTTATGCCAGTACCAGTGTTGATTATTGTAGCTTTGCAATAAGTTTTGAAATTGGGAAATGTGAGTCCTCCAACTTTGTTCTTTGTTCATTTTGGCTATTTAGGCTCTTTTGAATTTCCACATGAATTTTAAGATCAGCTTGTCAGTTTCTACAAAGAAGCCAACTAGCATTTTGATAGGAATTGTTTTTTTCTTTATAGATCAATTTGAGAGAATATCACCAACTTAACAATATTAAGTCTTCTAATTTATGAATAGAAGTTTTTTTTTCCGTTTATTTTGATCTTCAGTTTTTTCCAAAAATTTTTTGTTTTTAGGGTCAAATTTGCTTATTCCTAAGTGTTTCATTCTCTTCATGCTACTTTAAGTGAAATTGTTTTTTCAGTTTCATTTTCAGAATATTCATTGCTGGTATATATAAACATACCTGCTTTTTGTATATTAATCTTGTGTCTTGCAACTTTGCTAAACTCGTTTCTTAGTTCTAATAGTTTTTCTAGTGGATTCTTTAGGATTTTCTACATATGAGATCATATAATCTGCAAATAAAGATAGTTTTCTTCCTTTCCAATCTGAATGCTTTTTCTTGCTTAATTGTCCTAAATAGAACCTAACTTCCATAGAAGTGGCAAGAGTGATCATCCTTTTCTTGTTCTTTATCTTAAGCATTCGGCCTTTCACCATTAAATATGTTAGTTGTGGGTTTTTCATAGATGCCTTTTGTCATGTTAAAGAATTTTCTTTCCATTCTTAGTTTATTGAGAATTTTTAATCATGAAAGGATGTTGGATTTTGTCAAATGCCTTTCTGATCTATTGAGATAGCATGATTTTTATCCTTTATTAATATGGAGTATTACATTAACTGATTTTCAGATGCGAAATCAATCTTATATTCCTGAGAAAAATCCTAGTTGGTCATGGTGTATAATTCTTTTTATATGTTGCTGGATTCAGTTTGTTAGTATTTTAGTGAAGGTTTTTGCATCTATGTTCATAAGAGATATTGGTCTGCAGTTATATTTTGATGTCTTTGTCTGGTTTAGTTATCGGGGTAGTACTGGCGCTAAGGACTTTAATAAGGCTGCTACCTCCTAAACCGAAATGAAGATTTAAAGCATACAAATGAATAAAATTAGTATATACTGGTAATTACTAATCATTAGTTACCAAAATATTAAATTTATTGAACCAGCATAGTACGCATGATTTTCAAATATAACATTCTCTCACTTTTTTAAATTTGGGTTTCTTGATAGGATTGGAAGTTCTTCATAAAGCTCACAATACATGGTAACCTGAACCATTATGAACTTGAAAGTTTATAATCTCTGAATTATTGGTAAAAATATATTCTGCTTGATTTTTTTCAAGACCCCAGTTAATCACCCTTCCCCTTCCTGTTTTTTAAAGCTAGTTTCTCAAAAGGCATTTAATCTTTATACCACCTCCAGACCCCAGAGAAACCACAGATATATTTGCCATCCCATCAGGATGTCAGGTCTATATCAGCTCAGACAACATTCTCCAAGCAGTTTACACAGAACTTTACTCTGGTCTTGGTTGAACCTAGTTCCATTTCTGAACCAACATTCAGTATTGAAAGGAGTTTTTGCCATAGTTATTTTACAGGCTCTAAATAGAGGTGATACACCCAGAATTAGACAAATCAAAAGATTTGAAGATAGGGAGAATAAAAAGCAAGGTTAAAGCTGGAAATTGTTTCAAAGAAAGGAATCCACAGAATTGAGTCAGTATATAGAATATGTTATATGTAATATATAGGGGTGGAAAGGGGAATGGGCAGAGTGAGGTGACTTCAAAGAAGACCCCAAAGTTTCTGGTCTCTAGGGATAGAGACAGCTTTGACAAGGAAGCAAGCTGGGAAAATGAGCCTGGCAAATGAGTAGTAAAGAATTTAGTTTTTGATGTGGAATCACAGGAGCCTAGACCTGGAGAGACTTAATCCAGCTCAACTCATCAGTGTTGATGGTGACTGTAACCTTCGTGAGCCAGTGAAGTAGCTAACGTACTGGTACCAAATTCTAGCCAGATGCTGTTGACGATCAAGTTTCTGAGCCTAAGAAATGCTCCTGCTCAAAAGGGAGATGGCAAAGACATATTAGCACCACCTGAGATTTTCTTCTTAGACATAATTAAAAGAGAAAACTTTAATTAGCGAAGCATAGCTTTTTCCCTCTGTAATTTGATGTTCCTTAACTGGGCCCATGGGCACTCCTCACCTCATTCCCCAGGGCCCACCGTGTCTTTGAACTCCCTCGGCATGAATCTCCCTGAGTTCGCCAGTTCTGAGTCACTCTTCAGATGCTCACTGAGCGCCTGCAACTTCTATAGCACTGTGCTAGATGCAGTGAATGGCACAAAGAAATACGAGACATGGTCCCTACCATAAAAAGATATCATATCAGTAGTTTAGTATTACTTGAATAAATGGACACTAATGCTTGGAGATAACAGAGGAATTACTGTGAGTCCGAGTGGTCAGAGAACACTTCACAGAGGAGCTGGGGTTGGTCCTGCCTTGAAGGGGTTCTTGGGTCTCGCAGAGGCAGTGAAGAGTGAGGAGCTGATATATCAAGCAAGAGGATTGGACTGAGCAATTTCAGGAACCTGAATTCAGGACAAGAGCGTTTCTAAAGGCTTCTTGATACCAAAACAGAAGAATCCAAACTTGCTAGGCTGGCTTTTTAATGCCCATTAAAGATTTAAAAAATCTTTCCCTCACCACTCCAGCCAGAATGGTCGAGCTGTCCTTTATATACCCTCCAGCCCTTTTGTACTTGCTTTCTGCCCCCCTCCACCTTTGTATGCCCCCCCTGTCCTTGCCACATTTGATGTGATGAAATCCTAGATCACACACACCCTCAGTGATGATGGATGCCCTGCCTGAAACGTCGTAATCCTTATTACTTGTATAATTCATATTACTTTCAATTATTTACCACTTTATTAACTCATTCTTTCTCCCCGGTTAAAATATAAACTACTATTCTGCTCCTTTCCTGACTCTTCTCTGAATCCCTAAATGTTAGAGAGAGGCCTTTCCATGGGATCACACCCTTCCCTGGTGTGAGAAAGTGACAAGCACAGGGCCAGAAGATCCATCCTGGTTCTGCCACTAACTAATGGGTTGATGACTGGTCAGGTGTTTTGACATCATAGGATTTCCGTGTTCTTATTTGTAAAATAAGAGGTTGAAATGGGCTTCTCTTCACGTTTTTCTAATTATTATATAAAAGCCACATTTCCTGTTGTAAGTAGAAGATCATAAAGAAACAGAGTAGGGTGAAAGTTACAAACCTGCCACCTAGAGGATACTTTACATTATGATGAGTATTTTTAAACTCATAAAGAGATAGATCTGTTCAAAGATCATAGGGACTTTAAAAGTATGATACTTTTAAACTGTAAAATCTTTGATTCTTTTTTTGCCACCAAAGAAATCAATACAGTGTCTTTTTAAAAAGTCATCAGGATAAATGATGGTGCTACATTTTGGTATCTGACACACAGATTAGTTTAAATATATGACCAATGATTTCCCATCTCTAATACTGAGCAGTTATATTTAGAAAGATACATTAAGTCCTTTAGGCCAGCCATATAGAGCCCCATAATGATTCCAAATTACCTTAAAGCAGAAGCTTGGTTTTAATGTATATACTCTAGACCAGCGGTTCTCAACCTTCCTAATGCCGCGACCCCTTAATACAGTTCCTCATGTTGTGGTGACCCCCAACCATAAAATTATTTTCGTTGCTACTCTATAACTGTAATTTTGCTACTGTCATGAATCGTAATGTAAATATCATTTTGTTTTCCGATGGTCTCAGGCGACCCCTGTGAAAGGGTCGTTTGACCCGCAAAGGGGTCGTGACCCACAGGTTGAGAACCGCGCTCTAGACTAAAATAAGAATACATTCAACACAGTGTAAACTTAAATATTTACTTCTAGAAAATTATCTTTGCTAAAGGGTTTGATTGCTTCTCCATATCTTTGTTAGGGACAGAGGTCCTAAGACCAAAAATATTTTCTGAAGGTATATGGGGCCGGCCGAGTGGCTCAATTGGTTAAGAGCTCGCTCAAGAGTTTGAGCTCTGAGCAACAGTGTTTCGATGCCTGGCCCGAGCTGAGCTGCCGCTGAGCCAACAAAAGGTGGCAGGATGGCTCAGCTAGAAAAAAATGAAGGTATAACATAATCATGCAATGAAAAGAGTGGGAGCTTTAAAATTATTGCTGGAGGTCCATATGGCAGTTGTTTACTCTTAATAACAAAGTTTACTTTAATAACAAAGTTATTGAATTATTACTAAAAATTATTTACCAAAAGTAGAAGAATTAATCTGTGATACGTAATTAAATAGAAAAAGTAGACAGGATTTGGGTGTTTTGTTTTGTTTTGTTTTTGATAGCTGCCATCTCTACCCAATAAATGACTCAGAGTTTTAGCTTTCTACATGTTATACCAACAGACATTCTGGGTTTTTTCTTATTACTTTTTAAGGGAGTTTCCAAAAAGATAAAATTGTTTGCGGTTTTCCTGGGAAGATTAAACTGACTTGGAAACAGTCTTAAAACAGTATCAGTTGGGACGTCTCCAAAATAAAAATTGATAATTTTTAAGTTTCAAAAAGGTATGGTAACGTTCCCATAAACTCATTAAAAATGTGAAGCCTGGCGCAGACAGAGTGGTGCTGTATCTCATTGTTCTTTGGAGCATGTGTTCAGTCTGAATTGGAATACTTGACTCCCTTACTCTGAAAGAGCAGTTCATTTGGCATCAGCTTTGGCATTTCTTGGCTCAGAGGAGTTTCACAGTGGTAGCCATAAAAATTGATTAATGAATTACATTCTCAAAAGAAACCTATAATCTCTGGGTACTGTCTAGTTGCAATAAAGTATGTTTCTTATATACCTTTTGAAATGAAAATGATCAATATACATGCAGTATAGACTTCAAAGTGCCAGTTTCCTTCTTTTAAACTCAAGTATTCACCAATAGAAGCTATTTCCCTGACCTGAGTAGGAAACAGAATTTATGGATTAGGTTAGCTACCTAGAAGTTTCTGCCCATAGTTCCAAGTTACTAAAATTCATTCATGAACATGTTTAACTAGAGAGGGATTTCCTTGATAGAGGTAAAGAGTTGGGATCTTTTAGTCTTTAATCTCCTACCTTGAATAAAGCATGTGAAACACATCATTAAACATTTCATTTTTTAAAAATTCTTTAAAGCCCTGTCCTCTCCTAAAGGGTATTTCTTTTAATCTGAAAGAGATATGGTCTTTTTCCAGATATTAGTTATATAGTTAACTTCAATATTAAAAGGAACTATCATTATGGTTTGTTATTGGCTTATTTTAGTGGTGGAATTTTTCCCATCTGAATAATTGAAAAAACTTGCTACTCTTGTCTCATCCGGTTATATGAGATTACGATAGTGATTTTATTTTTCTAGTCTTCTCACTTCTCCTCCCCGTTTCTTCCTGTAAACTGTACTGTTAAGTAATTCTTGCTAAAACTTGGGTTTTGTCATATTCAAGACATATTTTATATTAAGTTCATTTATTCATTCTACAAATACTTTTAGTGCCCGATCTAAGCCAGCAGTGCTCATCTCTGAACTCCTCCAGTCAGCTATGCGTGCTGTTTATATATAGCCTGCCTCCTCTCACTTAGCCAGTCTTTAGTTGTTCGTACTTAGTTTCATCTTTTCTTTATACCCTGCATCTCGCCCCTGCTTTTCTGAAACACCATCCCTTCATTCAAGTTCTCTTACAAAAAGGTCTGATAGTCATTTATTATGTAGTTGGATTAAGTCATTGTTTTACTCTTAAGAAGATTTTACATTTTGACTTTTCCTGTAAATGTGAATGAAAACCTCTCAAAGAATTTTGTTTCCATGTACAAGTGTTGGGGGTATTGGGGAGGCAGAGTGCCCTCTGCTCTTCCCTTTCACCTTCACACTGCCCGAGCATGCTCCTTCCCAGCTGCATAGTGAAAGCAGCAGCTTTCACTCCTGCCTCAATTGCTGTGCTGCTTTCCCTCAGTGTTTGGCTCAACCCCATATCCTGCATCCTTTCTAAAGGTTTTTCTGTATCTGTTACCATTCACTTTCCTTATGAGTTCCTGTACTATACAGAGTCACCATCACTAAGATCGGCACTTAATGGTTCTTTGTTTCAATTGGCTCATTTCCTTTTCCCCAACTGTAGTGTAATCTTCAAGAACGCTAATCTTGTCATCGTACTCTATTTAGACAGTGCCTAGCAAAGAGACACAGTTGGCATTCAGCGAATACCTAAATAGAAATGAGAACATGTGTAGGCATGTATATTTATATTGTATCCCAACATTTTGCAAAATGAATTCATCCTCATTAGAAGAAGGAAACATGTCATACTTATGGGCATTATTAAAATGTATTAATTTTTAAAAATTAAAAAAAAATCAGCAACCATTTTTTTCTGTAAATGTAATATCTGAAAATTTTTTGATTTTTTTTTTTTTTTAAACTTCTTAACAGGTGGTTTGTTCTGGATGCAGAAACCAGAGATCTAGTTTCCATCCACACAGACGGGAATGAACAGCTCTCTGTGATGCGCTATTCAGTAGGTAGGCAGATTTACCCCCGCCCTGGCATTCACAGCATCTCTGTAATTGCATATTTTAACTTCTACTCTCTAGAGTTGTTAAGTATTGAATATGTTTCCCCCAACATAGATTGAATTCTGCTGCAGAAAACTGCAAAAGATCTGCTAAAGTTAAACAACATTCTAAATCATCAAGCAAACATAAACTTATAACAAACTGTTACAACTGCATTTGCAATTGAAAGCAGAACACAGTGCAATCACTCCCCCTTTTTTTTGCACTACACATACTTAGAATTTTGAATAGGTACCAGCCTGAATATTACATCTATTTAGCAGCCATTTCTTTGTATGTAAGAGAATATAAAAGAAATTATAGTAATAGAATACACAAATTTTATAGGCCCTTCAGGTTCTTTAAAATCTAGTTACATTGTTATTGGTTACATAGTAATGATTGGTTTTAGTAAAATACTCAGCAACTCATAAGAACTTGATAAAATTTGTTTAGCCTTGTTTGAATAATTCTTTGTCCTTTATTAAAAATATTAATTTTCCATAGTATTCCAGTTTCCTTTTCCCCTTATTATTATGATTTTGATTCATATCATTCTCCCCTGGAGTGAGTTTGAGCGACATTTGCTTCTATTTTAAAATATATTCCAAATGTATAGTTGTTGGATCAGTGTGGGGTCCAAAGGATCTTTTTGATTGTTTCTAAGTTGTTTCATCCAAGGAAACACAGAACACTATCCTCTGAGTCAAAAAAAAGGAAGGAAAGGTATTTGCTTCAAGCTATAAGCTTGGCAAGAGTTGAAGCAGAAAAGGTTTTCTATTTTGGATTGGCTTTTTTCAGTGCTGTAGTCAGAAATAACTACTGCAAATATGGTGACTACAATCCAAGGATCGGTTGGACTTTTCTGACCATCTGCTGTGTGACAAGTACAACAGAGGAGACTGTGAAGAACATGGTCCCTTCCCAAGATACCCGACCCTGTAGTGAGAAAGAGCAAGTGTGCCCAGCCGCAGTAAGCAGTTGTCTACTCACCTTGCATGTGAATACTGTGTACTTAGATTCATGAAAGCAGGTAAACAGCCCTGCGGCCAGTTCAAGCCAGCTAGGAGATGAGGCTAGAGTGAGGGTGTTGAGTCCAAACCTGTGAGTATCTCCAAGAAGGGATTGTATATTAGACTTGATAACCATTTGTTTTTCAAGTGTGCTAGTAATGAGAAGACTGATTCATCAAACACCAAATAACAGTTGAATTGATGAGATTTAACAACATTTGTAAAATACCATTTAGTATAGGTGCAATAAAATAACAGTAAATAAATCTACCCAAATATTTCTCTAGTCTAAACGCTTTTTCCTGCTTCATTCTAGACGGCACCTTCCTGGCTGTAGGATCTCATGACAACTTTATTTACCTCTATGTAGTCTCAGAAAATGGGAGAAAATATAGCAGATACGGAAAGTGCAATGTAAGTAGTGAACTAATTAAGTTGGAAAACTGTTGGAAAATTTTACTTCTGTTAAAAAGAAGAGTTAAATGTTTACATTGATGTATCTGTTATTTTCTGTCCTCAGCTGCTCTAAATTTTAATCTCTATCTGAAAACAGATTACCTAATAGCAGAATATTGCAGCTCCCTGTGTACTTTAAAGGGTTTCTCCTTTGGATGGGAGTTTAATACTTGTTTCTGTGTGACTGATTTTAAGGTGGTTTCTTAAAGCTATTTCCACAGGAAACTCTTAGAATAACACATTTTGAAAATGGAGGTGAGTCAGAAATGAAAGGGTATCTCACTTTTAATCCCAGTGTCCCATGTTTCTGCCCACCCCAACACCCTGTAATTTCCTGTATCACCTCTCTGCCACTAAAATAATTTAGAGAGATTTGTCTGCAGTAAGAGAATTGACAGAAACGTATTTCCTTTAATTTGTTGTCCATTTCTGATTCACTAGATTATCACTGTAAGACGAAGATTAGATTCAATTCTGTAGACATACTGAGTGCTTACCTTATGGCAGGTACTCTGCTAACTAGAGAAACATTGTAGGCACTGCCAGTACACTTAAGATTTGTTCCTTTTCCTCGAAAAGTACACATTCAAGCTGAGGACAGGACGAGAAAGGCAGAAAGCACAGCGTAGTGGTTAAAAGCACAGACTTGGGATCAGACTACCTGGATTTGAATTCTTCTTTCAAAACTTACCAGCCAGTGTGACCTTGGGCAAGTTGCCTAAATCTTCTACTTCAGCCTTCTCATCTATAAGATGAGGATAATAGTTCCTGCTTCACTGGATTAAAACAAGCTAATGCATATAAAACACTTAAAATAGTGCTTGGCACATACATACACAACATATGTTACTTATTATATTTATGGAAAATGAGGAGGTATCTTGGTATGTATGGTGTTAGGGTTATAGCAGATCACTTGATGAATTAGTGACTAAAACAACTAGTTTTTAGAAGCATATACATAACCCAAACCCGGGCCATTTACTATTTGAAGAAGAGACTTATTTACTTGACTTGTTTTGCGTATTTTGTACCACGTGCTAAAACCAGCTTATAAACTGGTCTGCAAGCAACCTCAAAGTTGTAGAATTCTCCAAAATATTTTTGTTTACCTTGACACAACATTATAAATTGTCCATTAATTTATGTAATCCCATCTTTTAGTTGATTTATTATTTTAATACTTGTGATATGGAATAATAACACCTCATTGCACAACAGGATTAAATGAAATGTTCCATGGAAAGGAATTTTTAGATTCCTGAAGTTTACCCTACTAGGCACCAAATTTTTCTTATTTCTCACCTCAGCCTTTTTTACTTTTTATTTTATTCATTTTATTTTTCATGCGGGAGTCGAACCGGCAACCTTGCTGTTAAGAGCGCATGCTCTATCCACTGAGCCATCCGGGTGGCAGCTCAGCTCAAGGTGTGGAGTTCAGTCTCAGCCGCAGGTGGGCATAACCCACCATCGAACAGGCAGTCTTGTCATTAGGAGCACGTGCTCTCACCAGCTGAGCCATCCTGCCACCTGTTGGCAGCTCAGCTCGTGCTCTTAAGCAAACACTTACCCAACTGAGCCACTCGGCTGGCCCTTACTTCAACCTGTTTTAAAAAGTCTATGTCTTAATAAACAGAGTATCTCAAATATAAGTTAATGTTGTGGGATCATAAAGTTTACAGGTAGCACACATTGAGCTCAGCCCTCATTTTACAGATGAAGAGACTGTATTTCAGAGAAAATAAATGACTTGTCCGTGGTCACATTCTGACATAGTGGCAGAACCCTGTTCTCTCAGTAGAGCAAACTTTCTAATGTATGGTAATGCCTCAGATTTTTCAATATGTGTATTATTGGACTGTGCCCTTATAGTACAACCGATTCAGAAGAGAAACAGCAATGTGTGGCCCTGGATAATGAGAATGATCTTGTAGGTGTTGAGAAATGGCAAGTTTATCAATTGCATGAAACTTGGCCTTCTCCAATTAGGCAACTTTTATCTGACGAGCATTTGAAAGTATTATTTTGAGATATCCCTAGAAACTGTTAGTTTATAGTAAGTACTGTTTGAGGCTCTAGTGGAAGGCTCAGTTACTCTGCTTTTCTAATTATCTTCTGTTTTGTGCTTTGCTTCCAGCTGTCACTTCTCCTTGCTGTCTCCTTCCACCAGCTGGTCCTAGAGTTTCATATTAACTGCTTTTATCTGTTGTCTGCTATGATATAGGACAGACAAAACTGGGCTAATGCTGGCTCTGCCACTTACTAATTTGCGATTTTAGGCAAGTTAATTAACTTCTCTGAATCTTAATTATTATCTTAAAATTGGAGATTATAATAGTTCCTACTTTATAGGATTGTTGTGAAGATTAGGTCTTTGTTAAAATATGGCAACTGAAACTGTTTTCAGAGTTCCAGGTACAAATGCTGTTTTCTGTTTTATTTCCAGTATTTTCCTGTTACTAGTCAGTATTTAAGTGATCACCGTTGCTACAGAAAAATATTTAGAACTTTAGAAAATGTCTTGCTAATAAATGCATTGTAACCAGGCAGCTGGAGCCTGTCCCTCTTCCCGGTATTACTTTCTGTGGAAATGTCAGTATAGAACATGACTGGTACCCAAGCACACGAAGGAGCACTTCTTGGTAGAGGGCAGCGGGCTAATCAGCAGCATGGTCATAACAGGCCAAGGCCTTGGTTGCAGTCTCATAAGCTAGGAAACAAGACAAGATCCATTTTTAGAGAGATGGTCTTACATCATCCAAGTTCTCCAACGCTGGTTTATAAAATGCGAGTTTGCAGCAAGAGCTGTAACTGACAGGGGACTGAATCCTAGTCTTCTCTGGTCAACTCAGTTTTCCCTCTATAAGCAAGCCTCAGGAAACCAGCTCATACTCAGAATGCCAGTTTATTCATTTAAAATAAAATATATACGTGCCAAAGGGACAGGACATGAGCATCCTCTAGCCAGTACTTCCCTTCAGGCAAAAAAAAAAAAAAAAAGTGCATGTGAAACCAGAGTCTAATCAAAGTACGCAAGCTTGGCGCCTGCATGCACAGTAGGGCTAGAGCTGCCACTGGAGCTGGTGTTGGTTCAGGTCCCTCTGCCCTGGACATTACGTGGGTGCTACCCACATTTGCCTCTGTGGCTCCTTTTTCTTTGCAGACCACCGTACCTCCCACCCCATCTCGAATTTTGGATAGATTGATACGTGCAATCAGGTTGTACTCTAGACTTGCTGGCCTTGGAGTTATTACGACTCTTCTTTGCCTTTTCTGCATTGATTTATTTTATGTTAATTCTAAAGTTTTAACTCTCAGAGGTTTGGGGGAACATCCATTGTAGTTTCCATAAACATACAAAACTTCATCTTCCATTCACAGAAAATTATTTCCATTTTCTGACCCCAGGTATCTTTCATAGTCTTCCTAAGGTTGATCCTTACCTACTTAAACTTCAGTGTTTAAAAAAACTTAGCATAAACTCTAAATTTGGAAATATGTTGTATATTCCCTTGTCTAAGTGTCTTTAAAAATGTTAAGACTGATCTCATTTAGAATCAAAATTTTTAGCATATAAATGGCAGAAGAGAGCATTATCTGGTCAACTTTTCATTTGATGAATAAGTGAGGCAGGAGCTCATTTATCACAATCCTTTGTTTTATGTTCTAACCCCTCTAATGAAGCCAATCTCAATTAATACAATTACCTTATAGTATAAGTACAGGTAAAAACTAAATATTCTCCAAAGGTAATACAGACTGAGTTAAAATTTGGACCTGTCTGTTCAGTCCTTAGAACCCTGGAAAACTTCCGCGTATGCTAGAAGAGTCTAGCCGAGAGCATTTTGGCTTAATCTTTTTTCACATACCCTGTTACTTCCCTTTTCTCTCTCCCATTTCTAACCCTTGCATTTAGTTCTAAGATAATCTTTGTCGTCTTAGAAACAAAGCAAAAACAGGTGCAGTACAAAATAAGTACATTCCAACTTTTAAAAGAGTTTCTTGATTTTGGAGTAGTACAGAAGGGGAGAATAAGATGCTTTATTTGCCTCCTGTTTCTGCAAATAGCTGTCTCCCAACAAGGAGACTTTTTCTCTGTCATGGACATTAACTAGCCTGGGATGTCTGCCTGTATTTTAGTCTAGTCACTCATTATGTCACTGGACTAGAGCCATTAAGACGTTGCTTGTGAAACAGCAGTATGACAATCACAGATTCCGCAGAAAGGCATAAATCTCATTATCTATAAAAGCAATAAGGATAAAATAAGAGCACGACTCAGGATTTGTTGCTTATAGATTAGTGCTCACATGTGCCTGCCTTGAAAATCTATATTAAGAAGCATGATAGGACATAACTTACTGCTGAAGCTGCTTTTGTACTTGGCTGCTGTGTGGCAAATGATACCTCCTCACACACACACCTCAGGTTTGTTTACTATACATGGCTGGTCCTGGCCCATCTCTTTGAAGAAACCCCAGTGACCTTCCAAGAAATACTTGGCTCTTCATGAGCCTGACCTCTCAGGGATGGCAGAGGGATAGAGGGGAAGTTGTGGAGTCATCCCTCGGACTGCTCATCCGTGACAGCCTTTCATTTCCTCTTCTGTGGCCTGTGTGCCCTCTCACTTCCCGTGTTCACCCCTGGGAGCACCCTGCCTGCTTGATGCCCTTAGGTTCTCCAAATCTCCCTCCAAACCTGCTTGGCCTGATCTGTGGCATTTGTTCCTCCTAATTAGGTCATATAATTTAGAACGTCCTTCTTTCTTTTACTTCCCCTGAGAACTTCCATCTTCTTAGTCTTTAGTGAATACTTTAAAAAATGGTTTGACTAGATAGATTGTAGGATTTGTGGGTTCATGATTGTATCATATTCACTGTGTAAGCACATTGATTTTTGAAACTGCTGCTATAGAATATGGTTTAAGAAGTCTTTGGGTTCAGAAGCTGTTTTTAACTTTTCTAAAAAGCCCTAGGATTTGTGGGTGAGGCTGGGCTGGGCTGGCATGGACCAGATTTTATTTGCTTTACATATTGGGCTTCTCAAGTAAGATTTAATATGGCAGAAGGATTTTATAGCCAAAAAGAATTAGAAGACTGCTGGTTGATTTTTCTCAAAGATCCCTGTCTTTTGAGTGTTGAGTGTTATGAGGTTTTTACCTCAGCTTTACCTGTATTTTGAAAATCTTTTGAAAAGGTCCTTTACTTCTAAATTACTTCTAAATTCCTTTTTTTAAAATGCTATTCTTAAATTGCTTTCTGCTAATCTTTATTGTTACCGAAATGAGTAAAAGATAAGCATGATTTAAATGCTGTGCTTAGTCCAGAATCATCTGACCTGGGTTTGAGCTCTGCCAATTCTTTGTTGTGACTTCTGAAGTTACTTCATCTCTCTGCTCCTAAGTGGCTGTTGGGAGATTTCGAGTTGATAATGTCTGTAAAGTACTTACACTTAATGCCCAACACATAGAAAGTACTCAGTAAATGTTAGGTGTTATTAGCGGCAGCAGTAGCATTATTCTCAGTAACTAGATGAGCCCTGGGTTGTATCGAGGGGTGTTTTTCAGCATTTTCAACATGAATCTCTGAAAGTTCAACATCATTTTCTAATTATGGACAATTGTATATTTTCCTTGAAAGAGTTTAAGTGTTATGATTGACCTAAAGGTTCTATTCTATTTGCATAGGATTGATTATTTTATTATGCACCTTAGTGCAACATAATGGCTGTTTGGCTCAGATTCCTGTGTACCTTTTAACGTGGCTACTCAAATATGTTAGCCTAGGAGATGTAGTGTATTGAAGTTGCAGTGATGTACTAAAAATAAAAAGCATTGCAAAATCTGCTAGGATAGGTAAGAAGTGCTGATAGAAACAAGTGTTCTTTTTGCCAGGATTTTGGTAATTGAAAATATGTATCAAAAAGAAGAAGAGTAAGACTTTTAACTATCTACCTATAAATCTCCAAGAAAATAACCCATAAAACGAATGCGGTATTTCAATAAGGCAGTAGGAGTCAATATTTCTACAACTTCAGTATTACTACGAAGGAATTATATTGTGAATTATATAAGGAATTATACCTGGTGACTTAAACAAATGAGGGATGTGTTCTTATTTAAAAGAAGTCGTCAGGGACTCAGGATCCTCCCTTCTTTCTGCTCCATCATCCTCAGTAAGATGCTGCTGGAACTCTAGTCATCACTTCGCAGTTCCAGGAAGAAAGGAACAGAGCAAGGGAAAAAGGCCCCCTCCTTCTAAGTCAGTTCTCTGGAAGTTTTCCTGGAAGCCCCACTCACTGACTTCTGCCACCAAAGCTGCCAAAGATGTTGGGAAGTAGTATCATAGCTGGGCACTTAACGAAAGGGGAGAATGTGGGTTAGATAGGCAGCTAGCATCTACACTCTAAAGATCCGCTTTCTCTCAAACAGCAAAAGCACATCAAAACTGTAATGGGAAAAAGAAATCCTATTCCCAATAGCAACAAAAATCAGAGATGCTGTGAAAATAAACCTAGCCAGAAAAGCACAGGAAGCTATGTGAAATATGGCTGAAAGACAAGCTAAGAACCAAAAAAACAGACATAATGCGTTTCCGGATGAAAAGACTTGATAACAATTTGTTTTCTACAAATTATTCTCTAAATTTGATGCACTCTTGTTTTCAGCGTGGTATCTGTGAGCGTGATAAAATGGTTCTGAAGTTCATCTAAAATTTTCAACATACCACAAAATTATCACAGTTAGCTGGGGATAGGCAAATAGATAAATGGAACAGAAGAGAGTCCAGAAACAGATATCTGCTCATGTGGAAATACACTAGATAATAAAAAGAGGTATTTGAAATCAGGAGAGATAAAATGAACTGTTCAATACCTTCGTTATCTAGCATTGCAGCTACTAACCCCAACTTGGCTTATGAAATTAAATACAGTCCAGTCCCCTGGGAGCACTAGCCACGTTTCAAGGACTCAGAAGCCACAGGTGGCCAGCTGCTGCTGCATTAGATTGTGCATATCCTAGACGGTGAAGGGACACCTGCACACCTACCAGGGAAAATAGGCCCTCACTCTGGGCCTTGGTACTTTTTTAAAAATGCCTAGGTTAATTTTAATAACACAGCCAGTGTTGCAACCACTAACATAAAATGATCCTCCATGCAGTTGATAAAGATTTGGCTAAAATATTTCTGATTTCAGTAGTATTTTTGAGCTCTGTCACTTGTGATGATTATTGTGGTTACACCATTCCGCTACTTAATGGAAGTAATGAAAGTGCCAGCTTAGAATACTTTCCTGGATTTTTTCAAGGAGATATACTAGATCTTGCTCCGAGCTGTGTCTCTGCCCTGGGGGTGATATTTGAGGCTGTTTCCCTCCAAGCTGCGCATGTGTCTTCCATGGCCTAGGAGTTGGGTGGCCAAGGGCTCTCTGAGGTGGTGTCTGGGAAGGCAGCATGATAGACCCCCAACAGTTGCATTTAACTTTTTCTTTACTTATTTATTGGAATCCATACCAGGGAAAAAATATTCAGTTCATTTTCCAGTATGAATTGACAATTTCCCCAAGGTCTTTGCTATATTTAGGGACTTTTCCTCCTGAAGAATCTTTTGAGAGTACTTTGTATTGATTTACCTTCTAATATGTTCTGTGTCCAACACAGATGTGAGTTGCATGAGTATTATGAACACGTACAATGCTTTTGATGATCTAAGTAATGCTATTAAAGGCTTTTCACGGAGGTTCAGGTAATAATTTTAAATATATCCACATTAGGGTGGCTACTTCTTAGAAGACTGTACTTTGCCATGATTAATCTGGTTAAATCCTTCATATAGCACAGATTTTCTTATCTTAGACACATGGCTTCTACAGATGCCAGAGCCGGGCCTCAGATTCACGTGTACTATGAAAAGGATTTGTGTGAGTCCCACTCTTCTGCCAGATTCAGAAAATGTCTAGTCACCACACGCATCTTTCTGGCTTTGAAACTTGGTTTCTCGTTAGGTTGGTAGGTCTCCTGTGTGCCTAGCAAGTGATTCCCAACCTGTTTTCCAATATAACATCTAATCTCTGGTGACTTCGGGAAGCTTCAATTCTAAATTCACATAATTTAAACTCCTTTAACTGTATAAATGTGTATATTTGCCATGCAGCAGTGTGGGGGAAGATCATAGTTCCAGCAGGGCTTTAGGACAGGTCATTAGACTTCAGGAGGGTAACAGTAATTAGAATACTTTGTATAAATCATTAAAGCTATGCCTACGGTACATTGAATTTATTAACTTAAAAAATAAAACCACCTGTGTAGAAAGTTAGTAATTCAAAAGGTACATTAGAAATTAAATATGTTTTACCTCAGACTAGAGGAGATGAAAGTGATTTTGAGTCTCCATCAACTTTGGTAAGCCAGTAAGACCTGTGCGATTTATCTGAATTAGTTTATTGGAAATCATCAAACTGCTTACATGTGAAGCCAACAAAATATATAAAATTTAGTAGTTTTTTTATTCCCAGTGTTAGTAAAACTTAAGCAGAAGATCACTTCTTCCTGTTTAAGGAATGTTTTAAGGAGTCAGATGATTATATTGGATCCACCTGTTCTGAAGGAGTACAGTGTTGGGTGACTTTTCTCCCAGAATATTCTTTGGCGATAGGAGTGTCTCTAGACCCCCATGTGACTGTATGCGTGCCTCTGGGTGTACCATGGAAAACTACTCTGAACAACCTGGAACCAGTCCTTCATTCTCAAAAATGAAGTCATTCTAACCAGGGACACCAGTGACTTGAAATAAGGCCTAAGGTATGGTACCTACTGCAGTGTCCTTCAAGGCACAAGTGTAGAAGACTGTCTTTCTCGGAAGTCTCTAACACAGGTAGGAGGTGCTTGTTCCTGGCATCTCAGTAGAGAGGCCAACAGGACACTCCCGAGTTCCACATGCTTACCGTTTCCACTGTGCTGAGATGTCTTTAGTTCCAGAGTTCTGTGGAACTTTTCACGTATCACTGGCATCTTCACATACCTGTATCTCTGGCTCCCAACAAGACAGAGCAAAAAAGAACTAAAGACCTGCTGTGAGCCCTATTCAGATAACAGTACTGGCTAACTATTTAACTATTTATTACTCAAAACTCTGAATGCTTTCTAATACTGATCTGTTGTTTCCTAGGGACATTCCAGCTATATCACACACCTTGACTGGTCCCCAGACAACAAGTATATAATGTCTAATTCAGGAGACTATGAAATATTGTACTGTAAGTATGAGAGATCACATGTGGCTGAGATGTGTTTGCCAGGGGCCCTAACGAACAGGCTGTGTGGAATCTGAATTGTGCAGAGCAGCATGCTGCCCGCTGACCTGCCAACGCATGTGTTACCCTGAGCTGTTTCGGAAGGAGAGTCTCAAATGTGCTTCACTTCTCCAAGAAAGTGATGAGTTAATTTATATATGTAGACATGCAGTCATAAGACATTACTCAGGGAGAGCGATGCTGCTCTGAATGGTTTTATATTTAACAACTTTTCCTGGAGGCAAGAAGAAGTATAATGGATGGACATTTATGCTTAAAAAAAAACTTCAGTGGGAAACAATTTGTAGCTCCATAAACCCTGTTAAACACTTTGTTTTCCTTTTTAAATGTGTCTTAATGTTTTTCAGTGTATAGATTATAAATACAAGTAAACGTGGCTAGTCTGAATCAAGATGCACTTTCAAATATATTTGTACAAAAGCATTATGATTATACCTCCTGTTTCTAAATTTAAAGGGGACATTCCAAGTGGCTGCAAACTAATCAGGAATCGATCGGAGTGTAAGGACATCGATTGGACGACATACACCTGTGTACTAGGCTTTCAAGTGTTTGGTAAGTACATGGCACCCGATGGGGAAAGGCAGTTTGGGGGTTTTATATATAATTACTTGCCTAAATTAAAAGTAGTCTACATGTATTCTTTAGTGTTATCACTATTAATGCCAGATTCAGAGAAATTAAATGTATTATGACTGAACCAATACAAGGTTTGTTCTCTACAGAATCCAGCAGACTTTTGGCCCCTGATAAATGTGGAAGACAATTAAAAGGAATTTACATGATAACCTTTCCATTTTTTTCCCTCCAAGTGAAAACTGAAGCTTTTAAATTTCTAAAGGCATTTTAAAATTAGCTTTATTAACATTCACATACCATATAATTCACCTAAAGTGTACAATTAATGGTTTTTGTATATTCACATTTGTGTAACTATCATCACTAATTTTAGAATATTTTCATCACCCCAAAAAGAAACCCTTTACCTATTAGCAGTCATTCCCCAACTCCACTCCCTAGCAACCACTAATCTCCCTTCTTCCTCTAATGATTGGCCTGTTCTGGATAGTTCATATAAACGGAATCATACTTTGTGATCCATTGAGACTGACTTCATGTTTTCAAGGTTCATCCATGTGGTAGCATGTGTCAGTACTTTATTTTATGGCTGAATAATATCCCATTGTATGGAGAGACCACATTCTTTTATCCATCCATCAGTTGATGGACACCTGAGTTGGTTCCACTTTTCAGCTATTATTATAAATAATGCTGCTGTGAAGAAGCATGTGTCAGTTTTTGTGTAGGCATGTTTTCACTTCTCTTGGGCATATACCTACAAGTGGAATTGCAGGGTCAAACGATAACGCTGTGTTTAACCTTTTGAGGAACTGCCAGATGATTTTCCAAAGTGGCTCCATTGACATTCCCACCTGAAGTGTAGAGTGTTCAATTTCTCCACATTCTTGTCAACAGTTGTCATTCTTTTGCATGTGAATGTCCAGTTGTCCCTGTGCCATTTGTTAAAACATAAAGGCATTTTTAGTAGAAATTATTTAAAGATAAAATTTGGGGATCATTCCTAATCTTGTGGACATTTCTAGAAATCTGTCCTCTGTGACAGTTTTCTAAGCCTTTCCCAATCTGTAGGTATCCTGAAAAAGTTAGAGGATACATGGAAAAATTAAAATAATAAAGCCTTGTTTGCAAAGAATTAAAGAGATGTTATAGTCTATAATTAGAATAATAGATATGGATGTGGCACCAATACCTAAAGCAATACCCAAAATATTAGCATTTTTATCAATATATCTCTAAAGCTGGCCTCTCTCCTCCAGCCTAATTATAGATCTGAACATTTCTTTATGCTGTGTGCATTAAAAAAAAATAATCCATTATAGGTACCTGTTCTAAATACAACTGCTACAGAGATGGAGAAGCCTACGAGGCTAGAAAGAAAATCAAAATAACTAATTTGTCCATAAACAATTTCATTATTCTGGGTGAAAGTGAAGCAATAGCCAGTAGCTGGTAGTTTACCTAGTTATTTTAATGAAACAATGTATAATATTTATTAAGAGATTTCAGTTAAGAAGTGTTTTGTTTTAGCAAATTTTATCAGAAACGCATTTGTTCTCTACAATAGCACTGAACCACAGGAGGCCAGCATTTCAACCATAATTTTAATCTAGTCTAAGAGAATTTTGTGCTAATTATGTTGAATATGATCACCAGTGCCTCATAATGATTCAGAATAATTCTATTTGCTGTGTCTTCTCTTTGGACATATGTAATAGTTACAGGAAAATTCTATGGGATAGCATGGTAGTAGACTAGTAGGTGGCCTGTGCTTTTCCATTAAAACTCTATGAGGTTTTCTTAGAAGTGCCTGTCTGAAAGAGAGCAGTGACAGTGTATCAATTTTACACAGCTTACCCAGAGTGCACTTCAGAGAATTAGTGCTATGGCTTTGTTTCTGCACTTTGCTATACAAGTAACTGAGACCTTCCCCTCCAACTAGAGACTTTAAAAACGAAGAATTAATTGTTCAGGTGAGTCAAACTGAAACTAAAATTATTTTTAGCACCACCTGCTGGTTACTAGTGAGCACTTTGGGGTCATTAAACTTTCCATCTTAAGGCTATTTTGGTTTAATTTTATTATGTTAGATTTTGGATAAAACTTTATTTGAATGAAGTTGTTGAGCCACTAAAAAAATTTATAAGGAATGTTAGCAACTAAGAGTTTGAACACATGAAAATTAATAAGTATCTAAAATTAATAAACCTGTGTAGCCTCACAGTGCTCCTTTTCAGGCTAACTTTTCTGCACCCTGTGTCTCCGAATGACAGGTGTCTGGCCAGAAGGTTCCGACGGGACAGACATCAATGCCCTCGTGCGGTCCCACAATAGGAAGGTCATAGCTGTGGCAGATGACTTTTGCAAAGTCCATCTGTTTCAGTACCCCTGCTCCAAAGCAAAGGTAAAAAGCACTTTCACAAAAACTAGCTTTGTGGGGCCTTTTGTTGGGGGATAATTTTGTATCAATGGCAAGAAAATATCTGTAGGGTTACTAATGACTGTCCGTGCTGCCGCGACACACAGGGGAGAACAGGGCCCTCGGTAGGCGTCCAGGCCGGTATTGCTTGTCTCCTCTTCCTCATCAAGGGCAAGAAGTGTGCTACAGAAGGCAGCTGATGATGTTTTCTTCATTTTTATGGTCCGTTTGCTTATTTTTATTTTTTAGCAGTTTTAAATTTCTAAGCA
Source organism: Hipposideros armiger (assembly GCF_001890085.2). Classification (NCBI taxonomy): domain Eukaryota; kingdom Metazoa; phylum Chordata; class Mammalia; order Chiroptera; family Hipposideridae; genus Hipposideros; species Hipposideros armiger. Next base: position 1,647,825 of record NW_017731468.1, on the reverse strand, counting down.
TATTAAAATACTTCGTTGATCCATGTTATAAATGTATGATTTATATTATATGATCAATACGTATGATCAGTATTATAAAACTCATGGAACTGTTTCCTAAATGACTTATAATCCGGCCAACCTAGTAAATTCTTCCCTGGCCATCCCAATAGAATAGTTATAAGTGCACCAACCTGACATCCAGAAGAGACAGATTTTTATTCTTTTAAATATAGTCTGAAAGTATAGATGTCTAATTATGTTTTGTTTCTCCCATACAAATAGGTGTTAAAAGGAAATACTGCTAGCTTTATTCCTCAGGTTTGATGACTCGTGGCTTTGATTTGAATGACCCCCTTGCTTAGTCACCCGCGGCTATAAGCAGGCATGTGAAGAAGGAGTGTAATGTTCCTGTCTGATTTATTTCACACAGGCTCCCAGTCACAAGTACAGTGCCCACAGCAGCCATGTCACCAATGTCAGTTTTACTCATAGTGACAGTCACCTCATATCAACTGGTGGAAAAGACATGAGCATCATTCAGTGGAAACTTGTGGAAAAGTTATCTTTGCCTCAAAACGAGATTGTAGCAGATACTACCCTCACCAAAGCCCCCATCTCTTCCACTGAAAGCGCCATACGATCTGATACTCCCACACCGCCGCCTTCGCAGCCCTTAAATGAGACAGCTGAAGAAGAAAGTAGAATAAGCAGCTCTCCTACACTTCTGGAGAACAGCCTGGAACAGACTGTGGAGCCCAGCAAAGACCACAGTGAGGAGCAGAGTGAAGGGGGCAGCGAAGAGCTGGGCGAGGCTGCCTATGAAAAGCGGCCCAGCGAGCCGAGGCAGCAGCAGGGGGGAAGCGCCCTCCCTGAGGACCAGCAAGCCCCAGCACCGCTGCCCTAACACCAGGACCTCGGTGCGTGTGGTCTCATGCTGGAGTTCAGGTAACAGGCCGGGCAGAGATAGAGAATCACTATTGGAGGTTTGGTTTTCCATGGGATCTGCTTTCTTCAGTAGTCTTACCTTCAGCCTCTCAAAGGCAGTGGACCTACAGGTTCAGTGCAGTGTGTGTTGGTTAACCAAACTGCACAGTAGGGAGGACTTGACACATTGTCTCAGAAATTACTGTGTATGTAAGTGGTCTCATGTAAATACTGGAAACAAAAACAGCAGTTGTATTGATTTAAAACAAACCCCCTGTTATCTGAACATGTTTTCTTCAGGAACAGCCGAGGCATCACAAACACTGTTACTCATCTACTGGCTCAGACTGGGCTACTCTTTTTTCCTGATGCAGAAAAAGAAATCAGAAGGAAAAAAAAATACTCTTACTGAGAGATCCTCCCACCCCAAATGTCTCAGAAATTTTTTTGTTAAGAAAAACTTCAGTATTGCCACGGGCAGTGGTGTTGCCTTCTTGAATAATCCATTTTCCTCCACTCCCAGTAGGTGTCCAGATGTGCTTGTTAGTCTGCTATATAGGTGCTGCCTCTTATGAGTCTAATGACGAACAGGATCTTTGTTTCTTGAATGCAAATCTATTTTATCTTAAAACTAAGAAAGCAGTGGTTTGTTAAAGAGCTTTCATGTATATTAAACCACAGATACTCAGAAATAATGGATTCCTCCCAGGATTCCTTTGCTGGCCTGAACATTTTTAAATGTTTTGGCATTCAAGTGGATGGAAGACAAAAACCGCATGCCTATAAAACTAAACTGTAATAATTACTTGGCTAATTTTAGCCTAGCCTTCAACATAATTTTTCCCTCAATAATAGGAGAAATATAAATACAGTTAGTTTAAATGATTGAATTGGTGCTTGAAGTTCATTGGCTTAGTTGTAATTTTTATACAGATTAATTACAGAAGGATAAGATACTCAGCAAATTGCAAATTCTGTTTTACAGAAGTCTGAATAACAGTCACAGTGATTTTTTTTTTCTTTTTTTCTTTTTATCGATTATGTACTTAACAGACTTGCTATATATGGTAATTTTTCTCTGGTGGAGTTGCTATAAGCCTTGCAATTCTGATGTGGCTATCCTCTGCTGTTTTGGGCAATGCATGTATTATTGTGCATTGGATAGCTGTTTCTTTTAAGTTTTGTCATATGACTCTTTTTAAGTATGTGTTTCCTACTTTAAAAGTAATTACAAATATGCATTTCCTATATGTTTGTTTATACTTGGATTATAAAAAAAACTTCGTTTTGATTTATTTTTTAACTTGCTGCATTGTTTTGATATCTTTTTTTGTTTTTTTTGTTTGTTTTTTTTTTTTGGTTAGATCATGTTTAGCAACTTTGGATGAGTTCAGAAGTCTTAAGTATGTATGCAAGTGTTTACGTGATTGTGCCATTCCAAAGTGCATCAGAACTGTCATTCCCTTCTAGTATCTTCTCAGGAGTAATACAAATCAGGTATTTCATCATCATTTGGTAATATACAAACTCCAGTAAACTCCCAAGGACACTCACAACATTTATATTCACATGCTGTACGTAAGGGTGTGGGTATGTGTGAAGGGGTGAGTGTAGCTACTTACTCTGTGTATCTATAGAAGCAGATATACGCCACATTGAATATACTCAGTGTATATCTCTAAGTGTATAGATATATGTCCGTGTGTATCTCTTTCCTTTTGTTTACAACTGTTCAAAAAAAAAACACCTCAAAGTAGCTCTCTTCAAAAGAAGAGATATAGATTCCAAGCAACTCATCTTTTTTCAGTACGTTCTGTACCTAATTACAGAGAGCATCAGTCAGAATCAGGCATATATATCTGCCTGTTAGCAGCGGTGACAAAGTCATCAGGTCAGCATGTGCTGTCCCTGCAAGAACAATATGATGAGATGAACAAGCAGTTCTAAGAAAAAGCATTTCTTCAAGTACCTGGGGGACGCAGCTCTCCATGATAAGCAGGGAGTTTTGTGGGGACATCCGTCACCTGTGGGGTTGCTGTGTACAATGAGATTTATAATCGTGATACTCTTGGGTGGTAGTTTCAAAAGACACTACTAATACGCAGAAAGCGTTCCAGCTCTATTGCTGGCAACTACTGTTTAACAGTCAATTAAATCTGTGATAATGGTTGGAAGTGGGTGGGATTATGAAATTGTAGATGTTTTTAGAAAAACTTGTGAATGAAAATGAATCCAAGTGTTTCATGTGAAGATGTTGAGCCATTTCTATCATGCATTCCTGTCTCATGGCAGAAAATTTTGAAGATTAAATAATAAAATCATCAAAATGTTTCATTTGTCTCTTACGTGTGCCGTAACTCTCTCTCCACTTGGACAATCATGGGAACCAGCAGGATAATCATCAAGTGACCATGGCCGCTGCTATGGACACAACTATTCTGCCAGTAACAAACTCCATCTCATCATGTTAGAGGAAATTACTTTTGATTTGTGCTTCCACTTAATAGGGGAATAGCTCCATTTTAATTTATTTCACGTCTGTACTTTCGCTAATGTTTAACATTAGATAATCCTGGTGATCTTGGTTACCTGCCTGACCTGACTCCACTGCCTCCCTGGTATTAGCTGCTCCTCAGCTGGAATTCCCCTTTTACCAACTGTGAGACAAAGTGGCTGATGGGCACCAGAACAAACCCACTAAACAGTGTGATTTTTCCTCTTAACCCTCTGTCGGGCACAACTGATCTCACAGATTCATTGCACACAAAGATGCTGCGGGCCGGCCGAGTGGCGCGTTGGTTAGGAGTTGGCTTGGGACGCCAGCTCTGAGCAGCAGGGCCCAGGGTTCGGATCCCACATGAGCAGAGGATGTAGAGGTGATGCTGCACCCTCTACAGCTAAGATGGTGAACAACACTTTGACCTGGAGCTGGGTTGCTGTGAGGCGACGACGTAGGCTGCAGTGGGGTGCCGTGAGTGGCCGTCCAGAGGCCGGCGACCGATCTGCCTCACCTGGGAAGAGCGCAATGATAATATCAACTTGGGCCAATGAAGCAACGTCCTCCACAACTAGACTGAAGAACAGAAGGACAGCAGCTTGTCTGTTCCCCTTCCCTGATTCCCCAATGCTGTTCGCCTCCCCCAATTTCCCACTAAAATCTTCAAAAAAAAAAGATGCCGCTATGAAATACCGTATTTGCCGGCGTATAAGACGACTCGGCGTATAAGACGACCCCCTAACATTTCCACTCAAAATACAGAGTTTGTTATATGGTCGGCTGTGTGCGATTTTGCGAGTGTGGTAAAATCGCATAACAGCAAAATCGCATAACAGCCGAGCATACACCCAGCAGCGCTGCTGATGCCTGAACGGTATGTGGAATGAAGTGGGCGGGCATCGGGAGGCCACTATGGCACGGGGCAAGCACTATGGGCAGTCTATCTGAAGTGTACCTGGCGTATAAGACGACCCCCCACTTGGAGGCATATTTTTCAGGGCCAAAAAATCGTCTTATACGCCGGCAAATACGGTACGTCTTTACTAAGTCACAAACAACTGGCGATAGGTTACAGTAGAGGGGGATGATACGGAAGCGATGAGTCACGATACTTCAGTTAACTGTTAGATACTTGAAAATTTGTGTGCAATGAATCTGTGAGATCAGTTGCGCCCAACGGAGGGTTAATAAAAAGGGAGATAAAAAGAAATACTTGTTTATGGGAAAGTGACAGTGAGTTAGATTTTGGATGTAGTGAGGTATTAGTGTAACTTGTAGAAGGAACTGAAATGAAGAGCATAAGACAAGAACGTGTTTGTAGGACAGACGACAGGCTGAAGAGCAGCTGTGTAGGGCCTGGGTCAAGAAGAGCTGCCACCGGAGGGGCACCTGTGGCCACTCACGCCCTGGACACCCTGGTTCTCATTTCGTAATGTGGGGAGTGTTACCTGTAGGCCGGGGATGGGCTGGGAGGCCTAGTCACTGGCCTGTGTTCATTTACCTACATAAGGGCCATGCCAGGACTTCATATTTTATAACTTCAAAGCTTAAACTTGGAGAAAGACACCCTTTAGAAACGGGGCAAGGAGGAAAAGGGTGAGGACAAGGGCTCACCGTGAGTTCTGAAAGGAGAGAAGGGAAACGGGGGCCTGTCAGGCCAGGAGTGGGTGAGGGCGTGCACGTCTGTCACTGTCACTGACACCAGGCTCTGCTGGAGAAGCCGGCTTTGTCCAGGATGCCCAAGGATAGTCTTCAAGGCCCACAGAAAGCTCTCTAGGCATCCCCCCACCCCACCCCCAACACACACACACACACACACACACACACACACCCTTTGTAAAGGAGCAGCTCCTGCTGTCCTCACCAGGTCTCATAATTTAGTTAATTACACCTTTTGTGCTAATCAGTTCACCATTTCCAAAGGAAACCTGAATTTCTACTTTGCCCTCATTAATAGACTCATACAATAACCTTAAATGCTCCGATATAAAGAAGATAAGGGAATAAAAAGAAATAATCCCAAATGGAGGAAAGAGTTTCACCGTCTCTAGAAATGTCAGCGTATTTCATTTCTGTATGCATGGCGGTGTCCTCAGGCGACCATGGCTTACTGAACTGAATATTTTTGTTGGGTTTTCTGTTTTTTAATTTACCAATCCAGAAATCCGGCAGAAAAACATAAGAGTACCACTTCTATATCTCAAAGGACAAAGACATGAAGAAATGGGCGAAAACAAAAAACCTAAGTACGTGATTAAAATACAGCACATCCATATTCCTAAATGCTATTCAATAATACTAGCTAACACTTAAGCACTTTACAAACTCATTCAATCCTTTCAATAATCCTAAATTCAAGTACCTCCATTTTACAGACCAGGAAACTTGAGGAACAGACAAGCCATGTCCTCCTGCCTCCGGAGTCCCTGTGGCTAGCCACGGTGAGAATGCACTATGGATGTTTACTGTAGAACAGTAACTTAGTGGTTATTAATAACAAGAAAGAATGACAAGACCAGCATAAAGAAAAACGACAGTGATTAGGTTTTGGAAAAGATGGCTTCGGGCTCTGAACAGCGTTACAAAGTTGAGGAGACCCCTCTCGTGCACAAGTCGCCTGTGTCATCCCTGCAGCCAGAGCACATAGCAGAGGAGCTTCTGGGCTCTAACACCGTCCTGTGGCACCTGCTGCCAGCAACTGCCCACTCTGCCTGCCTCGGCCAGAGTCGGCCCAAGCCCTCAGTCCCTCATGTTCAGTTTAAACCTGTTGGTATGGAGACACTTCCCCCATTATTTTCCAACCCATGAGCAATTTCCATGTCACCAAAAAGTATGGCAGCTTCTTTGGCACGAGCTTGCTCCACTTTGTCCTCATTCCCACCCCCCACTCCCCTTGGCAAGCCCGGAGGTTGTGCCAGCCCCATGAGAGCCACAGGGCTTTGATCTTGCATCTTCTCTCCCTCAGCAATGTGAACACATAGTCCTGAAAATAGACTTCACTAGGGAGCCAGCCATCGACAGATGAGTCTGGATAATTGCTGGTGCTGAGAACTAAACATCTCAGCAGGATTACACAAAATCGGCTCCAGGGGCGATTCTAACTCCTGGCATAGTTGAACCACGTCTCACTGAAGGAGCTGAAAATGGGAGTGGGGGGACAGGGGGCAAGAAAAAAAAATGGCCTCAGGGAAGAAAAATAACTTCTTAATAAAAAGCAAAGCCCTCATACCTGGCCATCCCATTTTGCTCTTGACATTCAGTTTGCAGAGCTACCAAGCCAGAGTGCATCCGGGAAAGGCCATGGGCACATGAGCCCGCCTCTGTGCAGCGATGTCCGTTTAGCCAACACTGGGCTGGCTGACCTGGGAACCTGGTTGGAAACAAGGAAACCAGAAACTGACACTGTCTTACATTATCATCCACAGAACTCTATTTCAGTTCACAGAACTAAGATGTCCAGATAAGGCAGGTCCTCTTCCTTCTATAGACTTCAGTCTCTCCACAATAAAAATCTATTATGCTGCCAACACCTTCAGAGGGGTACCCGTCTGAATCCTGGGGCATGTGTGTGGGACGAGGATCCAAAGGAATCATCCATTGATCAGGTGTGTGTTACAAACCTGCCTCATGCAAGGAGCTGTGCCGGGCTCGGCAGGGAATCCAGTGATGACAGATGCAGCCCCTGCCTTCATGGCGCCTGTAACCCAGAAAGGTAGTAAGACAGCCTTGTATATCTTAGAATTAGTACACAGCAACGTCAAGTTTCCTCAAAATTAGGAAATTCTAACTACATGCTATAGTGTATGATTTGAAATGCAAAAAGTAAATACTCCTATTAAGGAATCTTGGATTGGTATTCTATTAAAACCACCCATCCAGTGCTTAAATTCTGTAACAGATAACATCTAAAAGGTTAAATTTTGATATTTAAAAAAATATAGAACCCATACAGTGATAAATACTACTTAATAAAAAGGAACAAACTACTGATACATGAGAACTTGGATGGGGAGCTCAAGGGCATTATACACAGTGAAAGAAGTCAATCTTGAAAGTTTAACAACTGTATTATTTCCATTTATGTAACACTCTTGAAATGACAAAACTAGAGAACAGATTAGTGGTTGTCGGGACAGAGGGGAGGGGATGTCACTATAAAGGCAGCACAAGGGGTTCCTCTGTGATGATGAACCGTCTGTCTCCTGGGTGGGATGGTGGGTACGTGAATATATTGGGTTGTCGGAAAAGTCATGACGTATTTTTTCTGTTTTTCATTGCAAAAATGCATCATGACTTTTCCGACAACCCCAATATGTATACATGGGATTAAACTGCATAGAGCTACACACCTGAATGCATGCAAAACTGGTGGAAACTAGGTCAGGTCTGTCTGTAGGGTGGATTACTGTATTGTACCAACATCAATTTCCTAGTTAATATTGTATGTTACGTAAGAGGCCACCACTGAGAGAAGCTGAGGGAGGGGATTCACCAGACTAGGTACTCTTTTTGAAACTTCCTGTGAGTCTATAATTATTTCGCAATTAAAAGTTTAAAAAATAATGTAGAAACTTTACCTTCCCTTTATGATTTTGAAAGGAGTGTAGAAAAGTAAATGGGCCTTAATACAACAAAAATGTTAATACAATTTCTGTCCTTGTGTACTTAGGGTACGCCTCCTACAGTTCAGGTAAAGCACTGCTGATTGTGAAACTGGGTGCTCTCGACAGGGATTCCAGCCACCACTCTGCTCCCAGGGGGACTGCGAGAGAACCCCTAGCTGTGTGTGGGCATGGAGGAGCCCCAGGCAAGGGAGAGGTGCTGGTCAGAGGCATGGCTGTGAAGCTCAGCATCTGCAGAGCAGGACGAGAGACAACCCGAGGGCACCGCTGCGAGGCGCCTGCTGCGTAGCCACCGACGGAAGGAGATGGCCTCTTGGCATCCTCTTCCTCTGCTGGGGTCTTCTGTCCCCTTCTCACTCCTGTTTGTTTCCCCCCTGACTGATGGCAGTGTCACTGGTGCTCACTGCCTTTCCTGGAAACCGCTCCAGAAGCCACCGCCTCCGCCTCCCCTCAGGTGTTTGGGCTGACTCACCTTCCCTTAGTCAGAATTCATAAAATGACAAGAAAAAGAATTCCACCCTTTAGCAGGGCCCTCAATTCTGCGGCAGAATTGAGATTAGGTGATCAGACTTGCTCCCATGAGAGTGACAGGCCCCCGGCTTCATCGGCAAAATCTATTTTTACGTGGCTTACTGTTTGCCAGGCTTTGACATTTCCATTTAGAAGATGAATTAATTCTGAGCTGAGCCACGAGTCCCTCCATCTTGGGAGAACGTTAGGATCCAGGCCCTCACAGGACCCCGAAGCAGGGAGAGCCAACCCCATTCCCATTTGATAGGTCAGCCTTCCTTGGGGGCAAGTGAGGAATGGACATAAAAAACTAAGGGCTGCCGTGAAAAAGACATTTTTCATTGTGGCTTTCGGTAAGCTTAGGTACTATTTGTGCTGGCCCCAGGCCCATCTCCCTGGTCGCAGTCTGAAGGCAGAGAACAGGGCCCCGGCCCAACGAGAGCATCTGCCTCCCAGGGAAACCTGCTGGTGAGCTCAGGGGCTCTGCCTGCCCCAGCTCTGCCAAGGTCAGCATTCAAGGAGCAGGAGAGAGAGACCTGCTGTGCTTGCACCAGGGTGCAGGGAAAGCTGTCCCCTCCGGGTGACTGGCTGGGGCCTCCAGCACCATAAACAGTGTTTGCACTGGGAGTGATGAGCAGTGCGACAGATTGTTAGGAAAACTAGGAACGCCTGCAGATGGCTCCATTAATAAAGCTGCCATTCACAGCCACCACTGCTGAAGTGGTTTCTATGGGAAACCCTCACATTAAAATAGAGGGAAGTTCTCTCAAATTATAGTTCATTACATTTTTTATTAAACAGGATCAAATTTAAACAGGGATTTGTCGGGGAGAGCACTCAGGAAACCGTGGACGTGGCCGTTTGCGCTCCTGGGAGCTATGGACAGAGCATGGGCGTTTTCTCAGGTATGCCCTTGACCTGAGGACCTTGCTCCTCCCAGTTCTGATGCGGTGTTAGTCTGTTCTATGCCACTCATCCAGCAGCAGGAGGGACACACTGGGGGACACGGGAGGACACAGCCCATCGCCACACCACTTCATGGAGCCAGCCCCGTGGCTTGACCTCTGGGAATCGAGTGACGCTGGTCGTCATCCTCTACCTTGAAAATCCTATCCTAGCCTTTCTTCCCTCCATTCTCCCTCTTTTTCCTTTCCTTCCTTCTTTCCTATCGTCCTGCTTCCTTCCATCTTCCTTCTGAAGGGTGGCAGAACATACCACCCCAAAATACGACACTTCGGTCTATTATTTGAGCTGTAGGCACCTGAAAAACAGCAAGTTCAGGGAGGGGCTTTCTCTGAATTCCCCTTATCTGCCTACAGACAGATCCTCCAAAAAGGAACTCAATTGTCGTAAGTTCCCTCCCGGGGAGTTTCATCAGCCAGGGAAGATTGACTCTCACAGGAGAGAGGCTGGAAGTGAACCCCACACCCAGCAAACGTCGTCAGGAACTCTCATCCCTCCCGTCGCTTCTTCTAAGGACCCCTTCATCTTTCCCAGAAATCACTCCGTCTCCCCAAAGAGGCCTCGCCCCTTTCCCTATCAAGATGACATTTAAACCTCAATTCCAAGCCACTTCAGGAAATTACTCCTTGTCCCCTGGGTTATCTCCCATGTACACATGAGGAAAACACGTTAATAAACATGTTTGTTTTCCTCTTGTTAATCTTTTATTACAGGAGCCTCAGCCAAGTTCTCAGAAGACTGGAAGGAAAATTCCTTTTCCTCTCCCACACTCCCGTCTTCCTTACTTTCTTATTTTGTAAATATTCTTCTTTAGGTATACCGTAAAGTGCACAAATCCAGGTGTATCTGTGTATATGCGCACAGACACACACACACCAGATGACGATAGGGACCATTTCTAGCACTCAAGTCCGCCTGGTGGCCCTTCCTCCAGCCAGCGCGCCCCCGACAGGGGTAACTCAGCTCTGACCTCTATCACTATAGATTGGTTTTGCCTGAGTTTTGACTGTTACATAAATGGAGTCAAACAGTATGTTCTTTTGTGTTTGGCTTCTTTCCCACAACATTACGTCTGTGTTCCCTCTGTTCTTATACCCCATGAGCCATCACAGGCTCTCTTCCTCTCCACCCACTGCTAAAATACTGGTATTTCCCCCATTCTACTTCATCACTCTTATATACACTCCCGAACAATGTACCAGACACCCATGGTTTTCCACCGCTAAATCTCAAATTTGTATCGATCCAGTACAGGCCCCAGCTGCCTACCGGAACTCTTTGAGATTCATCGTTTCTCTCCAAGCCCATTGTACTGCTCCCCAGGCCCTCAGTATTTCTCAGCTGAATTCTTACAACTCTTAACTACTGGAATGCCTCAAGCCATTTCCCTCCCAATATGTCCTCCTCATTGGTATGGGTTCAAAAGAACACTGGGCTCTGTGGCCACCCGCCCCCCACACAGCCACATGCACTTCCTACTTACCGACAGAGGCCACGCTCTTTGGCCTGGCCCCAGGAGCTGGCCTGAGCCGCATCTCGTCAGGAGCCCTGCCACCCCCCTTTCTCACCTCTTCCCCTGCACCTCCAAGATGCTCTCGCACATCAGTGCCCTTCCCTCAGGCCACGTGTCCTTCCCCACTGTGTGTTCCTGGAAACCACCCATGCATGTACCATGCAATTTAAACAGGGCCCCCTCTGAGAACGTGCCTGTCGCCCTCCCCTCCCCTCCACGGGCCCTGGTCCTGCCTGTGGACAGTGTGCTGCACTTTGGGTGTGCTCATCATTCTGTGAGCTCGGGAGGCCAGGGACGGTGTCACCTCTCTCTGGTCTCTACTGCCCAACACAGAACCTGGCACACAGAGATCACAGAATGAATGGTTTGCGCCATAAGGGTTACTGATGGTGAAAACAGGGTAAGTTCCCAGTCTGACGGGGAGACAGGGCGCTTGTCCGCAGGTAACCCCAGATCTGCTCACGGAAAAGCCTGTGGGAAGGACAGTAGGGCACCTGAAGGCCCAGAAGGGAAGAAAGGAAAACGTGTAGGCAGCCAGTGGCCCAGGGGGCTAGGGAATCAGGGAAGAGACGAGCCAGGAAGACTTTAAGACCCAGTTCAGAAGTGGCCAGGTTGGCTGACAACGCTAGGAAACCCCAGGCCCGAACTGCCCTTGGGTACAAAGCCTGAGGCACGGTTGTCTTCACAAAGGAGGTCAGGCTGCCCCTTCTGCTTTCAATGGCATCTGGCCCAGATCCGAGCACAGCATGAAGCAGAGCTCTGCAAAGATCAGCAGGGTCCCCGCCATACATTCATGTTCCCAAGATACACAAGTAAGGGTCCAGTCAGCACCTGTGGCCTTTGTCCAGACCTGGAGCTGAAGCAAGCAGACCTCCCCTCCTCACCGCCTGAGTTCTGAGGTCCTGGAATGGTCCACCTTGAGGAGTCCTGGGTTGGCTGCGAGGTTCTTTCTCGGTTGTAACACATCACATCCATAATCAACTCAGGAAAATAAATAGAAAAACAATATGCTGGATGACAAGGTATGGGGAAGTCCTACAGCAGGGACACAGAGCTTTATCCCGCGCTCTCGCCCCCCCCCCTCCTGCTGTGGCCACTAGACAGAGAGACCTAGGAACGCTGGCTCTTTCAGGAGGCCCAGGTGGGGGCTCTGACCCATCCCTCGGCAGGAGCAAGGCATGAAGCCCAGGGACAGCTTGGTCACAGTATCGCAAAGGGCAGCACACTCCCCTCGCGACGCACATGGCCCTCCTGGGAAGCCCAACGCCTCCCCTCAGCTCCCCAGGGCCTCCTCCCCCGAGGCCTGCCCACGCTGGCTGGGCCGGGTGGGCGACCTTAACTCTTCCTTAACTTGATCTTCCACAGCCACAGGACACATTTGTGCAAGTTCCACCCCCCAGCCAACCCCTCGCAGTGACCACTTACCCCAGCCCTCCTGCTGCAGTCGCGGCCCACTTCCTCCGGCACACTTCTTTCTGATGCTCAATGAATAGGCCCCAACTAAGGGAGAGACGGGCAGACACAGTTATAAACCGATTTTCCAAGCGACTGTTTCTTCAGGAGAACTAATTCCAGGAGAAAAGGGAACTGACACCAAGTATAAATGAACGCTCTTCTGCATGACTCTAATTAGGATGACAACTCCCTGACAGCAATTGAATGTTGGTTCATGAAAAGCTAATGGCATTCATGTTTTGGAGATGCCAAAGGCAACACAGACTGAGCCAGAAAAAACAAAGCTTACCTTCCTTCTTTTCAGTTATTTGGTCAGAATAATTTCCTGAGAGCAGGTTTAGTGTCTGGATGGCTTTAATTAAACACCACAGAACTTTGAAGTTGACATCAACCCATCCAGCTGCAACTGAATTTTCAAACGAATGTGCTAACATGGAGGTTTTGCGGCCGAAGCAGGGGAGTTGTGGGGGCGGGGAGGATGGACCTGGAGGCGGACAGGTACTTACCGGTTCCGGAACAGCTCCCATCCTTCCCCACCCTCTCCAGTGGCAAGGCACTTCCATAACCTGTGCCGGGCCCCCCAAAAATGAGAGGCCCCGGCTTAGCTGAGCAAGCAAGCCGCCTCCTTCCTCGCCTTTCCCACCGTCCTGGGCTCAGGTCCTCACAACAACTCGGCGTAAGCCTGGTACGGCCAGACCCTGACGCGGGCCCTGGAGCCAGCGGGCCCTGCCCAAGCGCCCCCGCTCTACGCTTGCCTACCTGCCTTCTTCCCACTTCTCTCCCTCACCTGTGGAGCGCTGATATGGTGTGCAAAGCCCCGGGGCAGACTTCCTGCCGGGCTAGGTGCCCTCAGGAAACACCTCTACGTCTGAGCCAACTGCTCGCCCTTCACTCAGGCCCCAGGTACCAGCCTCGCTCCCTTTCTGCCTTTGAAAACCAAGGTCCCTGATTTTGTCAGCTGTACTCTGTAGCCATACCAAGGCCCTTCTGCAATGAGTTTCTGCTTCTAAAACTTTTCCCCACACCATTCCTCACAGCCAGGGGCCGCTCCAGCCGACCTCCATGGGCATGTGGTATTGGAGTTGGCAAAGAGTCCAGTCTAGCTAGTAAATGTTGAGCAGTGGGAAAGACCTGTACTTTGGCCCTGAGGTACAGCCATATGACCATGACCAAGCTCCCTGCCATGGACAAGGTTGAGACAGGAGAAGGCGTGAC
>NW_017731468.1:1619428-1633954 GCF_001890085.2 Hipposideros armiger | reverse complement strand
GCCCATCCCAACACATCCTGCAGCAGCAAAGCACCTGTGCTCCCTGGAGCCACACCAAGGGCAGGATTCCTGATTCAAGCTTACCCCAGCCAGCGACAGCTGCTGACTACCAATGACCCATCTGCTCTGCCACTACCTCAGGGAGGTGGCTGAGCCACCCGTTGCTCTATTCATGCAGTGAGAGCAAGGGTCAGCTGGTGCTGCCCTCGCAACTCAGGGCTACAGTCAAGGTGCGACATGTTTTCCCAGATCAGAAGCCACAGCCAGGCTCCTCCCGCCCCAGGGCAGCCTACCCTAAATAACCGAACCCCACCTGTCCCAAGGAGTTCCCCAATTGGGATCGGTGAGGGATAATAGCAGAATCCTCCATAACAAGGCAGTTTCCTGGCCAAATAGTTTACCAACCTTAAGAGATGAGACACACCCTGAAAAGGACCGAAAGCATTTTAAATTGTAAAAATAATTTAAGAAACTATCAATTTTTAAATAATCAGAATGCTTGCTTACAAAGACAAAGGTATGAGATTCATCTTTAGGTCCCTGGCACCTCACAGTGTGTTTTTACACATTAATTAAATATCTGAAAGAAACCGATTAGTGGAACTCCTTGGTGACCACAGGTCAGAGGCGGCCCTCGACAACCAAGGATGACAACCAACGAACCTGATGAGAGGAGCACTAAGGACAGGACCTGCCATGGGCAGTCTTTGGTGCTACACTGGAGTGATCAATCCAGAATACGTGCAGTCAAAATGTCAATAAATGTATTAAATCACTGGAACCAGACAGTTACCAGGATTTCTCAGCAATCAATCATTATTGCCCGTGGTGTAACCTCTAGCTATTGAAGATCAACGGGCCAGAGAGTCGGGCAGCCTGCCAGAGCCACACTCATAAAGGGGACAAAAAGTATATAAATCATAGAAAGCCGGCCAGTGGTACAAAAGCCACTCCCACCTTCACCCTGCCATTGAGAGCTTCACACCAGAGTCACACTGGATGGGGGACCAGGAAGGAGAAAAGCTAGGCAGACCCTGAAAGGGGATCTGGCTGCCAGAAAACAAAGAAGGGGTAAGTGGGTACTTCTTTGAAAAGAGAATTCTAAAGTCGCCATTTACAACCTTTCTTGCTCTTGTGCACTCAAAATTCTGAAAATCTATGTGTGCCCTTTTGCATATGTAAGTTTAATGTCTAAAACCTTTCACTGTAAGTTAAAATAGTTGCGAAGAGTACAGTTTCTGGTGTGTTGTAAATAATGGCTTAAACTATTAAATAACTCATATAAATGAATCCAGTGCAATGCAAATATCATTGCAATTGGACATCTAACTTCATCCAGTTAAAAATATCTCTGTTAAAGACAAATTTCTGCTTGAACTTGTATTTCCATTTCACTCCTCCATCTAAAATTTTATACTCCCAAAACTTTACCCTAATGTAACATATTTTTAGGTTTGAACGTCTATTGATCATACTTCTAATTCTCTGCAACATATTAAAATTTAAATTTGGTTAATTTCCTGTAACTATAAGGCTCTAAGTGTTAAAAAATATTTTACTCTAGATTGCATTATTACAATTAGTACATATTTGATCAAAACAACAAAGTACAAATATTGGTAACTATTAAAAATGAGCAAAGTTTTATTAGAAATGCATCCCGAGGGAAGGAGCTGGTTCGTTTCCATGGATGAATTTTGCTGACTGTTGAGGTAAGACAGTTTCAGCACCAAGTCCATCCCTATTTTTTATTTTTATAGATATTAAGCACTGAGAAACTTTGTTCTCATACATAGATGGAAATGGAAGTTCTCTGAATTCTATGAACTCCTGAGTAATACACCAAGTCATGTCTTGACTATCAAAATTATTTTTAATGACCAACTGACAACTCAATTTTTTCCTCCAATTGTGTTAAAAGTAAAGACTCAGAAAACTGTAACTTGCAAAAAGACTTGTTACCCCATCATTAAGAGTCACATTCTCAACATTACCAATATTTGGAATTATCCCCATGGCGCCCCAGAGATGGTTTTTCTACTCCAGGGAAATATTCTGTGTTCTGACTAGAACGGGTGGAGGGTTTGCCTTCGTCGTTTCATAGAATGGAAAAAGGTTACAGGGAACCCTTGAGCCAGGTGTGTTCTCAGGCCACGATTTTAGGAAGTGTAATGGAAGCTGAGGGTCTAACAATTGATTCCCTTACAACTATCCCTGGCTGGGTACCCCACAGAATCTTCCCACTCCAGCGGTACGTGAGCCCAGATCTCTGTTGTAAAGACTAACCACAGGCCTGGAGGAGGCGACGACAGTGAATGTCCCTCTGCTGACAGCCTCTCATCCAGGTGGCACTGACAAGGGTGGTCCCCCTCTGGGGAAACCAACCAAACAGGCGAGAGTTCAAAGTAACATGCTTAGCAGAATAATCCTAAGAATACAGCGGAAGGCTCGCAGCCATCAATCAGCTCAGACCCAGCAGCAGCCCAGCCTGCGCTCCTCTGTACGCCCCCACGGCCTGGCACCAACCCGCTGACGGACCCAGTGAGCAACACCTGACCCAAAAGGGGCCAACGATACTCTCTCCTGGAAACGGGGGCTCGTTTCCAGTGGCTGGACAACCATTTCCTACCATGTGCGACAAGAAACAGAGAAAGCTGGTCCACAGAAACAGAGAATTAAACAGCCACACAGCCAGGAGAGTGACAGAAAGGACAACCACCTTGATCCCAAAGGTAGTCCTCGTGAAGTCCAGCTGCACCTGGGTTTTGGAAAATCTCCCTTTCTGTATAGACTTGGTTTTGTGAGTTTCTGGCATCTGTCATCAGGAGAGGTTTGGCTCAGACAGGCGTCAGGTGAGACTCTTCCTGAGGAAGTGAGCCTCACGGACCAATGACATGTACAGCATTATCGAAAAGCACTTGTACGCAAGTGGACAAAGAATATGAATGAACTCACAAAAAGTATAATTTACCTTCAAAAACACAAAAATTAAAAATTAAAATAAAAAGATTTTTAAAATTAAGTATAAATTTTAAATCAAAGAAAGATGGCATTACTAATTACAATAGGAGGGTGATTTAAACCAAAGAAATTTTACCACTTACCAGACTGGCGAAGGAGAAAAGGCTGGTAATGCGTTGTGCTGGCACCAGGGGGGAGGACGGGGTGGCGAAGAACAGGCATCCTCACCGCCGCCAGGAACACAGCTTGAATGAGGAATAGCTACTGAAATTGGAAACACACATTCCCTTTGCCTCCTAAGTCTCACTTCTGGAAATTACCCTACAAACACATACAGTAATATGCAAAATGACATGAAACGATTATACATACATTAAAGTAGTGCTTATAAAAGCAAAAAAATTAAGACTATCCATCAAAAGGAGACTGGTTAAATAAACTGTGGTGTACTCATAAAATGGAACACAATGCAGAAAAATGAGGCCGAGAACAATCTCCAAATCATGAGTGGGAACTAGGAATGTACAGGACCCTTTAGGCAAAAAGAAAACAGGCAGCGAAGGAAAATGCGTCTATCTATATGAATAGAACATACCTGAAAGTAAACAGAGGAAACGGGGGTGGAGAAGATACGAGGTAAGCATGAAAAGCATCCTGTGTGCCAGAAAGTGGAGAAATGCTCTAAGACTGATGGAGGCATGCCAACAGGACACAGCAGCCAAATTTGGGCTGAATTTGAGCATCACAATGAAGAACAGAAATTGTTATTACACTGAAAGAGAAAATGACACTAAAACGTTTTTAAAGGGTGGGTACTTACCTTCACAGAAAAATGTCAACAATTACAGAAGAGCAAATCACTTTTTTTACAACCACCTTAGTACTAATGATTCAAAGGGTCACCAATGAACAGTAACACTGGGTGTAAAACTACTGGAGATAGGATATTCCCAGTCTCAAATATTTATCACCCCACACCACACTCATACTTATTGATGACGAAGGGGAAAGGGTATCTTTACAAGGGAGAAATTTGGCATCTTAATTATCTAATTCAAGTCACCAATTATGGGGCAAACTGGCATAAAGCACCACCTGATATATTAAGGATATGAAGTATTCCTCAAAAAAATGTTTAACCTGAATCCAATCATACGGAGACAATTAGACAAATTCAAGTTAAAGAATATTCTGCAGAACAGTGGCCTGAACTCTTCAAACAGGTCAATGACATGAAGGGCCTTGGGGACTGTTCTGGATAAAAGGAGACTAATGGGACATGACAACTAAATGCAATGTGTGATCCTTGAGTGGATCCTGGACCCAAAACAAACAAACAAACAACTGCTAGGGGCATGTAAAAGAGTACAGCTGATTTAGAAACAGTCTGGCAATTCCTCAAAAAGTTAAATACAGAGTTACTTTATGACCCAGCCATTCCATCCCTAGGTATATACCCAAGAAAAATAAAAACGTATGTCCACACAAAAACTTGTATACCAATGTTCATAGAAGCATTATTCACAATAGCCAAAAAGTAGAAATAACCCAAATGTCCATCAACTGATGAATGGATAAACAAAATGTGGTCTATCCATGTGACATACTATTCAGCCATAAAAAGGAATGAGGTACTGATTTATACAACACGGATGAACCTCGAAAGCATTACACTGAGAGAAGCCAGTTACAAAAGATCGCATATTGTATGATTATATGAAGTGTCCAGAAAAAAACAAATCTGTACAGACAGAAAATGGATTAGTGGTTGCCTAGGGCTAGCAGGTGGGAGAGGAAACAGGGGTGACTGCTAATGGGACATAAGGTTTACTCTTAGGGTAATGAAAATGTTTTAAAACTGATTTGTGGTGACGGTTCCACAACTCCGAATATAGCAAAACCCACTGAATTGCACACTTTAAATAGTATAAAAGGTGAATTGTGTGGTATGTGAATCACATCCCAATAAGTCTATTATTTCAAAAAACACACCCACAAAGGATACATTATTAGGATTCCTGGGGAAAATTAAACACAGACTGAATATTAGATATTAGAATTGTTATCAATGTTAAATTGGATGTGACATCTGTATGATATACCCTTATTCTGAGAAGATACCGGCTAACGTATGTATGGCTGAATCATTGTAATTCCATAGCTTAATCTTAAATGATTCAGCAAAACCCAAATGTGTGTGTCCATACTTTCACTGTGTGCCTGTTTGTAAGGAAGCAAGAAGGTGGCAATATATTGATAACTGGTGATCTAAGTGAAGGGTGTACAGGTGTCTACTATACTATTCTTACAATGTTTCTGTAGTCTGAAATTTTTCAAAATAAAAATGTGGGGGAAATACCAGACGAGACTAAAGTTTAGACTTGTTTACACAAATAAGGGCTTCCTAGGCTGTTGTTTTCAAACACCATATTTTATCCTCCGTCAAGAAGTCACTGTTCTTTCCTATGGCAAGATACAAACCGCCACTTCACGTGTAATAAAATTCCACCTTTTTTCAGCATTAATATAGGGTATGTCAAAGCTACCAAAAGTGACAGGAAATTAATGTCTAAATGAACTGTGTGTTACAGGCACATTTCATGAGGCACAAGCAGGTTTCCTATAAGGTGCCATATGGTAATCATCAATATACCATTAGCCTCCTATTACTTGACTTCGAGGAAGCGTTTTGTAAAGATTATCAGGTACCTAATGAAAAAGAAAGAAATTGGACTCAGGTTTACGATGTCTCTGGGGTTCTGAAATTATTTTAAAAGATCATTTAAAAGGACTTCAAACTTGAGATTTTCCATTCATGTATTTATTCCACAATCAAAATAAATCATAATTTAAAAGCCATAACATTTTAAAAGGTAAAGGAGACTTTGTGTCACAGCTGCATTGATAAAACAGACATCGATCTAAAGTGCAACACTAAACAGGTGTTCTGTTCCCATGGTGGAATAAACACATAACAATTATACATAAAATTTCTTGAAGATCTGAGCTGAAGCAAACAACCCTTTGAAACAAACTGCCCGACGAATGGAGGCATGTTGCAAATAATTTCTACTAACAATTTACTGCAAGATGGAAAAAATCCCCAAGGTAAGGCCTAACTCAAACCCCTCATTTCATACACCTGGCCTTGGCTTCTGTCTTCCTTCCTCAGTCACATCCAAATCCAGAAAAGCTTCTGCACCTCATGCTGGAGAACACCACCAGCAGGCCCCAAGGCCCTCAGCCCAGATTGCCCCTGAGGAGTCCTGTGCAGCCTCCATCCAGAGCCTCCAGGGAAACTAGAGCCCAACTCCAACAGCAGCAGCATTTCTTTGAACAATAGTTTGAACTGTTGAAAGAGTTCTGACAGGCCATGTGCACTTCATAATCCAACCAAAATACTGTCTTAATATCTTTCTATTTCTTTTCCTTGCAAAATGTTAAGTAGGCCATTCAAGTAAAAAAGAATTTTATAGAAACAACAAAAAATAAAAATTCAAAGGGGTTTATGCCAAAAAGCACAAGAGTCCTCCGCAGCCTAACTCATTTGTTTCTGGGCTGGGAAGCCATGTAGAGGGCGATAAGGCAGTAGATGGTCCCTCCCACCGTCAGCGCCAAGGTGGTCCGGTACAGCATCTGGTCAGGCAGGCCTCGTTTCAGGTGGATGGGCACACCATCGGACTTCTTGAAAGAAAAGTTATTAAGGACATGGTTGATAAAAAGATTCACAATTTAGGCTAATAAAGAACAAATGTCTCTCCTTTATATCTAACCCTTTAACACACCGCAGTGGAAAAAGCCCTAATCCATTAAAATGCTAACTGAAATACTGGTATATTTTCTTATAAATGTAACTAAAGCTTGTAAGTCCAAAGTCAATCTCCAAAATGCAGCCTCAGGAACATACACGCAACAAACCCCAAATTTCTAAGGAATTTACCATGTGGCTTAAAGAGGAAAGAAGCACTCGTGAACTTTTTTTTTAACATAAAAGTAATTAGCAGCTAAACAAAGAACAGTAGGCACAAAAATGCTCTCCATTTAGTTCTACATTTAGTTTGACTTCCTGATCATTAGTGGAAGAAGTCTGAGCACACCAGGTCAATTAATAGGTTCAAATCCATTTTGTGTTCAACTGTCTTCTTTCAATTAAGCTGTTAACCCGTTTAATAATGAGACTCCATAAAATGTTTAATCCATTATTTTACAGTCCACAAAATCCCTCCCCACTGCAACTCAAGGTTCCAGATGCCCACTCAAGTCTTACTTATCAGATAAAAAGGGATGAAATTGATCAAACGCCCCCAAGCCAGTCCTGAATCTGGACACAACTTTGAGGAGGGAGAAGCTACCATCCAGCAACAGCAGTAACAGGTACTCCACTCCCACGGTACCTCTGGGACATAGTTGGGTCACTGACCTCTATGTAGATTAACATTAGTAATATTTTAAAATTCAATTCTGTCTTCTCTGTGTTGATCAGCAAACCCAAGAAAGCCTCCTCCACTTCTAGCAACAGCTCAGTGAATTTTAATATCAAGCAAGCAAAAATCAGAAGAAAACTATGCCAACAGTCACTGGATGTGTCACAAAGCTAAAACCCAGGAGTTTCAAAAAATGTATACAAGTGGACATTTTGGTCAATGTTGCTCAAGCAGTAGTTCGCCGTAATCAGAAGTGTCTGGACGCTGATGGTAACCACTTTGAGCACCTCTTGTAATTGCAGAAGACAAACGTGACTTGTATTCATCTTTTGTTATCGGTATATATTGAGTATTACAATTTTAATAGTTTTTTCCTTTCTTAAAATGTGTATACATTTTTTTGGCACCGTCTATATATATTGGATTGTTCATAATGTTTTCTACATTATACATGCTATTGCTTCCTCCATACAACAGATGATCAACAGCTATAACATGCAGTTTAAAAATCTGCACACCCTCAAAAACTGAAGAGGAAATTAATCACACTCCCCTTTTATCGGTTTCTACCTACAAAAAGTTCTACTAGTTTATGCCTCAAACTAAAATCAAGAGAATTCTATTTAAGGAAAGATAGGATGAGTAGTAAACTAGATTGAGACTCCGTGTCACAGGGGTTTTTTTAGATCTATTGATTTCACAGGCTTCTCTGTTCTACAGCATCTTTTCTCACCTGGAATAACTTCTGCAGCTCTGGAACTTTGTTTTTCCCAGTAAAATCATATGCAGTAGAATCAGAAGTCAATTTAGTTGGCGTGGCAAATATGATAGGTGGTGCTTCTGTGGAAACCACGGGCTTTAATCCCTGTAGGAAAAAAAGGAAATTGTTAAGTTGAAAGTATGTCTGGGCATTGGAACAGGCCAATGTTCCAGGGCCAGCCGAGTGGCGCGTTGGTTAAGAGCTGGCTTGGGATGCCAGAGGGCCCCGGTTCGGATCCCAACTATGAGGGCCAGTGACACTGCCCTCCACAGCTAAGATGCTGGACAAAAGCTCAACCTGGAGCTGGGCTGCCGTGAGTCACTGGCGACGGCGTAGGCTGCAGCCCCTGCTGCAGTGGGTTGCCATGGGCTACTGTGTGTAGCCAGCAGCCAGCGTGAGCGGCCAGCAGCCAGCGTGAGCGGCCAGCAGCCGCAGTGAGCGGCCGTCCAGAGGCCGGCGACTGATCTGCCTCACCAGGGAAGAGCGCAATGATGGTGTCAACTTGGGCCAGTGAAGCAATGTCCTCACAACTAGACCGAAGATCAAAAGGACAGCAACTTGTCTGTTTCCCTTCCCCCGATGCCCCAATAAAAATCTTTAAAAAAAAAACAAAACAACAATCCACTTAAAGAGAAAGTTTAGTCAGTAAGCTATTAGCCTACATTTGGGATATAACACACTCAGAGGAGTCTCAAATGGAAAGAGGGCCCTAACTACTGAAGTAACACTTAAAAGGATCTCTTTTTGAACTGGAGAATTTTAGACACTCCCTTATCATTCTGTGAGCAATTTGTATTTTCTCCTAATGATCATTTCCCCTTGAATGCAAAAATTTAAAACCTTTCCTACCAAGCATCTCCAAAAATGGTTTGAAATTAAATTCATGTTTTGACAGGATTAATGTGAAAGCATTTTTAGACAGGACTATACCTAATGGCTTTGTTCACCCATCAACTGATTTAAAACTACAGCAGTTTTGAACAATATCATCTGAAAACAAGAATATCAACTATTTAACAGTTTTAAATAATTTCATATTTCCATTTATATTACAAAGTTTAGAATATAGAATTTTCAAATTACTTATCATCCCATTATCTTATCCTATCAATTATTATAAATTGTATATTCTCCTCCAATCTTTCTTCATAGGCATATTTTAATATCTTTTTTTTTTTTTAAGATTTTTATTGGGGAATTGGGGGTATGGGAACAGCGCTGGGGAATTTGGGGAAGGGGAACAGACAAGTTGCTGTCCTTTTGTTCTTCGGTCTAGTTGTGGAGGACGTTGCTTCACTGGCCCAAGTTGGCACCATCATTGCGCTCTTCCCGGGCGAGGCAGATCAGTTGCCGGCTTCTGGACGGCCGCTCACTGCAGCTGCTGGCCGCTCACGCTGGCTGCTGGCTACACACGGTAGCCCATGGCAACCCACTGCCACAGGGGCTGCAGCCTACGCCGTCACCGGCGACTCACAGCAGTCCAGCTCCAGGTTGAGCTGTTGTTCAGCATCTTAGCTGTGGAGGGCAGTGTCACTGGCCCTCATATGTGGGATCCGAACCGGGGCCCTCTGGCGTCCCAAGCCAATTCCTAACCATCGTGCCACTCGGCCGGCCCATATTTTAATATCTTTAGTCATGTAAAATCCTACATTCTGCTTTTCTTCATTTCTAATAAGCATTTCTTTCAGATTCTTACACCATCTTCATAACTAAATTTATTCTCCACATCAACCCTGTGAATGAGGTATTATCAGACCATGTAACAAATGATTGAAAGAAAGCTCAGAGATTCCATAAGGAAGATGGGATTCAAACCCACACTTTTTTTTATACCATACTATCGATAATCCAGCTGTCATGGCCCCACAGGTGAAAGAATGAATGTGATGGGAAGGTACTTCACCTGCCCATCATTAAACCTCCTGACAATTTAAGAGCAATCACTGTTCCCAATGTTTCGAGGCAGATGGACAGGACTAGCAGTAGGATTCTCAAGAGTAGGCTTGACCAGGAAGCTGTATTCACAGGAAGGGACCTAGAGCAAATCCCTTCACCTATGCCTCTCCCAGGGCTGAGGTTGCCCCAACCTACAAGAATTATGAGCCTCAAATATGCCTCTCCCCATCTCAATAAATGACAAAGCCATCTTCCAGCTACTCAGGCCGACAACCTTGGAATTACTTTTATACCTCTCGCTCACACATTTGCAAATCCTTTTGGCTGTACCTTCAAAGTACATTCAGAATCTGACCACTTCTCACCCATCTCCACCAATCCGCACTCTGGTCCAAGCCCCTCGATTTCTACAACACCCTCCTAACTGGCCACCTGCTCCCACCCTTGCTGCCCTGCAGGCTTCTCCAAATGCAGCACCGGTGATGGTGTTAAAACAAAGGCTGTCATTACTCAGCTCAAATCCTCCCAAAGGCTTCCCATCTCAATGAGTTCCTCCAAAGTTCCTCCAATGGCTGCGGGGCCCTATGAAATGTACACCTCAAACCCCCCTACCACCACCACCTGACATCACCCCGTTTCTCTGCCCCAGGCCATTGGACTAGCCCCTTACACCTACCTCCCGGGCACCCGGCATGTTCCCTCTGCCTAGAATGCTCTCCAGGTTACCAACGTGGCTTGCAGCCTCACCTCCTTCAAGTCTGCCCATGTCACCTTCTCAGTGAGACCTTCCCTTAACCACCCTTTCTAAGACTGGACGTCCTCCCCTTTAACCTGCCAACAACCTATCCCCTTTCCTGCTTTATTTTTCTCCCCAGCACTTATCACCATCAACAAACTACATTCTACCTTGTTTACTGTGTCCCCCCCACCCATACTGCAATGGAAGCCCCAGGATTTTGGCATGTTTTGTTCACTGTTCTTATTTCCCAAGGCTTAGAAAAGCCACTGGCACACAGAGTGCATTCAGTAAATATCTGTCGAATGTATAAATAAGCTAAGGAAGTCTATAGTTTCACAGTGTAGACTTGAATATTTCAGAACCAAAGTCAAGTAAATCAGCACTTGATGGCTGCTGTTAAAATAAGTGGACTGTAGGGTTGGCCGAGTGGCTCAGTTGGTTAAGAGCTCACACTCTTGAGCAAGCTCTGAGCAACAGCGGTTCGAGTCCCGGCCCAAGCTGAGCTGCCGCTGAGCTGCCACCAGGTGGCACATGGCTCAGCCAAAAACACCAAAAACAACAACAAAATAAGTGACTGTAGACCAAACAAATCACAGGGTTTGCTTACTAATATTGAATCTCTCAGTTGTTACAGTCATTACCTCTATAATTGATTAGGAGCCATTCAATAGTAACAATGTTTAGTAGTTGAGTTCTTCCTAATCTATTTTAGTTGCTCCCAATTTTTTAAGAGAAAAGTAAACATGATTTTTTTTCCCACTGTGGTTCTGAAATGCATTTCTCTAATGACTAATGACGTTGATCATCTTTTCACGTGTTTATTGGCCTCAGTTTATTTGACATGACACATGAAGGTAAGGAAAATGCTTTTCAATCAACCATTAGAAAATACCCTCCCCACAATTACTTGCCAACAAGTTGATTTATAAATCTCTAACTATACTATTGTTATAGAGCTAACTTTTCCATATTAGGTTATTCAGTGAATGTTAGGTTATTCAATGCACTTTACATAATACTGAAAGTTACAGACATCTACGTTTTCCAGTGTGCTAATGTTGCCAAGAAAGGAAAAACTTGACTCCTAATTACCAAAGTCAGAATGTCAGGTTTGGGGGATGCTTGTCACAATCACTCTGAAATACACAATTCATATAAAGCCTACATATTATCATTTCTTTGAACATAACTTAAGAAATCTTTAACTGAGCAACTCAAATTCTCAAGAGAAACACAATTCAAGAGGTGACAGAAATCTGAAAGCCCTATTTGTACCAAATGCAACTCAGGGTAACCTCTGCCCTGAATGCCAATTTAATGTCAGTGTTAGTTTTAATCTAAAATTTCGCTTTTTCCTTACTAAGTAACACAACCTAGTTATACTAAAACTCTACTAAAAGAACATTTACAACAACTAACAGAATAGACCAATTGTGATATATCCATACAATAAATCCTACACAATAAAAGGAACTAATTACTAATACATGTAACTTGAATAAACTTCAAAAATATTGAGAAAAATAAGCCTCACACAGAGTACCGTGTGATTCCATTTAAATGAAATTCAAAAATAAGCAAAACTATCTATAATGGTAAAAGTCAGAATAGGGGAGTGGACAAGAACCGACAGGGCAAGCGTAAGAGGGAACCTTCCTGGGGTGATGTAACGTTCTATATGTTAATAGGGGTGTGGGTTACACAGTGTTTGTGTGTGTGTGTGTGTGTGTGTGTGTGTGTGTGTGTGTGTCAACTCATTCAACTGTTAACATTTAAGATCTTTGTACTGAAAATTACACTTTATAGGAGAAGCAGACAAGACAGAAATGACCATTTTCCCATAATCTGTCAAGGAAATCACTGTTGACAATTCCTTCTTTAGATCTCATTATCAGTTTGGTTTCAGTGACACCACATTGGTCTCCCTTCTAATCTTGGATTCTCCTTTTGATAAATTTTCCTCCTCCACCCTCCTTTCATGTTTCTGTAGTCTAATCATATTCCCACCTTTCTTCCCTGTATATTTCTAGGTGGTCTTCCCATCAGATTCTACTATCTATGGGCTGAAGCTCTATTTACTCCATATTCATAAATCCAGCTGCTATCAGACATATCACGAGTTCAACATTTATAAACCTAGACCATTCCTCCCCAACCACTCCCCCCCCCCAAAAAAAAACCTTGCCCTTCTTCTTGCCCTCCCTACCCTAGTTAATAGCACATCTAACCTTAGACTGAACTCACTTAACCATCCTCCCCCCTTAGGCAAGTCGCAGGGCTCCACGGGAAAAGGAGTTAACAATGGAGCACCCTTTGCACTGTGCCTGAGCCCCTTACTATTCCATTCCAGTTCCGTTTTCCAACTGCCTCTCTCATCAGTCTTTCCCACATCACTCCATGAGGATGAGAAGTGAATATGATGAATATCTCAGACCCAGCTTCAGGAGAATAGTTACCACCTATCCCGTACCAACCACCTGCCAAAGAGTGTTCATCACTTACACACACCTCATTTAATCTGCACTACCGCTGCCCTACATGAAACTGAGCTCAATAAATTACGTAACTTGGTCAAGGTCATAAAGTAAAAGCAGCCAAGCCAGATTTTGAGCCCAAATTAAGAGTATGGGACTCTAAAAGCCCCTTACCTCTACAGCACAAGCTGGAGATTGAAACTCCAATTGGCAAAATCTGAGTGAAGTCGGAACACTTTTCAGACCAGCATCTGTCAACCATTTTAGAGCCGGGAAAGTGTAAGCTCGTTGCATGTAACTGCCCAGACTCACCCCGACATGTCAAGGAACCCGTCAAGTCTCCCAATTCTGATCTTACAACTTTTCCGGGCCCTTTGGCTTCCCTCAGCGCCATCATCCCAGCTCTCCAACCTCGTGCTGGGATGAGGCTGCCTGCAGAGCTGCGGCAGGGGGTGACAACGGGGCACCGAGGAAACGGAAAGCCGGACCTCCTTAAATAAGACAGGACCTAACTTCAGTCTCGGTTGGGTCACGTTCCGGGCCCCGCCGACCCCACGAACCACCGGCAACGAGCCCAGGGTCACCTTGACCCTGCTGAGTGCCAGGGTCAACTTCGCGCCGGTCCAGCCCCGCCGGGAGAGCAGCTACAGAAATGGGAGCCTCCATGGCCGCTGCAAGTGGGTGCAGAGAGGCGCCGGGAGGTGCGGGGGGAACTAAAGCAAACTAAAGTCCGGGGCCGCCACTGCCTGGCACAGAGGCTTGGGCCGCAACTTCTGCCCGAGCCGGCGCAGCGCTACCCATACCTGCGGGCTATAGGCGTCGGAAGCCCATGCTCCTGCCAATTTCTGCGTGAAGCCACTAAATTTGTAGTACATGTCGCCCTGCGTCCGGCTTCCCGCAGCCGTTGCCTGCGCGACCGCCCCAGAGAAAGACCCGGCCTTACCGGCTGTCGCCCCAAGGCTCAGCCCAAGGACCCTGCGCCAGGAGACGAGCTGCCCGAAGATCGCCTAACTTAAAACATGCCCTCTTACGCCCCATAAGTGAAAGAGAAACCGGTTTCGCAGGGCCAAGAAAGGCAAAATCAGCTCTAAGAGAGCAAGAAAAGCCACTGCAGCAGGGTGTGTAGAGAACTCGAGGTTCCCACTTTGCCCACATTTGGATGCGGGCAGTGCCAAGACGCCCTAAGAAATGCGCAAGCGTCCCGCGGACCAGGGACTCTGGGCGGGTCTAAGACGGGTGTGGCTGCTGGGGCGGGGCTGGGGCTGGAGGGGC
>NW_017731468.1:1558241-1619264 GCF_001890085.2 Hipposideros armiger | reverse complement strand
CTGGGGGGCGGAGCGGAGCTGGGGCTGGAGAAATGCAGTGACTACCCTGGTGCGGAGAGCCAATAATGCGGTGCCACTACCTGATCCGTTGGGCTGAAGGCTTCACCTCTTTTACAAAACTTAACTTGCTCATAGTCTCATTTCTTTCCTCCCCTACCCACCGACTCTTAGTCAGCCTAGGAGTATCGACTCATCGGCCGCGCTCCTCTGGCAACCTGGCAGTTGGGAGCAAATAAGAAAATATGGACGCACCTGCTGAGAGCTGTCTGGTACCAGAGCTGTTAGGGGTTTCACCACAATAATATAAACATAGCCTCCTAGGCTTTGTGTAGAAGAAATACGTAGTGATCTAAACTTCAGGTCCAGGACATAAATTTTGCAGTTTCTCAGAACTAGTTTTTACTCTTACCTGAGTTTTATGCTTATTGGTTACTCATCCTTTCCTGGCCCCTGCCCTTTGAGATTAATGAAGTGGGGAGTTGAGGGCAGTTAACTAGAAACACTTGAAAAATCTGAACCTTAAGCCTGAAAGATTTGAAACTACACCTTTTAGTTCCGGTAGTATTCACTTCAGTTCAATTTAAAGATGTGTTTTGAGCCTCCACTATGTGCAAGGTGCTATTCAAAGGAGTATACTAGCTTCCTACCTACAGGGCTGGAGCAAGGCTTTTCTGAGCTTTATCATCTAACCAGAGGTTTTCACAAGCATAGTATACGTTCATGTATAGTGCATTTATGAAAGCATGTGACAAACTGATGGGTGATACCCATATGTAACATTTTCCATAAATAAACTCATTTAATCTTTACAACAGTCCTATGATGTAGGCACTATTATCATCTCCATCTTACAGTCCAGGAAAATGAGGCCCATAAAACTTAAGTATCTTGCCCAGGTCAGCTATTAGTTAGTGGCAGTTAGTCATCTGCCACAAGAGTCTGTACTCCTAAGCACTACATTGTAGATAAATATAATAGATATAAATCCACTCTGAGAAGAGGAGGATGGAGGCTGAGTACACCAGAGCTAGGGAGTATACCAGCACCCAGGCTTTGGCAGGTGTAAGCCCAGGAGCCCCTCATGTACTTGCTCAGCACTACCAGTGCTCTGAAGAGCAAAGGTTTCAGCTTCTTCATATGATCAGCCAATCCCAAGTCATTGCTTTTACAAAGCAGGATTGTGCTATAATGGAAAGAACATGAGATATGGGTTTGATCGCCATTTCTTCAAGGCTGAGTGATTCACAACTAGTCATTTCCATTTTCTGAGCCTCACTTGCCTCTGCTGTAAAGTAAGAATTATCATCATCATAATTTCGTCCCTCATTAGTGTTCTGAGAGTCAACAATTCAGTAGGTTATAAAGCTTTGCACAAATGTTACATTGCTGATCTTACCTGTGAGTCGTTTTACTTTTTCATAGTTTTGGCTATATGTAAGAACCTTAGTTAACTTTTCTTGGTTACTCTCATTTAAATTATTTAACTTAATTAAGTGACAGAATAACTCATGCCAAGAAAGGGGAATGAACTTGCTGGCAATTATTGGGTGGAAGGAAAGATCTTTCATTACAGTTTAAATTAAAAAGAGAAATTAAATGACTTAGGACAGCTCCCTCTCTCCAGCCTATTGTCTTCCAGACAGTATTTTGGAAGAAGAAAGTAGAGATGTTACCTAACTTTTAGCAGCACTAAGGTGAACCAGCTTCTTGAAGTATAAAGGTGCCTGTCAACACTGGTTATTTTCTTAAACTTCCTTCCATCTGATTTTAGATCCTGCAAGACATAAATTAAGAATCCTGAAAATGTTACAACAGTCGGGCTGTTCAGTGGGAGATAAAATGTCAGTAGCAGAGTGTGGGTTGGGATGTCACATGGAGTGGCTCATCAGAGGAAGATTTTGTCTCATTTCCCAAATAAAACGCAGCACCCCCTGACAGCACTAAAGCATCCTATTCTCATTCTTATTTGCATATCCCACCCAACATCCAAGGATGATCTTCCTTTCTATCATGATCCCTTCAGGCTGTTCCCTAGATCTTCATCTGAGGGAAAGTGATCACAATTCACAGTGCAGAGAAGCTTGTCAGTTGCCATGTGATCTGAGTGAAAATGCCAGTCTGGTTCCGTGAAAGCCAAAGCTGCTGCTTCTCCATTTGTGAGAGCTGTGTGCTAATGGCCTCTGGCAGGTCTCTCTGGGAAAGCACTCGGGAAAGGATGGAAGGCCAATATAAATTTTAAATTGGGTTGTACTGAATGTAGGTAGGAACTGCTTCCTTGTGAAATAGTTCTTAATTTTTTTTTAATTTCTCAGAATTGACTTTAAAAAATTGATGGTTGGTGGGTCTGGCAGAGTTAAAAATTGTAAGCCCTGTAAGTAGTTGAGGTCACTGTGGGCTCCCCTTTCTGACTCCTTCAATCCTTCCCTGTCTTCAGAAGAGCTCATATATCACCTGGCTTTGGTGTCACCAGTTGGGAGCATAAATATGAGTGATGAGCATTTGTTCGGAGCTGATTTACCAAGCGGCAGGCATCTCTAGGATACAGGCCTCCAGAAGCCCTGCTTTTCCCCTCTTTATGTTTCTTTGCTACCAAATCTGGAAACTGAAGAACCTTTCTAACCTGGGGAAACACATTTGTGCCCGTGGATTTTGCCCATTTTAATTTCCCTGATGGAAAACGGACTATAATAGTGTCAGGCTATACCACAGGGTTCCCTTTTATATTGTGGCGTATGTCTACTCTCCCTTTGGCAAAAATGAAAGTGAAGGGTATAACATTTTTCCAACATTTAAAACTGCTCATGATATCCCCAAGTAAAGCACCCCCAATAAAATATTGGAAACAGAATGGAGAGCTGCACGCACTTCATGATTCTCAGAACAATGACACCTGTCGTGCAATTATTTGGTAATTTTCATGTGGCAGAATTAGAAATCTCAGCTGTCATCTCTTAGTCTTTTTCTCAAATAAAGCCCTAGCTGGTGTGGTAATTTTAAGTTTGTCTTTGAAGCCTGCAATCTAGAGTATATCAATATTATTGAAAAACAATTAAGCCTGTATTAAAGGATGGTATTTTCATAGCAAAGGAGTTGAGAGTCTGAATGGTGCATTTCTCACCCAAAAGAGAGGAAGTGTCAGCTGGGACTGCAGTTTCTGGGACAGCTTTATTGCAGTACGAGATGAACATATTGACATCAACTCCCTGCTCTGACCTTCTCGTTGTTGAGTGTCAATATGGTGTGTGAAGCTGCCTCACTTTTGCCTGCCTGCAAGTCAAAAGCACATCCACAGAGATTATGGATTTAACTCAATTTGACACATCACATTTTATTTCACTGGTTAGGAAAGGCTGAGGTATGACTCATAATTTATTTTAAATCATTTCAAATACACTTAATTATGCTTAGAAAAAAGTCAAGATCCAGAACAAGAGTCGTGCAATTTTACATTAACATCATGTATAAAAATATAGTATAGACAATGTTGTCCTATACATAGAATGAAAGGATTAGCAGTGGGTTTCTCCCATGTGGGGTCAGAGGATGATTCCTCCTTATTAAAGATTCTCACTCTTGGGCTGGCTGAGTGGCGTGTTGGTTAAGAGCTGGCTTGGGACGCCAGAGGGCCCCGGTTCGGATCCCACATATGAGGGCCAGTGAACACTGCCCTCTACAGCTAAGATGCTGAACAACAGCTCAACCTGGAGCTGGGCTGCTGTGAGTCACCGGCGATGGCGTAGGCTGCAGCCCCTGTTGCAGTGGGTTGCCATGGACTACCGTGTGTAGCCAGCAGCCAGCGTGAGCGGCCAGCAGCCGGAGTGAGCGGCCGTCCAGAAGCCGGCGACTGATCTGCCTCGCCCGGGAAGAGCGCAATGATGGTACCAACTTGGGCCAGTGAAGCAACGTCCTCCACAGCTAGACTGAAGAACAAAACGACAGCAACTTGTCTGTTCCCCTTCCCCCAATTCCCCAGCGCTGTTCCCATTCCCCAATTCCCCAATTAAAATCTTTAAAAAAAAAAAGATTCTCACTCTCTGCAGTATTGGAATATTTTACAATGAGCATATATGACTTTTGTAAGCGCACACACACACACACACACACACACACACACACACACACAACCAAATCCCCAAAAGGCATAAAAATTGGAATTGTTAAGATGTTTCCACATACTTACACCTCAAATTACCAATTAATTTAGAATATTCTTTAATCATCCCCTGTGCAGATGTGAGGAGCCTATTGAGTGACAGTCTCCAAGTGTTAAGCCACAGGAAGGGTCACTCGAGGACTCTTCTGCCCGTTAGAGTTAACACTATAGCAGTTCTTCACCAGGCTGTTAATGAATGAATGAATGAATGAATGAATGAATGAACGAACGACAAAGGAACATCATCTCTACACGTTGCTGTGAGAAATGAGCAACCATCTTGGGTAGTTATTTATATGAGTGCCCTGGTTACATGAAAATTGGTGATCAAGTAGAAAAGGAAAATTGGATCTCAAGAAGGTGAATGTTGATAGATCATTTTCTTTTGAGGTAGTAGAACTGTTTGTCTTTGGAAAAATCTAGCTAGACTCAATACCTACCAATACACGGGCTGCT
Organism: Hipposideros armiger; assembly: GCF_001890085.2. Lineage (NCBI taxonomy): Eukaryota > Metazoa > Chordata > Mammalia > Chiroptera > Hipposideridae > Hipposideros > Hipposideros armiger. The sequence continues at coordinate 1,614,655 of NW_017731468.1, read as the reverse complement.
CCATAGCCATTTAAAGTCATTACATCCAGATCCCAGCCCTGCACTGGATTTCTGACCTTAGACTACTTTCTTAACCCCTCTCGGCCACAAAATAAAAATTTCAACTTAACAGGGTGATTTTAAGGATTAAATAAGATACATGCTGAAAAGATAAAAGAAAATACATAAATATATAGATGTCTATATGGAATAATATTCACTAAAAATAGTAAAATTGCATCTATAGAATGATAGAAACCAAAAATTAGGGCCAGCTGAGTGGCGTGTTGGTTAAGAGTTGGCTTGAGACGCCAGCTCTGAGCAGCAGGGCCCCGGTTCGGATCCCACATGAGGGCCAGTGATGCTGCGCCCTCTACAGCTAAGATGGTGAACAACAGCTCAACCTGGGGCTGGGCTACCATGAGTCACCGGAGACGGCGTAGGCTGCAGTGGAGCTGCAGTGGGCTGCCATAAGCTACCGTGAGCGGCCGGCAGCCAGAGTGAGCTGCCAAGAGCCGCCGTGAGCAGCAGTCCAGAAGCCGGCGACTGTTCTGTCTCACCAGGGAAGAGCGCAATGATGATAACAACAAGGGCCAGCGAAGCGATGTCCTCCACAACTAGACTGAAGAACAAAAGGACAGCAACTTGTCTGTTCCCCTTCCCCGATTCCCCAGCAAAATTAAAATTTAGCATGATATAAAGTATTAGAATTTTAAGTCTATTCGATTTTGTGTTTGTGTAATGTTAGCTGGTTATAACAAAAATTGTAACTTAAAAATCTTCCCATTTCCTCAGTCCCCACCCCTCTCTCCCTTTTGCTCTGCCCTCTCCTTGTCTCCTTTCCCCAAGAGTAGTAAATATTAGGCCAGAGGTGTCAGGTGGAACCCAGCATGAAAAGAGCCCCCAAAGACGTGGACTCTATTTTCAAAGCTCGAAGGCCAAAGAGAGGACCCGAGTGTCCCACTAAAATTATAGCCAATCTTTCAGCATCCACATTAAAATAAAAACTGACATCATTTTCAAATGCCAAACCCATAATTTTGCTGGCCTCTCCTTCCACCTCAGGTTCTTAAACAGGGGAGATTAAGCTTTTCTTAAGTTCTGCCACATAGAAACCCAAAGTCATCGTCCTAACTTTAGATCACCTTCTGAAGAGGATGACAGGTATGTGGGCTGGAATAACAGACCAGCTTGGATTTCAATCCCAGCTCTTCCTACCGACAAGCTCAGTAACCTTGGGAAAATGCTTCTACATTCTGCATTTTAGAGGTGAAACGAAGGTTCTAAATCACAGGATTATCAGTGTATTATCAGGCAGCAAAGGTCCTAGCCTACGTTCACTAGTACCAGGCTCAGCCTCCAGGTGATTCCAGAATGGCTGACGTGGGGACCAGGGCAGGCAACGTCAGCCCGAGTCGTCTTCTGAGAAACTCAGGAAGCCCGAGTCAAGTGGCACTGGCCCAGAGCCTGGCACCCCACAGCCGAACCCTTGCCCTCCACTGACTCTGGCTCAGGAGAGGAATTTGCTAGAGCACCAATCCAAACCACCCCAACATATCCAGGAAGAGACTTAGGTTGAAGCCCAGCTTTCTAACAGTAGGGAGAGCTACAAAAAGACATGATTGTTGGTGTTTAATTGTGTGATCGTCACATCTCCTTCAACCCCCAAACTTCCAGGCTACACTGTCCTCTTTCCCAGCGCCCACTCTTATAGCTTAACAGCTTACTGATGCATGTTGGAGAATGACTGCCTCTATTTTTATTTAAATCATGTAAAGGTAAAAAATTGAATCAAGGTGTTAGTGTTTTCTCCCCTGAGCAAAAGCAAGTACTCTTCACACACACGTAGCCTTGTTTCGGCACAGATGCCAGGAACGCGGAGCCTGTAAATCTGCCCAGGCAGTTCTGTTCTTGAATCATTAAGAACAACCGAGTGGGTGGAATGAGAACATGAAATTGCTGTGTGCACTCATGTTTTGTTTATGGAGCAGTCATTTCTTGATGTGTTTTCTTTTTTTAAGAAGAATCCTTTTTCTATGTTTGCCTTTTAACACTCCACCTTCCTTCCTAAACCCAGCTCTCTCACACCCAATAACAAGAAACATTGGGAGCTTTACAAAAATCTCCACACATTTAAAGAACAGGTTACATTAAGTGTCTCTTTAAACCAATTCCATTTACTCAACGGAAATAAATTATTTAGTAATATGACTAACACAGGTAACAACTGAACTTGCACTTGTATTGTTTAAAAAGCTCATTAACAACTGCTCCCAAATCATAAAAATCCCCTCCCTTTCCCCATCATCGTGCAATGAGGACCTTGTAAACCCAGTGGATTGAAAGCTCTGTGGTGCCAGGAATGTAAATTACAGCACAAGGAATACGGTCAATAATAATGTAACAACTAGATATAGTGTCAGGTGGGTACTAGACTTACCAAGGATTGTAAGTTATATAAAATGTCTAACCACTATGATGTACACCTGCAACTAAGATAACATTGAATGTCAATTGTAATTAAAAGAAAATTAAAAAAAAAAAGAAATTTCAGGGGTGCTGATTATCGGCAGGATTTAATTAGTAGTTTATGTACCTGCTGCAGGATTCTTCACTTAACTTCACTGTGCCTCCGTTTCTTTATCTATAAAATGGGCACAATATCCACTTTGTGAGGGTTCGGTGCCTAGAACATAGTAAGCACTTATTAAGCTGTAGCAGATGCTGTTATTACTAACAGTTGTGGCAGCTGGGCAGACAGGATGGAGTAAGCTTTGGCCAAATAATTTTCTCTGACACATCCCTCCCGCAACTGTGGCACGGAGCCTGACACCTAAGGAATAGAGGTGCTCAGACTTATCATGGCGACGACAACTCTAGTTAGTGCCCCAGGCTTCCAGGACCCCCAGCGGTTTCCATCCATCTCTAACCTGACCTGCCTGGCTGCTCCGCCCTACACTCTCCCCATTCTAGAAGGGGTGGGTGTGTTTGTTGAGCCCTCGTGCTGCGTTTACCATCTGGGTGAGTCTTTATTGGTTTTTTTCTCTTCTTGTTTTTGGCTCCTGGGCATGGTCCTGCCTGGCACACACCCCCGGACACTTTCTCTGTAGCACATCCCTTGTTATTGGTAGCTGGCTTGAGGCTAGAGGCAAGAGAATGGTGGCATCAGGTGCTTTCAAAAAAGGAGCAATTGCATTAAATTTTCTCTCAAGAAAACGAGCGTGGTTTTTAAAAAATGTTCCATGGAACGGATCTAATAACTTAGCTCCATAATAATTTCTCCTCTGCCTGCTCTACTTGCAAGGATCCTTTCAGAAACAATAGAGTATTACTGCTTTTCAATAGGCTAATGAGACTGCATTTCTAGGGTGTTTTCATCTAGAGGAGGGCTTTGCAAACAGGTACAGGGAAGGCTTCCCAGCCTGGAAGTGGATAGGGGTTGGGAGTGGGGCAAAGCAAGACCAGGGGCCAGCCCTGGAGAAGGACTCAGAGGCCACTCAGGTGCCATGGGCCTCCGAATCCTTCCCTCCCTGGGAGGCTCCACAGAGGTACTTTGCCTTTTGTTCTGAAAACCTGTCCAGTCAACATTCAGTGTCCAAGACAAGGTCTTAACTACAGGAATGCTAACCAGGCCAGCGGCCTACTTTCTTTAAATTCTGGGAGAGCTGGGGGCTGTCCATCCTCAGCCAAGCCCACTCCAGGAGCTGATCAAATTAGAGAACTGAGAGCAGCAGCCACAGGCTTTTCCAAGAGAGCTGTAATGCTGTCAGTCAACTAGCACTTAGTATCCGGTGGGTTGTAAAAGTGCCATTTACCCTGCAAGCGTCAGGGCCAGCTACCCAGTAGGATTCTAAGTTAAATGATGCAAGAATAACTACTCTCCGTGAGGATTTTGTGCTTCAGAATTAAAAACAAAGCAAAAAAGACCAAATCTATTTTTATATTGATTGAAAATATTATAACGAAGGGACTCACTTTCCATTAAATTTCCATGCTGAGGCCGTGTGTAACCTGAGTTGGCCCCTGGAGACCTGCAGCCATTTAGCAGCACCTCGTGGGCACAAATGGAGTTTTGCCCTTATAACCCCAGCAGGCTGCTCAGGCCAAGTTTTAGCCACTTTGACACTGCCCTGCCAATAAGTGGGGAGTCCCCAGGGAAAATGGATGGAGTCAGACTGAGAAGGACCTGCAGTGGCTCCTGGGGCAGCTGGGAGGAGGACAGCAGCAGTGGCCCTGACGCAGTGAGGTAGTTGGCTGAGGGATGGTCAGATGCTGGTCTGCTATGGTTGGACATTTATACCTTTTTCTGGGCTTGTAGACCTCTGATTGAGAAAACCACAGGGGGGGCGGCCGAGTGGTGCGATGGTTAAGAGCTGGCTTGGGACGCCAGAGGGCCCCGGTTCGGATCCCACATATGAGGGCTAGTGACACTGCCCTCTACAGCTAAGATGCTGAACAGCAGTTCAACCTGGAGCTGGGCTGCCGTGAGTCGCCGGCGATGGCGTAGGCTACAGCCCCTGCTGCAGTGGGTTGCCATGGGCTACCGTTTGTAGCCAGCAGCCAGCGTGAGAGGCCATCCAGAAGCTGGCAACTGATCTGCCTCGCCCAGGAAGAGCGCAATGATCACAATACCAACATGGGCCAGTGAAGCAACGTCCTCCACAACTAGACTGAAGAACAAAGCGACAGCAACTTGTCTGTTCCCCTTCCCCCAATTCCCCAGCACTGTTCCCATTCCCCAATTACCCAATAAAAATCTTTAAAAAAGAAAAAGAAAAAAGAAAACCACAGGGGAACTTTTCATTGCTAAGGTCCACATAAGAAAGAAACAACTTCACAGAGTCATGTAGCTGGGCATTGGATAATGGAGTCTGTGTGTGTATTAGGGCTTGGGGAGAAAGAGATTTAGAAAAAATAATAATAATACAAAGTGTTTCATTGACTTGTTATTTAAATTACCTATAGAATACAGAAATGCTACTCAGTAAACATTACCCCAAAATGTACAATTAGCTTTGATACTAAAGGTAGATTAGCAGTCCAATAGAACATTCTATTGTGATAGTAATATTCTATAATATGTCCGTGCTGGTCACGTGTGGCTATTAAGCACTTGGAATGTGGCCATCATAACTGAAGACCTTAATTTGTAATTTTACATCATTTTAATTTTAATTTAGATAGCCACATACAGCTAGTGGCTTTGGTATTGCATAGCACAGGTTTAAGGGAACCAAGGGAAGAAAGAGAAAGGAGACATAAACACAACTCTGTTGTTTGTCCAAGTCCTGAAAGAAGGAAATCCAACTCATTTGCTGATGACTTCCGGCTGCAGGAATAAAAGAATAATTTCAATTTCTATTGGAAGTGCTTTAATGCCTGTCTAAATGTTGAGCCATCATAGCTTCTCTTTTTCATAATTTTGGTGGGAAAAATATCATTTTGTGCTTCTGGAAAACGGCAGTGTCACTTTTGGCATGTGCCCACCATTAATGCCTCCATCTTCCAGCCACGTAGAGCTTTGCCTCTGCGGGCTTCTAACATCATGTTGTGATTCTTACAGTCAGAAGCACACTCAAGAACAGTTCGTCTGTTCTTAATGACAGATCGGGTTTCCCACCCTGAGTTAGACAACCACACCGCCATCTGATAGTTCACTGCCTTTCAACATTTCTGCTTGTGAAGGGACAATTGAGTCCTCTGAGAAACGTTTCACATGCTGCTGATTGTGGTTCAGCAATTGTGGCTCACGGCCCAGGTCTGAGTGCCACCATGGGGCCTGGGCAAATCCCCTGAGGATGAAGTGGCCTCTGCTCACAGACAGTGGGCACCAGGGCGAGGACTGTACAGGGGACTTCCTGCTGCCCCTCGCGGCCCAAGCCCTGAAACAGGCCCTGAAACCCTAACCTCACTGCTTGCAAGGGGAAAAGGTCAAACAGAGGGGACACCAGCGAGGTGGGACAAAGGCATCTCAAGCAGGGCACAAGCTGGGAAGCAGGGGAGGCAGAGGGGGTGAGCCTCTTCTGGTTAAAAGCAAACAACTGGAAGATCCCGTAAGTCAGCAGCTTGGAGCCTCGTGTCTGAGCCAGACAATAAGCTTTTAAAAATCCACAAAGTGCAAACACTGCACAACACTCTCTGAGGTCAGAGCTCTACCCTGGTCCTGTGAAAAGCACCAGGGCCACTAAGTGGTGAGGAGGGGTGTGGGGTGCCCCAGCCAGCTTTCAGGTGGGAAGAGCGCAGACAGCCAGCCCTTGAGATGTGGGCCTGGGCAGGCAGCTCGGCCAGGCCTGCTAAATTGATACAGGCTCCTAATGAGCAGGATAAACACCATTTGAGACCATTTGGTGTGAAATGGACTGGGGTGTATGAGAAATCAGCCTCGTACCAGCAGAAAACACACACGTTGGCAGAAAATAATGTGCTGGAAAAGTTTTAAACTGAAGACGTGCCGTTCTCAGTGTGCAGAGGCGGTAATGCTTATGTAATTAATCATTTCATATTTGAAAATTGGGATTTTTTTCCCTTTTAATTAATTAGCCAGCAGACTCATTATAGTACATTTTTCATGTCAAAAAGGCAGTGGGTTCTAAGAGAAGGGGGGTGGGGGTGCGTGACGGCAGCACTAGTGATGCAGTGTGCTGTGAAAACTACAGGGAACCACCATCACCTCTGCCCAAAAATTCCCTGTGGAGGAGCTGGAAACCCAGAACTGGTCAAAATGCATGGGATTTATCCAAGTCCCATGAATGCGAGACTCCACTGGTCACCTGCATTTCACCCCTTACCAGGAGCTCAGCCTGCTCAGCCAATGGGTTTGTCTTTCGCTAGAAAGAGGGTGTCACGCGAGGGCTAAAGATTGGTCTCTGAAGCCAGCTACTCTGGGTTCCAGTCCTAACTATACCTTCTTAGCTGGAGACTCTGGGCAAGTCGCTTACACCGCTTCGTGCCTCAGTGTGCTGCTCTGTACAATGAGGCTAATTGTAGTACCTACCTCAGGGTTGTGGAGAGAAGAAAAAAATAATGCATATAAACTGCTTCCTTAGGTGCCTGGCACATACCAAAGACTCAAAAACGATTAGGTTTTATTACTAGAAGCGTTGCACTTTGTGGAACAGAACATCACCCTTCACTACTTCTTCACAAAGCTGTGTGTGTCTGTGTGTGTGTTGTAGTTAGGGCAACAGAAAAACACACAAACAAAAGTACAGCACCTATCATTCCATCTCCCTTATCCTCCCTTTTCATGAAACATATAAACACAGCAGAAATAACGCTTGACTACTCGTGTGTCTGCCTTTCTGTTCAGAAACAGCCAGCACCCACCTCAGGGTCTGCACCAAAGGGAAGACCACAGAAGTGAAAGATACTTACAGTCTGCTTGCAGCTCAGCTCATACAAAAGATGGTGGGGGTACCACAGAGGGCTTCACAACAGTGAGAGATTGTGGATGTGGAAGCGATCTAGGTCTTTTTGAGACAAGGTTGTCCAGAGTCTGCCACAGTTTGGGAAACCTCTCCAGGAGGAGGGATAGAGGTGGTGGGTGAACCCTGAGCTGACCTTGAAGGCTGAGGAGGATTCAATGGGTATGCTGGGGGTGGGAGTCGGCCTGGCTAAATAAGCCGGGGCTGTGGGGGCACTGCAGGGACACTGCCTGGCAGGAAATGAGGCAGACATCTGAAGAGACTCAAATAATTAGATAGGAAATATGATAACGTTTTTGCCTTGACTTCAAAAATAACACCTGCCCATTAAAGAATTTGTGATCTATAGATTACAGATCATTTTTTACCAAAATAAAATGATGTTATGCTGTTCTACTTTTTATTTCCTCAACGATACTCATGTCATCAAAGAGAGCAATGAGTATCTCTTACATATGCACACGTGAATGCCCACACTGACCCTTATCAATATACCTCCTTTGTATGAATGTGACATCATTTATTTTAACCAGGCTCCTATTGATGAACAATTGTTATCTACTCTTTATCATTATAAAGAGTGCTGTGATAAATATCTTTGTATACCATGCCTTTACACTCTCATACTAGAAGTGAGGTTGCTGGGCTCATGACAACGTGCATTTACACTTCGTTAGGTATTGTCCAGTTACCCTCTGGAAAGGCTGCAATCATCTCCCACTCTCACCCCCAGGCTGTGTGGGAGGGGTGCAGGCTTCAGCAAGGAGCCACGTCCTCCCTAATGTCCTCCCTAGTGCCACCAGCTTGACCTCACTAAGCCTCATCCCCTGTCAGGAGTGAGGATGACAGAACTGACATCAAAGGTTACTGTGAGTGCTATATCAGAGAATCCATCTCAAAGTCATTACCACAGTGCCTGGGACAACGTAAGCGCCCACAGTCAGCTGCCATTATTATCTTTCAAATTTTAGCTAATTTGATAGGTAAAAAGCATTTTGATGTTGTTTTAATTTGCACTTCTTGAACCACTAAAATGATTACAGCAACTTCTCCTGCAAGTGCTGCTGGCTTCCCAGTGATGACTTCATTTGGCCAGTGGATGGTGACAGTCACATGCCAATCTAGTCAGAGCTGCCTGCCCCTCCAGGCTGACCCAGGAAAGGCCTGTACTTGCAATAGTTGTGCCTCTAGGAGGCCTTGCTTACTCTCCCATTCTTCACCTTCAAAGCCACCCTGTGGTTGGGCTTAGAGGGCTGGGATCCTTGAGGTAGCTGATGATCTGAGGGGCTCAGTTTTCCAAGGAATGAGGAAGCCTTGGGGACTCAGCCCTGCCCCTGATGGAGCCACTGTCCAATTCAGCTACTGGTAGGGTGCCAGATTTAACAAATAGTAATACAGGACACTGTTAAATTTGAAGTTCAGATAAACAAAAAATAATTTCTCAGTATACTTATACCAAAAAAAAAATTTTTTTATTAAAAAATTATTGTTTAGGGCCAGCCAAGTGGCGCGTTGGTTAAGAGCTGGCTTGGGACGCCAGAGGGCCCCGGTTCAGATCCCACATATGAGGGCCAGTGACACTGCCCTCCACAGCTAAGATGCTGAACAACAGCTCGACCTGGAGCTGGGCTGCCGTGGGTTGCTGGTGACGGCGTAGGCTGCAGCCCCTGCTGCAGTGGGCTGCCATAGGCTACCGTGTGTAGCCAGCAGCCAGCATGAGTGGCCAGCAGCCGCCGTGAGCGGCCGTTCAGAGGCCGGCGACTGATCTGCCTCACCGGGGAAGAGTGCAATGATGGTGCCAGCTTGGGCCAGCAAAGCAACATCCTCCACAACTAGACTGAAGAACAAACCAACAGCAACTTGTCTGTTCCCCTTCCCCTGATTACCCAGCACTGTTCCCCTTCCCCAATTCCCCAATAAAATCTTTAAAAAAAAAATTATTGTTTCTGTGAACTTCAAATTGAATTGGGTATCTTGTATTTTATCTGGTAACAGGATTTTTTTTGTTAACCTGCTGTATTATTAGTTTTCTATTGCTAATAAGAAATTAGGTTTTCTTATTAGCTGCTGTAGCAAATTACCACAAATTTGGTGGCTTAAAATAATACAAATTTACTCTTTCATAATTCTGGAGGCCAGAAGTCCAAAATTAGTTTCACTGGACTAAAGACAAGATGTTGACAAGGCTGGCTTCTTTTCCAGATTCTCAAGGATGCCTCCATTCCTTAGTTCATGGCCCCTTCCTTGGTCTTCAAAGCTAGCAGCGTAGCATCTTTGAATCTTTCTTTCTCTCTCTCTCTCTCTCTCTCTCTCTCTCTCTCTCTCTCTCTCTCTCCCCTCTACCTCCTCTGCCTCTCTCTTATAAGGACCTTTGTGATTACATTGGGCCCACTTAGATAACCTCTCCATCTCAGGATCTGTAATTTAATCACATCTGATGCCTCTTTTACCATGTGAAGTAACATAGTCACAGATCCTGGGGAATAGGACATGGACATTTGGGTGGGGTGAGCCATTATTCAACCTATTACACCTGCTGGCAGCCATCATATATTACATTACTTCTATTATAAAAGGCATTCTGAGTTCTGACCTCCAACACCAACCTTCTTCCCCAATCTGTATAATAGCTCTTGGCATACTGTACTGTAACCATTGGGTTGTCGGAAATGTCATGACATATTTTGTCTATGTTTTTCAAAGGTCATTTATTTATATAAAGAACAAAGATCAATCAATGATATATTGTCCATTTTGTTCGATAACCTTTTGCCATCTTTCAGTGAGCTTCATAATTCCTTGTTCATAGAAGGACTGACTTTATTTGCGCAAAACTGAACAAGGTGCTGATTTATAACCTCATCTGAATTGAACATTATACCACACAAGGAGTTTTGAAGAGAGTGAAACAAGTGGAAGTCTGACGGCACAAGGTCAGGCAAGTATGGTGGGAGTGGCAACACATCCCATCCAAGCTCCAGTAATTTTTGACGGGTGATCAAACTTGTGTGTGGTCTCGCATTGTCGCGATGGAACACAACTACTTTACAATTAACAAGCTCTGGACGTTTTGGGATGATGGATTCGTTGAAACTATCCAATTGCCAACAATACACATTCAAGTTGATTGTTTGGTTCCTTGGTAGAAGCTTGAAAAACACGACACCTTTAAAATCCTATCACACTGAGGGCATAACCTTCCTCTAATAAATGTCTGCTTTCGATGTCGTTTGAGGCGAATCATCATCATGTTGGGACCAAGACCGTTTGCGACCACATTGTTGTAAACAATCCACTTCTCATCACCAGTTATCAGTCGCTTCAAAAAAGGATCGTTTAATGAGCATATTGCTGATGTTTATACACGCCATCAAATGAACTTCCTTGAGTTCATGCGGAACCCAAATACCAAGCTTGCTTACGTATCCCAGCTTCTTCAGGTAGTCATGAATGCTTGAATGATGGATGTTCAATGTTTCTGCAATCTCTCGTGTCGTGTAATGTGAGTTTGACTTGATCAATGCCTTTATTTTGTCATCATCCACCTCAGTGGGCCTCCCTGACCGAGAAGCATCATTGAGATCAAAATCACCAGCACGGAATTTCATGAACCATCGTTGGCACTGACATTCTTGTAGAGCATTGTCACCATAAACTTTATGCAACTTTTCACAAGCCTGACTCATGTTCTTCCCTTTATGGAAGTAAAACAGTAAAATATGGCAAAAATGCACAGTTTGGTCTTCCATCTTCAATTTGTTATAAAATCTCCAAAACTCAACCAAATCACTTAGTTTTTTTTTAGAATGAAGCTAGAACTGTCATCTGTCAAATGACATAGCAATAACATAGATGCAAATGACTCTAGTACTTCCAAAAATGAATTAGTGCCATCTGTCGCAAACATGGGTCATGACTTTTCCAACAACCCAATATTTCACAAATGTCTGGCTCTGTGTCTCTACTCCCTTGCTTTGAGGCTAGAAACAAGAGCTATTCGTCTCAGTCTGCCTGCACTTGACACAATGATGATTGACAGGTGTGCTTGAACAAACAATGATTGAATATACTCGTATATTGAATTGTAAATTAGGGTGTGCCTCTAAAATGTATTTACATTAATGGAAATAAACAAGAAAAGCTGTGCAAGGTGACAATGTGACTCGGTAGGAAGAGAGATGGGCTCTGGACCAGATGGAGCACATTAGTCAAGAGAGAGGCTTTGGGTAGGAAAGAAAAGAATGAGGTGGAAGGGCAGGAGTACCCCAAACCCTGGCCCTTCACTGGGTTTTAGGTGCAGACAGTGTAAATCTAGGAGGTGGTTATGAGTGTGATAGGGTTGCCCAAGCACAGCCTGAGGCAAGTATTTGGGTGCAAGCACTTTATTTGGGAGATGATCCAGGAAGCACAGAAGGAGTGGAATAATTAGGCTGGAAGGGAGAAAGCCAACTACGGGTATGTGGATGGGTGCTGTGGGCACCTGGGGCTCCACTTCCTGGGGGCCCCTCAGAATTGCCCCACAGAGATGGATCTACAGGGACATTCTTTGCCCCTTGCTTGGGCTGTGCATATGAGACCTGTCACAGGTGTCTTGGGGGGACCCCAAAGAGGTAGGTAAGGTGGGATACCAATGTTGCCTGCTCCACAGGCAAGGTAGGGTTACACGGATGTACATTTTATTTACTTTTGTGATGTTTTTTAAAGTTTATGACATTTTACAAAAGAAAGGAATATTTCTATTTTGTAAAAAAAATATAGATAATTATAGGAAACATATATTCTCCACCCCATAAGGTCCTACTCTGCAGATGCCCCCACCCCCACGAATGACCGGTTTTTAGCCTCCAAAGCAGCTGCCACCTTGACTCTGCTAGTCTGATGTAGGGACAGAAAACACTCCACTGGCACTTTTAACTTGGGTTAACTAAAATTCTCCTCTTTCTCCCCGCCCCCTCATCTCCCATGATCTTTACACAGTTTTTAGTTTCCAGTCACAGTTCATCAAAGTTCACCTCCGAAAATTAATTGTCTCTCCTCAAAAGAAAATAAATCTCAGTAATTATAAATTCATAGAGTTCATTCTGTTAGGATGAACTCTTTTTCTTTTATTTTCTTGCTATAATTAAATTTTTTTTTAATCTGGCTGTTTTCAGACAATGTAGGCCCCACACTGGGAATTGTATTTGAGTATCTGCATTCACTGCTTGGTTTTTGATTGCAGACCATGAAGAAAAAAGGCCATCAAACTAGCTGTGATAAGTGACAGGACCCTTCTGAGTACAAGAGAAACACTGGCGTCACAGCTGACTGCTGGTGACTACTGGTGACTGACAAAGTTTAGAAATGCCTGGTATCACATACTCTCTAAAACCTTAAGGAGCACAGTGTTTCCACAAATAAGCCACACACACACACACACACACACACACACACACACACACACACACACCCCAGAACACTCTGTCACATATAATGGAGAAGAAGTGTTGCGTCTTCGTTTACTTTGGCAAATCTAAATTTGGATCTGGAGTCTCATCACAAGGCCTGCCTCACAGACCCTGGTCCCCGTCACGTGTTGTCACTCATGCATCAGGCCCTGGCAGTGGGGGAAGCAGGCCAACCCACTAACATGTTCTACTGCCCGGGCCTGGGGTCCCCTGCCAGCTGTCCTCTGACTGCCCGCCATTCTGCTCTTCAACTGCGCAATCTGTCTGTGCAAAAACAACTGGCGTTCAGTGTTCAGGGGATGGGCACTAAATGCAAAATATTTACCATCCAGAAGTTAAGCTTCAGCACAACAGTAGTTGCCTCCTCAGTGAATTAAATTCAAGTAGCTGCCTCCTTCTTTAGCTGTGCATTGTAATAATCAGCAATGCCCCCCTCTGCCTATATCTATGTAAAGGAGTTCAAGGCGGAGGGCGGGGGCAAAATGGGCATTTGGTAGGATTCTCCATTGGCAGAATATTGCTGCAAGATGATGGTTCTCTCAGAGGCAGAGGAATAGCTGGCTCTTCCTCCATATTTACTTCCACTAAAGATTTTGCTCCCCCTCGCCCTCGCGGCATCCACACTGGGCTCTGAGAGCGGCAGGAAACCACTCCGCTCTGACAACTTTCTCTGCCACTGACATTATCTCCTAATTACTTTCTCAGCAGTGATGGCCCAGTACCAGTCCTCAAATGGTGAAAGATGATTATAATAACCCATCTGATTGGGTGGAAAGGAAAGTGTGTTATTCTTTGAGTTTCTTGGGGCCATTACCATTTTTCCAAAGGAGCCTAAACATTCACAATTATCAAAAGGGGGGAAAAAACACACATTACTTTAAATGATCATTACTCAGAAAACAACAACATACGTTTTTTTCAGCCAGATGAATAGACTCCCCTTGGCTTCATCCACCCAGAGTGCTGGCCACCAATAAAGGACTGGGAATGGATTTGTGCTTCCACACCAAAGTGTTTGTAGGCCTGACACCTTGGGGTGAGGACCACACACGGGGTTCTACTGCAGGTCAATAAACTGTCCTCATGCACTTTCTTCCCTGGAGACAGTCCCAAGAAAGAGCAAGGTCCTGAGAATTTGGAATGAGGAACACCGCAATGCTTCTTAGTTCTTAAATAGATGGCAACAGCTTTTAGACCACCAGACCACAGCGGCCTTGTGGGTTTCCTGTAATAGCCTTTGAGTTGGATCTCCAATTCTGGTTTGAATCTTAACCTACAGTGCCGTTTGTCTAAACACCACCTAGTTCTTGGGGGCCATTTTCTTTCATTTTGCAAAAATAAAGTTATTAGGACAACCTTCCAAGCCATCAGCTCCCTGGTCATTAAGCCTCGGAACTGCTCAGGTGAAAGGGACTGTCTAAATTAAAAACCCATAATTAATGATTCTATTACTGGCTTTATGAGAAGAAATGTTGGTGGAGTATGTTGTATAGCTTACGCTGAAAAGCTTTCCTTCCAAAAACACAGCAGCTGGGTGCTTCTCCAGGCCTTCCTTCCCGCTCCTGCCCACCTGCCCTTCCCCATATCTGCAGGGTGCCAGCCTCGCCAGTGTTCAGGAGTTTCGGGAATGTGGTCCTCAGCAAGGCTGCTGCTACCGTTCCAGAAAGCTGGGACACATGGGCCATCGGCTGGGCTGCCAGCTGTCATTTATAACTTCAGGCCTCTGCTATTTCTTGTAAATAATTGAGGGAACAAATGCCTCCCTAATGCTTGTCTTTCCTCGTTCCTTCCTCAAATCAATTCAACAAAGATTTGTTGGCCAGTTACTAAGCGTCACACACAGTGGAGGAAAGCACATTTTAGTCCCAGTGAAGAAACATTTATCTTTACCGAGAATATGCAAGGCATGGAGATTGGCCCGAGGATGCCATAATGAATGTCACAACAGCTGCCTTGGAGATGCTGACAAAAGACACAGTCCTTACCCTCAAGGAACGTACAACCCAAGAGACAAATGGTAAGTGCTAGTCAACCCTCTGTGACACAAGAAGGAAACGACCAGGCCATGGCCAAGTGCTGAGAGGCAGCAGAGGGACGCCCTTCCCAAGGCAGGGACTGGGAAAGCGTCACGGAAACTGAGGCACCTGAACTGGGCTGAGAAAGACGCACGGTGTTTCAGCAGGGGGAGAGAGATGGCAGGGGAATGTGATGCAGACAATCCCAGTGTCAGCAGCGTGCAGGAGGGTTTTAAGGAAGGCCAGCAGCGAGTGTGGAGAGGAGCCGGGAAAGATGGGCTGTGTCTGCAGGTCAGGCCACTCAGGGAGGGTCACGGAGGCCATGCTGAACCTGATTCTGCCATGGGGCAGCCATGAGGAGTTTTAGAGCAGGGGAGGGTCTCCATCAGATCATTCTTGCTTCCTCTGACTGAAGTCTCTTTCCCCTTCCTGCTGAGGGCCTTCTGGCCTTCCGAGCGTGAGAAGTACAGTAGGGAGGGGGCCGCAGCCCAGCCTCCAGCTCTCTCCTCCCCTGTGGGAGGGTGCAGGAGGGACACAGGCACAAGTTCAGACATCCGGCTCAGTGCAGACTCGGATCACATTGCCCCGCCGTGTAACACTAGGCCGGTCCCACTCTGGTCTGAAGGCTGCAGAGCACGTTGACCTCTGAGGTTTGTCCCACTCCAGGGACTCCCCATGATTTAAGGACAGCTCATTTGGGGACAAGGATGGGGTCTGGGCTCCAGCTCTGCCTCTTCTAATTCCCCAGTGGGAAGGAAGATCAAGGAGGAAAGACCAGAACTGTCCTCTCGCAGCCACTAACATACCTGTGTGTCAAGACACACCAATGGTTAGTTTTATTGGCCAGCAGCTGGTAGATGTAGCTACAGGCACTGATAAAACCAAAGCTACAAACAATAACCACCACCATTTATTGGGCTGGTGCAACGTGTGCTGGGCATTTTACATACATTGTGTCTCATTTAAACCTTACAACAATTTGCATGCCAGGTATTTTGCAGATGAGACAACCAAGGCCAAGAGAGGTGAAGTAAAGCTGCCCAAAGTCACAGACCCTAGAAGTGGTGGGGCAGACTTCTCCGCCTGGTCCCACACACTACACCTAGATTCCTCCTTCCTAAGCACAGTTTCACTCCTGTTCCTTCTCTTATTCGTGAACTTCCTTCTAGAGCCTACCCACTCCCCAGGAAATAAAATCCAAACTTCTTAGCGTGGCACTTCAAGACTTACTATATGTTCCCAGTCTTATTTCCACTTCTCAAACCTTAAGCTACCTATCATTCTAAGACTATGTCCTGTGTGTTTTCACTTCTGGCTCTGGCTCACCTTGTCTCTTCACATACAATATCCTTGTGCCCATCTGTGCTTGTCAGAACCCGGCCCGCCTACAAGCATCAGCTCAGCATCCTCTCCCCAGAACCTGCAGCCTCTCCACCCATCCCTATGCTTATCCTTTCTCTGGATCCTCACTCAAGACATTGTCAGCATTTTGAGCCAAACAATTTTTGTTGTATGGAACTCTTCCCAAGATTGTAGACCGTTCAGCATCCCTGGACCTGAATGCCAGACATGACCCCCAGTGACTATGACAATTAAAACAACTCCCCTCACCTGAAACCATAAAACTCCTAGAAGCAAACATGGGCAGTAAGCTGATTTAATCAGCCTTGGCAATGATTTTTTTTTGGATTTGACATCAAAAGCAAGGCAACAAAAGCAAAAACAAACAAGTGAGGCTACATCAAACTAAAAAGCTTCTACACAGCAAAAGCAATAATCAACAAAATGAAAAAGGCAACCTACTGAATGGGAGAGAATAATTGCAAATCATGTATCTGACAAGGGGTTAATATCCAAAATATATACAGAACTTATACAACTCAATAGCAAAAACAAAACAAAACAAAACAACAAACAATCTGATTAAAAAATGGGCAGAGGATCTGAATAAACATTTTTCCAAAGAGGACATACAGATGGCTAAAAGGCACATGAAAAATGTTTTCCACATCACTAATCATCATAGAAATGCAAATCAAAACCACAATGAGATATCACCTCACACCTGTGAAAGGCTAACATCAAAAACACAATAAATTACAAGTGTTGGTGAAGATGTGGAAAAGAGGGAATCTTTAAAGTGCACTGTTTATGGGGATGTCAATTGGTACAGTCAGTATGAAAAACGGTATAGAGTTTCCTCAAAAAATTAAAAATAGAACAATTTCACTTCTGGGTATTGATCTGAAGAAAATTTTTGAAAACTTGAAAAGACATATGCAACCCCCATGTTAATTGCAGCATTTTTTACAATAGCCGAGATATGAAAATAACCTAAGTGTCCACTGATGTACAAATGGATATTTGTCCATTGGCATATATAATATAGATATACACATACACACACAATGGAATATTATTCAGGCATAAAAAGAATGCGATCTTGCCATTCGGGACAAAATGGATGTACTGTGAGAACACTGTGCTAAAGTAAGTCAGAAAGACAAAGACAAATACCACACGATCTCAATTATATGTGAAATCTAACAAAACAAAACACCCAGGCTCATAGATACAGAGAACAGATGGGTGGTTGCCAGAGGCAGGGGGTGGAGAGCTGGCAAAATGGATGAAGGTGGTCAAAAGGTACAAACTTCTAGCTATACAATAAATAAGTCTTGGAGATGTAATGCACAGCATGGTGACTATAGTTAATAATACTCTATATTTGAAAGTTGCTATGAAAGTAATCTTAAAAGTTATCACAAGAAGAAGTATTTGTGACTACGTATAGTGACTGATGTTAACTAGACTTATTGTGGTAATCATTTCATAATGTATACATATGTCAAATCATTATGCTGTACACCTGAAATGAACATAATGTTTTATGTCAATTACACCTCAATTTTTAAAAATCTCATTTAAAAAAAAATAATTCCCCTCACTTTTCCAACCACCTTTTGGGATTGAAAACCTGACTGCCATGGGCAACGATTATGTGCGTGCATGTCCACCAGTGGACTGTATGCAGACAGCAGTATTATTTTTGTGCTCAGCTTTGCATGACGCTGTAAGCCTAGCACAATGCCTTGCACATTTCAAGCGCCGATATGTCTGTTGAATGCACAAATAGCACAATGCTCTTTTTGTTTTCCTACTTCAAATGTACCCTGATTTCTTTAAGCTCCATAGTCAAAGAGAGTAGTAGCAATCCCCATGCCAATACAAACTCTTCCTGGTTCTTCTGTTTAGTTAGTTAAATTTTTACTTAACTCTCTGAACATTGAGAAATCTAGCAAATAAGTGCTGATGTCTGCAATGGCTGTCATTCACTAATGCAAAAACTGAGAAGTCCCTAAGAGAATTTAAAAATGTTTACCTAAGCTCATACTTGCCAATACTGAGCCAGTATAGAACCAGATAGATCTGAAGCTAGATCCCAACACTGACAGATCCTAGCTTTTCCAGATCCAGCAGAGCCATTTTCAGAAAGTGACACTTTCTGGGGCCCAGGGTCCAGGCATCACCTTGCAGCCAGGTGGATGCACAGGATAAGTCAAGGCTGGCTGCTCAAGACTCAAAGCCTGCACAGCCTTTGAGGTTCTAGAAAACACACAACCCAGAAATAGCTCATGGTTGGCATGGAAGTGGGAAGAAGTAACATCCTTCTATTTGCAATATGAAATGTATGAGGACCACAATTTGCCTGGGATGAGATTCTAGAGGACTGAGCCAGCTCTCTGAATCCTACTCCTGATATAGGCCGGGATGGCCGCCAAAGAAAGAGCTAGACGGGCAGTGACTGATAGCAGAGACCAACGCTATTCACGGGTCAAGACATCCAGCTCCTGGTCCTGGCCCCACCACCACAAGGCATGTGACCTTGGGCAAGTCTCATAACCTCCTATAACCTCGTTTATAAGGAGGGACATGACCTGCCTTGCTTACTACTTATGTCAGTCAACTATGTTAGTATATACAGATGTGCATTTTAAATTATAAGTCATGCTCAAACTGAACTATAAATTGCTGGCCATGACGGGAGTGTAGGGCCCCATCCAGCCCCTCCCTGAGGACCTGAGGCATACAGAGCCTGACAGCAGGCTGACTCCACGAGGAGAATGATCTCTGTTCCTGAAGGAGACCTAGGGAGTTGTGTTTCTTTCTGTCAATAGTAAAGTGAAACTCTAAGGCTTGTTCTTCACATAATAAAGCAATTCATATTCACTACAGAAAAGCAAGGCAGCAAAACCTAGAAAATTTAGAATACCCACTGTCTTAGTCAGCTCAGGCTGTCATAACAAAATACCCCCAGACTGGTGGCTTATAAACAACAGAGATTTATTTTCTCACAGTTCTGTAGGCTGAAGGTCTGAGATCAGGGTGCCAGCATGGGTGGGTTCTGGTGAGAGCTCTCTTCTTGGCGTGCAGATGGCAATCTTCTAGCTGTGTGCTCACGTGGCCTTCCCTTGATGCATGTGCATGAAGAGAAAAATCTCTCTCTCCTTCTTCCTCTTCTTATAAGGCCACCAATCCTATAGGATTAGGATCCCGTCTTTAGGATCTCATTTAACCTTAATTACCTCCCTAAAGGCCTTGTCTCGAAATATAGTCACAGTGGGAGTTAGGGCTTCAACATATGATTTGAGGGGGACACAATTCAGTCCATAGCACCCACAATCTCACCCACCTAGAGAAAGCTACTCTCTATACTTTGATATATCTTCTCCCATTCTCCTAAGCACATAGGGGGGAGAGAGAGAGAGAGAGAGAGAGAGAGAGAGAAGATCATACCATGAGGAACACTTTGCAAGTTGATTTTTTCACTCAACAATCTACGGGGACAGTCTTTCCATATCATCAAATTTACTTCTCTGATATTGCTTTTAGTAACTTCATAAATTCCTCAGCGTGGCTACATCATGGTTCCTATGGTCCCTAATTTTGGCCTTGTACTTCGTAGCCAATTTTCCCAATTATAGAAAGAGCTGGGATGAGCACCCTAGATTATTTCCTTAGGACAAATTTCTGGGAATGAAATTATAGGTCAGTGGCTATGCACACTTCTAAAGCCTTTCACGAAAAGTGTCGAACATTTGTACCCATTTATAATCCCACAAATAGTAAATGAAAATGTGGCCTCACTTTTTTTTTTAAATAAACTCTTTATTTTGTAGTAAATTTATATCGACAGAAAAATTGCAATATAATATCAAACACAGGGAGTGTCTTCACCCTGTTTCTCCTAATGTTAACATATTACCCAACCAGGGTACACTCATCAAAACTAAGACATTAACATTGGCACATTGGCACATTACTATCAACTAAACTTCAGGCTTTATTCACATTTCACCAGTTTTTCCACTAAGGTCCTCTTACTATTCCAAAACTCAATCCAGGACAACACACTGTGTTTTGTGTGGCATCACTTTGGTTTTCTTCCTCCCTCCCTCCCTCCCTCCCTCCCTCCCTTCCACCTGTTGGCAGCTCAGCTCAGGCCGGGCATCGAACTGGCGACCCTGTTGCTCAGNTCAGCTCAGGCCGGGCATCGAACTGGCGACCCTGTTGCTCAGAGCTCACACTCTTGAGCGAGCTCTTAACCAACTGAGCCACTCGGCCGGCCCATGGCATTGCTTTTAAATTTTACTTTTCCTGACCGCAGGAAAGTCCCTGGTGTGTGGGGGGCTTGCCATCTCTGATGCTAAATAGTGGTTATTGCGCATCGCTTCAGGATATGACTTGTTCCATCCATGAAGTTACTGCTGTACAAGGCAGTGAGGGTGATTTAGAGAAACTGGCCACTGTGGCTTATTTCCCCAAACTTTATAAAGAGCCACGGGGAAGGCTCTTTATGTGGGAAAGGGCACGCACGTGTGCCCACGGGGTCTCTCATGCCAGTGTTATGCAGGAACATAAACAGCCCCACAATTGGATTTTGCTCTATATTTGGAAAATTTGGCCCTTCATTACAGAGCAGGCTGATGCTATCTTATTTAGTTCATTCTTTTGCTCATCTCCTGTAATCATTAAATTATAAAGCCATATTTCCAAAGCTCTAGGGGGAAAAAATGGATTAGGAATAAAATCTTTTAAGCTCCTGTAGAAAGGCTCTGGATTCATTTATGAGTGGTGGGTGCAGAGCTCAGGGGATGATCTGTTCTGAGCCGTCCTAGGTGAAGGATTTGCTTCATTTTCCGGGGCTCTGCAATGTCCTCCCCTTAATAAGGAACGAGAATCTGCTTCTGGATGTATCCCTCATTGCTCCATGACCCTATCCCCGGGGTTGAAAGCGAATGAAGGAATGAGAAATCATGAAATACAGTATGATCAGGAAAGAGAAAATAAAACCCGAGAAGAAAGGCTGCTGGGTTGTTTATCATATTCCCCAGAAAAAGGCCATTTTGATCCAGTGGAGCAGCGAATGTGCCGTTCTCAGAACTGCCTATTTGAAAATCTTTGTTCTTCCCTTAGGAAGGCCTGTTTCTCTCCGGTGATTCAAAAACTAAACAAATATTTAGTGAGCTATCAGAGCAACTCTCGGACCGGCATTTGTAGGCCTAGTTATCTGCTAAGCACCAAATCTGTCTGAAACCATGATTGATTCACCTATATTTTTGTTTTCTCTGCGAGTCCAATTTGGACTCTTTTCAGCAAGGTTCCTTGGGGACACCTATTTGTTTCTCTGGGCAGTCCAGCTTTGGCTTAGGATTTCCCCCAGACCGTTGCCATCCCCCTCATTCCAAGGGAAAGTATTGTGAGCTGAGCTCATACTCCATTCTCCTGGGGAATCTTCTAGAAGGACTCTTCTGGTGAGAGCTGCTACCACTGTTTTCTCTCAGGGCAGCTCTACCAGATATGGCTCTGCAGGCCAGATTTGCATTCCAAATGCAGGGCTCATTTGCTCCACTGTATTTTGTGTCTTTATTAAGAATGAGGGAGAAATCAGAGTAGGAGAGCATCTCTAAGATGGAGTTATTGATCCTATACCTTCCTCATGGCACCCCCCACCCCACACACACAGGAAGCCCATCTTTTCAACTCTTCTCCTTTCTGTGACCAGGATATACGCCCTGAGAGCTGCCTAAGGACCCACGAGAAACTGACTCACCTAACTCAGCCCCCACAATTCACAGCTAATTAAGCTGAGCTCACCTCAGCCCCAAGTACCCTCTAGATTGCAAAGGTGTCCTTAATGTTGGCCTACGTACAATCAGCTTGGGACCCAGGACTGGGACTTATGCCCCGGAGTGTTGGAAATTTCAGAGCGATAACATGAACAGCCCAAATTTCTCCCTACAGCTTCCTAAGAAAGCTGTACCTTTGTGCCTCCTCATTAATCAAAGGAGCGAATGTCTCTGTTTAACACTTCATATCTCTTGTCTTTGATTAATTCCACCAATAAAGATGGCTTTATGGGGCCAAGCGCTCTTATTAGCATCTTGAAATTTTACCTATCAGGGCTAACATAGCAGAATCTGTGGGGATCTCTGTGTTCATAATGAGTAGGGCATCTGAAACTGGCTAAAGAATTCTTTCACCAATTCAATTTAAATGAAGTCAAGATGTACCAAAGCCCACACCTGGGAATCAGTCCTGAGGAAATTATGCTAAATGTTGGAAATGCTTTATAGGCATGAGTGTAAGTGTCTCTCTGCCGCCTTCCTCTGATGTGTTTGGGGAAATCTGCTCTTGGTCCCTGCTGCAGCCTACATCTATCTCCCTGCCCTCCCAAGTCACCCGGTTCCTTCCTACGGTCTCTGCTTCTCCTTGGGCCTTGCTCACACCACACTAGTCACAACCTGAAACTCCAGGATCTCCTTCCTTCACATCAGCCAGCGTCAGGGGCCACGTGACTGGGGGGTTGGGGAGGTGGGTGGGAGTGTGCTTCCGATCTTCTGTCCTGTAAATCATTCACCAGGAATACTGAAATTCACCCATAACACACGACTGTGGTGGGTGGCAGATTCATGGGTGGTACTGCACAACTCTAACTGCTGATTTGGAATGGTCTCCAGATACATTGTTCAATGAAAACAAGCAAGGTACAGTATAAATGTTACTTTTCATGTGGGAAGGAGGGTAAGTCCCAATATATATAAGCACTTAGAAAGACAAATCATAGACAAATAAAAATGGCTACCTGTAGGGGGAAGGAGGGAACAGGGTGGGAGAAGAAAGAGATACACACACACACACACACACACACACACACACACACACACACACCCCTATTATGTATTTCCAACTTCGGAATCATGGTTTATGTAATCAAAAAAATTAAATTGAAAAGAGTTGGACTCTGAGATCAGTGTTCTTTGCCATGGCTGCCTCCACCATTCAGGGGGCCTGTGTTTTGCTCAGTCCAGCCTTGATGGTCCATGTCCACTTCTGGCCAGAGGTGAGATGACAGCCCCCAGGAGAAGCGCTGGGAGCTGAGATTTGGTTCCACCACCCATGACAAATTTAAGTTCTACCATGAGTTTCTGAGACACACAACATTATGGAAGACTCAGAATGGTTTTGATAATTACTATAACCTTCCAAATTAAATAAACAATCTTGCAGCAGAAGCCAATCCTTTGGGGACAAAGAACACAGAAAAAGAGCAATGTAGCAGCTGCTTCCAAAGGAAACCCCATTACAATTGAAAGCACTGGGTATTTTTGACACATGTAATCTGGTTATTAATTCTGAAATGGTTTTGAAACAATACAATTTGCAACAGTAGAAGGTTTATCCCTTCTGCTCTGCAAGGGAGTGATTTACAAGATGCCAACAAGCTGCAGACATGCTCACAAAGATGGGGTATAGAGAGGGATAGGTACCCATGTGTCCTGGGGGCAGGAGAGGGAGCTCATATGGGGGATTCAGGGCCAACAGGACAGACCCTCAGGAAGCCTGCTTGCACTAGGATTCCAGAGCTCCTCAGAAAAATGGGAAAGGCATTTCTGACACATGGCACCATGAACAATATTCATCCAAAGAGAAGAGACAAAGTCCCCCACCTCTGTCCCCACCTCTGGGAGCTCTGTCTGGGCAGGAACTTTTTTTGTACAAGTTTTACAATTTGATGTTAAATGTATTGTTTTTCTTTTTTTGTATTTTTTTAAATAAATGTTTTCCTTACAATAGTTTTAATGTTTTGTTTTTCATGCTCAGATCTTTAATTCATCTGGAATTTACTTTTTGTGTATGATATGGAATAAGGATTTTTTTTAAATCTTTTTACAGAAAATCAATTTTCCTACTGCCATTCATTAAACAGTCAGGCTTTGCCCCCTGGTTAGTGAAACCACACCTATTATATACCAAGATCTCACAATACTCGAGCTTTCTGTTTATGGGCTATCCATTCTGTTCCACTCCTCCGTTTGCTTATTCCTGTATTCATATCCACCATTTAAATTACAATAGACATAGTATATTGCCTTGACTTCTGGTATTTATTCTTCTTTTTCAGAATTGAGTTTGGAGT
This sequence comes from Hipposideros armiger, assembly GCF_001890085.2. NCBI lineage: Eukaryota > Metazoa > Chordata > Mammalia > Chiroptera > Hipposideridae > Hipposideros > Hipposideros armiger. The sequence continues at coordinate 1,590,309 of NW_017731468.1, read as the reverse complement.
GCCATCACTACTCATTGTCTATATGGATTTAAGAAATACCTATCAAATGGCCACACACACACACAAATCTATTGGGAATTTTTGTTAGGGTCACATTGAATTTATAGATTAATTTGGGCAGAACTTCCATTTTGAGATTACTGTGGCTCCCTTCCCATAAACATGATTTATTCAGTTTTTTTATATGTCCTTTAAATGCATTTATATAGTTTTTCACAAGAGTTTGCATTTCATGACTAAGTATCTTATTTATCTTGCTAATATTAATGGAGTCTCTCATTCTCTTATTTTTTTCACGTGTGTTCTAATTGGTTATTTCTTGTGCAAAGAAATGTTATTGCTTTTTTTATGTTGAGCTTGAATTCAGCCAACTCTCAAAAACGCTATTAGTGCTTTCCTAGTTTCTTGGCGTTTTCTGGTAATACTGTGGGACTAGGACCACTAGCACAGTGCTTGCTATATACTAGTAATAATCACAGGTGTCCTTGTCATAGTCCTGACTTTAGTGGGAAGCTTCTATAGTCTAACCACACAGAAAGTCTGCTGTGAGCTTTTGGCAAATATCCTTTATCAAGTTAAGAAGGCCCCTTTGATTCCTAGTTTGCCAGGAAATGTTATCATGAATGGGTGCTGAAACTTGCTAAATGCCTCTTCTGAATCTATTTAAAGCATACAGTGTTTCCCCATAAGGGAGGCATCGAGTGTATGGTCCAGGAAGCTGAAGAGTACAAAGCTGAAGATGAGAAGCAGTGGGGCAGAGTGCCTTCCAAGAATTCACTTAATTCTACAGATTCAACATGAAAGCAACTGTTGAAGATGAAACACTTCAAGGAGGATCAAAAATGAGGACAAACAGAAAACTCTTGACAAGTGTAATGAAATCATCAACTGGCTTGATAAGAACCAGACTGCAGAAAAGGAAGAATTTGAACATCAGGAGAAAGAGCTGGAGAAAGTCTGCAAGCCGTCATTGCCAAGCTGTATCAGAATACAGCAGACAGGCCAGGAGGGGCGCCTGGGGGCCTCCCTGGGGGTGGAGCCTCCCATCTGGTGGTGCCTCTTTGGGTTCCACCCGTGAAGAGGTTGACTAAGCCAACCTGAGCGTAGATGTAGCATTGCTCCACTCAATAAAACATTGAAGGCCCCAAATTTGTAGCAAATCCACGGCAGTTTTAAAGATGAGCTGCTCTAGTAAATAACTGGGCATTCCTGACACTTGAACGTGGAACATGGGCACAGGGAAAGCAAAGAACATTGCACTTTATAAGCACTGGTATTGTCAGTAGAAAATGCAATGTCTTAAATAAACTGTATTTAAAATTGGTGCCAAAAAAATCTGTTAATTTTAATATATTTTCTATTAATCAATTTATTTAACATATTAATTAATTTAATGTTTTCTAATATTCTCCTGAAATAAACCCTGCATGGTCATGAAAATTTTTTTTCATACAATGCTGGATTTAATGTGCTAATAATTTAATTAGAATTTTTGCATCTATGTTCTTGAAATTGACTTTAATTTTCTTTTCTTGTCCTCTCCTTATTCAGTTTTGGTACTAAGGTCATACTATCATCACAAAATGAGTTGAAGTTACTTCCCCTATTTTTCTTCTCTCTAAAACAATTTGTATGAAACACGGTTATCTTTTTCTTGGAAAACTGGCCCATATAACTGTTCAGGCCTAGTAGCCTTTGTATGAGTTGGGAAGGGAGCTGGCAGTTTTGACCACCTATTCAATTTATTATGGTCTCTTCAGGTTTTCATTGTTTCTAGGGTCTATTTATGTAATTTATGTTTTCTAAGAAATTATCCATTCACATAAGTTTTCAAATTTCTTGGCATAGAATTGGTGGTAATACTCTTTTCATCAGTTGTGTCTGAGTGCAAGGAATAGGAATCACTGACTCTAATACGGGGAACCAGGTGCTTACAAAATTGTTGAAAGGGCTGGAAAAATAAGGTCTGGGGTAGGGCCCCCAGAACAGTCTAGAACTGGCCCTTCAGAGGCGGGGTCCACTATACCACCATTAGGAAGGTAGGGAGCCAGATGTTGCCATAGGGCAACGGAATTCAAAACACATCAAAACGGCGGCAACCCAGCGTCAGGGAGCCATAACTACAACGGCCTCCCAACCCTCCGGATGTGACTAGCTCTAGACACTGACTCCAGCTGCTTCCACAGCTACAACTAACTTCAAAGCTGGACCCTGGACTGGGAATCTCCACCACCTTATTTGGGGGGAGGAGGCGAAGGAAAGAAACGTTGAGTCAAAAGCTGCAGGATGATGCTTCCCTTCTGCCAACCAAACATCTCACACAAGTGCAGCTATTGGCAAAACCTAATTCTCATCTAGAAACTATTTTAAATGCACTTTTCATTTTTCTAGCCTTGGTAGTCAGAAAGACACACCAGAAGGAAGTGGAAATAACTGCTGAGTGCCAATCAACTAAATCAGTACATCGCCTCGTGATTTTAAAAATCTCCATTATCCTTAACATTATCCATAACATTAACAGAGTTATGTGCACTCTGTTATCCTAATTTTTTTATCTCTCCCTCCTCTCTCTTCTTTCTCAATTGGTTTTCTAGGTATCTGCCCATTTTATCTTTTCTAAGACCCTGCTTTTGGTTTTATTGATCTTTTCCTTTTTGTTTGTTTTCTGTTTCAATTTGTGCTTTTTATCTTTATCCTTTCATCTGTTTGCATTTGTTGGGTTCAGCCTTTTCATTCTCTAGCCTTAAGCTGAACTCTCAATAACGTTTTCAGTCTTTCTTGTTTCTTGATAAATGCACAGCTTTAACTGCATTCCTCAATGTTTGATATATTGTTTGTGTGTTTTTATAGGGTTTTGTTGTCATTCTGTGTTTTTTCTCAGTTTCTCATTTGTCTTTTAATTTTGATTTGCTTATAGTGGTCTCTCTCTCTCTATCTCTCTTACTCAGAACTTCACAGTTATAAAGACCTTCTTCACTCAACAGTTAAGATGGAATTTTCCTATGTTTCCTTCCAGTACTTTTATGGTTTTATGTTGTACGTTTATCTTTTAACCATTTGGAGCTTTTCTGGTGTATGCTTTGTGGTAGGGATTCAACGTGTTTTTTTTCCAGATGGCTCCCTGATTGTCTCAACACAATTTATTGAATAATCTTTCTTTTTTTCTCACTGATTTGACACAGTTCTTTTAACATATAAGTATTTTCTTCTTTTTAACCTTTTAATCTTTTATTCTATTTCATTGCTTTGTGTCTATTCATTCATCAATACTCTATTATTTTCATTTTTGAGAGTTTGTGTATTTTAAGATCTGATAGTTTCCATTCACTGATCTACTTTTTCAGTTTTCCACACTTTTTATTTTTCCATATAAATCATAGCTTCAGCACTTTTAGTTCTAAATAAGAGTTAGCATTTTTATTGCTTCTGAGTTACTTTTCTAAATTAACTTACAAAATTGACCTCTTTATGATGCTGAGTCTTCTCATCCAAGAACATGGAATATTTTTCATTTGTTCAGGTCTCCTATGATGTCCTTCAGCAATATTTTAAAGTTTTCTCCAAAAGGATCTTATACATTCTTATTAAATTGATTCTTAGTTATATGTGCTTGATACGGATCAATTGGCACTTGACATTCATTCTCATCTACTTCTCTGTTCCCCTCTGAATTACAGGGGCTAAAAGGCCACAAAAAAAAATTTCACGTTTCCCAGATTGTGACAGCTAGATCTGGATGTGTCTTAGCTTTAACCAATCACGTGCATGCATATAAGAGCAGAAAGGTGGAAGCCAGGTGGAAACCCTGCTGCTGCTGCTGCTGCTGCTGCGGTGGCTGGCAGGTGAGGTTGGACTGACACAAGTGTTTACAGCCCCTGGTCTCAATATTCTGATAACTATATGGACAAGAGGAAATTGTGGTGGGAGCAGCAGTGACAGCTTCCTGACCTCTGAACTATGGCTATAATGATTTGACTTTGAAATTATTACTCTCGTGACTGCCCTCAACTTTATATATCTTTTCAAATTTTATCTAATACATAACACATACTATCTGCCAGAAAGTGGTATAAGCGATTTTTAAAAATTATATCTGTGATTACTTACACCACTTCCATAGCTGGCAATAACTTTGGAAGCCCCTAATTCCTTGGATCCCTTTGTGCTTGAAATACGTGGACTGGTTTTTGTTTCTAGAACGGAACACTGACTGATTTCAGTATTTGGTCTTTTGTGTGATTAGTGAATAATAGGGTGTCCTTCTGTCATTATATCTTCTGTTTGTGTTTGTAAACACAAAGAGCCATCAATTCTTTGGATAGCTGTGTTAAAATCTCCCAGTATGATTGTAAATTTGTCAAATTCTGTTAGGTTTGCTTTATCTATTCGTATTTTAAAGCTCCTTTGTGGGGCATAAAGTACATGGTTATTATAACTCCTTCATAGTTTCTTTCAGTAGTATAATAGTTGTGCATATTAATTCCTTTCTCCTTAAATGATATTGGGTCTATCATTATTATATTATTACATAAAATATTATATTGTTACACCAAGTTTCTTCAGGCTAGTAATTGAGGGGTTTTTTGCCTTTAAAAAAAAAAAAGAAAAGTGAAACATTCATATAGTTCGAAATTTAAAAGGGTACTCGGCGATGTCTTCCATCCCTGACCCCAGCTACCTAGTTCTTCCCTAGTGGCACCTGGAATCTTCCCATTCCTTTATTTTTAATCTTTCCATGTCACATTTTTCTTTCTTTCTTTTTTGCCTTGTATTGAACTGATAGAATTTTTATTCCTTTTCTTCTTCTGGTGATTAAAAAGTTATATATTCTATTTCTACTTTTCTAGTGAAGGATTGCCAGCTTGCCTTTAAACACATACATACAAAAAATGTTTGCAAAATAGTAATCATTACATTCAAGGTTTGGCAATATGGTTCACCAATTTCTTTTTCTCTCCTTTCATTTCAAGGTCATGCGTGCTCTTTCCTTTGGATTCATTTTTACTACTGCTGAAGCATAGTTTTTAGTTGTCCTTATAGTGAGAGTCTGTAAATTCTCTGTCTTGGTAGTAAGTTCTCTTTGCCTTTTCATGTCTTAAAATATCTCTGTTTTACACATACTATTGATAGGTTAGCTGGGTATAGAATTCTATGTCCAAATTATTTTTCCCTCGGTAGTTTGAAGGTGTTATTTCATTGTATTTTGGCAAGTATTTGTGCTAATAAGAAGCATAATGTTATTCTAATTATTATTCCTTTCTAGACAACCTGTCTTTTCCCTCTGGTAGCTTTTAAGATGGCTCTCTCTTTTCCTAATATTTTGTAGTTAAACTACAGTGTTCTAAGTGTAATTTTCTTTTTTTTTCCTCTTCGTTATTTTTTGTATCCTGCCTCAGAGTTCAGCAAGTATTTTCAAGCTGATAACTTGTACCTACTTTTTCTTCAAATGTTGCCTCTTCTTCACTCTTTCTATGCTTTCCTTCTGGAACTCCAAGCTTCTCAACCTTTCCTCCATGTCATCAACTATTGCCTTTGTTTTCTGTCCTCTAAGAGGTCTCCTCAGTTCCCTCTTCCAATTTACTAATACTCTTTAAATGTGTCCAGACTAGTAGTTTTTCATTCCAATAGATATCTTTCCCATATATGTCCATTCTTATGTCATAGCCTCTTGATCTTACTTCACTGATACTAGTACCTCTATTACATCTAAGCATTTTAAATATACTTTTTAAAATCTTTTGGATTGGTCTGTTGTTTCTATTTCCTGATAGAAATTCTTCCATTTGTTAGATTTGTTGATTCTTTTCCAGAGGGCTGGACTTGTGATTTATGTTTTGAGAGCTTACCTTGGGAGTTTAATCCTGCTTGTGCCTCTTTCTGTCAAGTAGTTTTCTGGTACTATGATCCAGCCCAAGCAGGTGCAGGGATCTGAGCTAGAATTCACATTAGGACTCAGGGCTCTTGCCCCATTCAGGTAGTATAATTCCAGAGCCTGCACCAGCTCAGTGAGGTCTCACATATATAGGTGCCTTCCCTTCCTCCCATGGTTATAGACAAGCGCCATATTCCTGGTCACAACCCTATCGTAATTGTAATATTGCTCCCAAATATTCACTGCCTCTCCCTATTGGAGAATTATATTTCCTCACCCAATAACATCAGGCTTTGTCATTACACTTACAAGTTGAAAGTTTAAGAATCTGCATGCTTCCACCATTCTTCTCTTTTTCCTCTGACACAAGAATAACAGCATCCCAGAATTTAGGGTTGTCGGTTATCACTGCATAACTTAGTCCCAGGTGACTAATCTAAACTTCAAGCTGTCGAATATAACTACATTTAAAAAATACTTTTATCATGTATTTTATATCATTTCTAAGTGTTTAGAAGATGTGAAAGTTACCTATTCACTGTGGTTTCCTTTTTATTTTTCGTGGAAAAATATACATGAAATTTAACATTTTAGCCATTTTTAAGTATACAATTCAGTGCCATTAAGTACATTCACAATGTTGGGCAACTGAGACCACTCTCCATTTTCAGAACTTTTTCATCATTCCAAACAGAAACTCTATACCCATTAAACAATAATTCCTCATTCCTCCTCTCCCTTATCCCCAGTCCCTGGTAACCACTATTCTACTTTCTGTCTCTACACATTTGACTTTTCTAGCTACCTCATACAAGTGGAACTATACAATATTTGTCCTTTTGTGTCTGGCTTATTATAATGTTTTCAAGGTTTATCCATGTAGTAGCATGTATTAGAATTTCATTCCTTTTCAAGAATGAGTGATATTCCATTGTGTGCATCACATTTTGTTTATCTATTCATCTGTTGATGGACATTTGGGTTGTTTCCACCTTTCTGGCTCTTGTCACTGTGCTTTCTTGATCAAGTAGTAGCCACATACACACTATTATAGATAAAGGCCTGAAATATTACACAATGAAACACTGCAGTGGCTGCCTGTTGGGTTCAATTTGAAATGGAGAAAACTTTTACTCTTCACTTTATATATTCCTATATTATTTAAACTTGTTATAAAAATTATTATGCAATGTTTTAAACTAATAAAGAGTTTTAAAAATAAATGTTTCCTTTTGATAAGAAGAGGGATGAACAAAAGGCATAATGAACCTCTGCAAATGTGTTTTTAAAAATTATTAGTAAAAGCTTAGGATGGCTCCCCTAATCAGTCAGCCACAGAATCTCCATAAATGAAGAGCATTTATTAAAAATTAAAATCACACTGCGGGAAGCTGTATACGACTAAATGAAGACTCTTGCACATAATACTATCACTTTTTTCTCCTTTAATTCTCCTATTCTTCTGTATCAGATTATTATGGCTCATAATTATTAATGATTATTAGTAATTCACAGTCCTTTTTGAACAAAGCTTAAGCTTATTACAGCACCACATTCCCGAGTCCAAATGTGATTAACAATACACTCAGTTTCAGCTTCATCGTTTATAGTAAAAGGCTACCCTTGTGTAACCGCCCTTGATTTTTAACTGAAAATGTGACTGTGATTTTAGCTGTTCAAACTATGTAACACTGTTCCTGACCAGCCCACAGGAAGTTCTCCATTGCCGCGATTTTCCAGGTGATTAGAATAAAGTTGAAATGATGCTTTTCAATTGCCTTGACAAAAAGTTAGACTCAGGGAAGTGGAAACTATGAGCCACGGTTTGCTAAATCAGAGTTGGAAAGCCTGGCCTTAGCACTCTGCTACTTTCATCTTTTGTTCAATACAACTTGAACTTTCAGCCCTTTGATTGAAAGGACCCCCCATTCATTTCATGTCCTGGACTTGTTGGATGTAGCTACCACAGTATAAATAACTACTCATGACTAACTTAACAGCAGCATTGAGGAGACAACAATCATGAGCTTCAGGGCGACGTTCCAGGCCAGCACAATTCACGAGAGCAGAGGCTGCCAATCATTGTCACCAGAGATTTCCACGCTACCGTGGGGCAGTGTATATAAAACGAAGATTCAGTGTTAGAAGACCTAGTTTTGAATTTCAGCTGAGCCACAAAGAGCTAGTGTGCTTCTGAACAAGCTATCTAATGACCCTGAGACAGTTTCTGTATCTGTGAAAAGCGGTTACTGATGCCACCTTACCGGATCACTGCGAAGACTAAGCAATATCATGTGTGTGAAAGGGCACTGGAAAGGCTGGTCATCATTGTCCTTCCTCCTTGGTCACTTGATATGGGTCTCCAAGGGGCCACCATCCACAGGACAAATTGTTTTCACCTTTCCAACAACTAATCAGTATAGACAGTGTAACCTTTTTATTTCAATCCTCTATGTCCCAGCTTGTATTTTTAACCCAGATCAGCCATTGCTCAAATGTATGTTATGAGAAGGGGACTGTTTTATGAATGACAGTAGGTCATCACAAATCTATAGGCTACCAGGCAAAAATGACTTGATGGGAGTGAAAAACAAATAACAAAATGGTGGTATAAGCTGATCTCATTTTTGGAAGGAAAAAACACCTTGGTATATAGATGTATACACAGAGAATAACACAAAAGGAAATACACCACGATATTTTTTAAGAAGGACTATCTGAATTTATGCATTCAACAACTACTGAGCACCAACAACTACTGTGCTGGCCTCTGTGCTTAATTACATATTGATGATACAGTAACTAACTACCCAGACAAGGTCACTGTTCTGATGAAACATATGTAGTTCAAAGTGATTATAATAAAGGAGGGCCAATGGCATAACAGTACATCTACTGAACCTCATCTATTACAGGGGTCAACGAGGCCCTGTGAGAAAAGGACATTTATCCTAAGACCTGAAAGATAAGTGGGAGTGAGCTGGAGAGCGGGGTAGACGTGCAGTAACAGCAATATAGATGATTTTGATTTTCTTCTTTCTGATTTTCTATAAGTTATCATTTTTCTTGGTGAACATATGCCTTTTTGTTCTGTTGGTAATATCTTCATACTCCAAGGCAGAATATGTTTTATGATCATACCCAAAGTTTTAGTCAATCAATTTCCTGGTGTTAATTTGGGGCCAGCTACAGGCCCTACACTCCGAGGCGCTGGAAGAGGCAAAAAGAGAACAGAACTAAATAGCTCAGAACCTCAGAATTGGAAAGAACCTTGGGAAACATCAAGAGATTCTCTTAGTCCAGAAACAGACCAAGATGAAGCATTTTAACCAGAACCACACTGCAAGAGTAGCCACCTCACAGTCAGAATGATTTGACAAGTTTTCTTTTTGGTTTCATTTTAAAATCTGCAATCCTACAATATGTAGTTTTTGATCTGGTTGGCTAGAGACTGAAAGTGACTGTGAGACATGGTAATTGGTAACCAAAGTATTATTGCAACTGACACAGGGAGAGGCCATTGCTCATTTATTTCATTAGGAAAATAAATTTTTTTTTTCCAGCCTACGCAGTCGCTGGCGACTCACAGCAGCCTAGCTCCAGGTCGAGCTGCTGTTCAGCATCTTAGCTGTAGAGGGCAGTATCACTGGCCCTCATATGTGGGATCCGAACTGGTGTCCCAAGCCAGTTCTTAACCAACGCGCCACTCGGCCGGCCCAGGAAAATAATTTAATGAGGTAAAATCCAATGCTAATGAGAGTGTGGTGAAACCAACACCGTCAGTTCATTGCAGGTAACACTGCAAATCAGGACACCCCAACCGAAAATCAGCATGGCAGTGTATTTCTAAAGCCATAAAAATAGGACTCTTAGGTCCAGTTATTCCATTTCAGGCAATCTTAGCCTAAGGAAACAGTAAGTTCTGGTACATCCATAAAGAGACATTAAAAGTAACGGCTGGGCCGGCTGAGTGGCGCGATGGTTGGGAACTGGCTTGGGACGCCAGAGGGCCCCGGTTCGGATCCCACATATGAGGGCCAGTGACACTGCCCTCTACAGTTAAGATGCTGAACAACAGCTCGACCTGGAGCTGGGCTGCCATGAGTCGCCAGCGACGTCATAGGCTGCAGCCCCTGTGGCAGTGGGTTGCCATGGGCTACCGTATGTAGCCAGCAGCCAGCGCGAGCAGCCAGCAGACGCAGTGAGCGGCTGTCCAGAAGCCGGCGACTGATCTGCCTCGCCCGGAAAGAGCGCAATGATGGTGCCAACTTGGGCCAGTGAAGCAACGTCCTCCACAACTAGACTGAAGAACAAAAGGACAGCAACTTGTCTGTTCCCCTTCCCCCAATTCCCCAGCACTGTTCCCATCCCCCCAACACCCCAATAAAAATCTTAAAAAAAAAAAGTAATGGCTATGGAGATTGGACAATAACAGGGGAAAGTTTACAAGCTAATGTTGATGCCATTCTATGTCCACCATATTTATAACCATGTTTATGAAGAAACTTATAACCTTCATCAGTGCCTTAAGCCACCAGAGTGGCTTTCTCCAAAGTCCCTACAGCGCCTAGTTACTGAATCCAGTGACTACATTTCAGTCTTCCACTCACCAGACTGTTGGGAGACATGTAACATCCCCCTCATCCCTGCTGAACCCCTCAACCTCCTCTCCTCTCCTTTCCCTTCTTGCCCCATTTGGTTGTCTCCTGCAGCTGGGCCCAGGTGACTTCACTGACTCTCTCAACACTCTCCTTTAGAGGAATTTCTTTCATATCCTATTCCAGACTAGCTTCTATTTCCATCTCTGTGCCAAGGATCCCCAAATCCTGACCATTTGGATAACTCTAAGTCAAACCTCTCCCTAGGGTCCAAGGCACAGTCACTAGCTTGTTGGGTATTTCCATTTGCAGACTGCTCGGGATCTTCCAATTTAAAGTCTCAAAGGAACTAACTCGTTCCCACCAAAAGCTGCTCACTCTCTCCCTGTGTCTCTCATCTTCACCACAAGATCCTCTCGCATCACTTCCTCCTACCTGGGTGACAACCATAATAGTTCCCTACATGGTCTCCCTGTATCCAGTCTCCACCCCTGACTTAGCTGAAAGGGTGGTCCTCCACAAGCACACACCCCTGCCAAGGTCATTCCCCTGACTTAGGTCCTTCAGTGGCTCTCTACCTCCAGTGCAAAGTCCACCTCCGTGACCGACACATGAGGCCTTTCCTGATCTGGTCTCTGCTCACCCAATAGCACCCCTCTCATATTCTTCTCTGTGCACTTGCCCGACCAAGTGCAGTTGCCAGAACAAGCCACATGTTCTTGCTTTGGGATATGCTGAAGCCTGGAAGTGTCCCAAATCCTTCAGGGTCTGTCTCCCTAAACTAAATTTAGGAATCACTCCTCCAGGAAGCCTTCCCTGACTCCTGAGCTGAGTGAGGTGACTGTGGTCTGGGATCCACAGCAGCCATTTCATAACACTTACCCTACCCTGAGACCTCTTTAATGTATCACTACTGATCTCTTTTCCCCCACTAGGCACTCTTTAAGGACAGAGAGTATGTCTTCCACTTGTGCGTCTAGAGCCCAGCACAGAGAGAAATGGGGCAAGAGGAAGGGAATCAAGCCAAGTGGTGACAGTAACGTGTTACACTGATAAGGAAGTATGCGCTTATTTTTTCTCTTCCTGTTTTGTATAGTCTCTGGTATGTGAATTATGCTCTTTTCATGCGTTTTTAAACATCAGTTCATTGTAAAGATGTGTCCAATCTCTCCTACATAGCTCTAATAAAAGAACTCGCTGCCTAAGTCAAACTCTTCTCTCCCCAGACCCGTCTGACTCCTCAAGACCCCACAAATTCTGCAGAGCTTAGCAAATTAGAAACACTTCAACACTTCTAGCAGACAGAAGGACCACCCACACACACACACAAATTCCTTGGCCTGGAAAAGGTTACATTGCTCTACTAGCTCAGCGCCAAAACCCATTTTTGGCCAAACATTCGTCAGAACCTCATTGTATTCACAGCCTAACACAAATGAAGAGGTATTTTCACAGAACTTGCCCAACATTTGTAGAATAGAGAGACCATGGAACTTCTGAGTGGCATATCTAGCACCTTGTCAACTTGAGGCATCAATGAAAGTTGGGAGGGGCGGGGTTCTCAAAATTCTTCCCCCTACCACCTTTTTTTTTTTTAACAAAACATTAATTATCTTTGGATATCAAAATTTTTAATCAGGCACATTGGCTTGTAATTCTTTTAAATGTGTGAAAGATAATCCAACCATACAATGTTCAGTCTGAGAACTATTATTTTTTTTCTTAAAAGAAAACAAAAACCTGATTAGTTCCAAAAATAAAAGAAAAACTCAGTTGAGAAGCAAACCGTGTGGCTTAAAAATCATCACTCTGATTAACAGCACATAAGTATTACCTGATGAATGGATTCCTATCTTAAATGCAATTATCACAAATTTCTTGTAATCCCCACTATTCATAGAGTTTAGGCCCAACTCATGAAGCAATAACTTTAATAGCAACAAATCAAAGGAAGCCTCGCCTCAGCATGTGGGCAGACTAGGATGTTTCCGCCTCCGTCAGCAGAAACCCCTGGAGTGAAAGGGCTGGACCCTGGCTCAACAGCTGTCCAGGAAGGCATGTACTTCTCTGCCCTCCGAAGTCCTTGCATCTACTCCTGCAGAGGTGCTTTTCACAATTAAGCCCACTGGTAGGGCCTGCTGAGACAATCAGGACAAGCAGAAATCCCTGTCTGAGGCACTGCTGGCCTCCATCCTGGGGATGACTCCGCCATTCTGTTGGCAGTGCCAGAGCAAGGCGCTTCTGGCAGTGAGGATGAAACACGATCCTAATTAAAGGGCCACTGAAGTACAACAATGTCAAATCTGAACTCGCTTCCTCCGGGAAGTCAGGGCTGTAGAGTGTTGAGAAAGATGAGGGATGAAGGCAAAGGAAGGGAGGGTAGCGTGGCCTTTTCACTAGGAGAACTGTGCGCGTCTGGCAAATGTGTGTCCCTGAGAATATACTGTAAACAGGCAGCAGCATTGAAAAGGTACAATTTCCAAGGTTTTTGATTCAATTCAATACGTATTATGCGCCTCTAGGTACCCACCCGTCATCATCGCCTAGAAACTTACCTCGTGGAGATTATTTATGTGCTTACCACAGAGAACGGGACTAGTTAAAAGGGAAAAAAAGAGAATGTGAAATTAGGGCAGAGGAAGATCAAATGCTTGACTCAAAGCCACATGACCATCAGAGGCGCTGTCACAGCCAGGAGACACCTGTTGTACTTCATCCACCATTAGTTTATTGCAAAGTTAAGTTTTGGCAGAACAAAGGGGAAATAAGTCCACCAAGAATGAGTTACACTAATTAATGTAGTCAACTCAACAGATAGTAACATGTATTTAGTATCAGCTGTAGATGGTTCTCAAAGTCAAAATTTATTAACTATTCAAATGTTCAAGCTGTACAGATTTTTTTCAGATGTATATACAACATATTTGTATCATAACAAAGTTAATGTCTTATAAAATATTATTCCCTTAAGGGCTAAAGATGCTAAGAAGCTTCAACTATCAATGAATTAAATATTTGATATACATTTATAGGTACTATTAAAGATCTGACATAAATACATAAGTCACACAGCTGAGAAAGAAAAGCTATGACTCATATAATTGCACACTTGACCTATCCCATATTAAAGCAGAAAACAAAATTATGCCACATCAATTGAGCTGATTTTAAGAATCTTTTTATTAGAAGATAAAAGCTAGGTCCATTTAAACCATCATTCCTAAAAGAGCTACCAGACAATAAAATGATTACCTTAAGTCCCAAGCTAGAATACAATCTTTACTGTTCAAATTATTTTCCCTATTGGTTGATACAGTACATCTGATCCCTCCATGATATGTGCAGTGGCGATTTATGATGACAATTGGCAGTAGTTATGTATACATCGTGGAAGCCGTTGAACTGATCATACACACATTTGAATCACTACTCCCATTGAGAATAGGGTCAACAAAAATAACAGTTAAAAGCAATACACATTTTATCTGTTCAATCACTTGCTATCTTTAGCAGTAAACGCCACACAACATACATATTATTTGTTCCATAAAATCTTTACATGTTACATACTTTTTAATCCAGGCTCAGATTATCAACAATGAAAAAATGTTCCTCTTCATTCTTACCTCCGTGAATTTTGGAAGGCCTACATTCAATGGGTACAATGAAAGATGAGTAACTGGATAGATAACTTGACCACAGACTGTTTGCAAAACAGAAATGGTCCATTTTAAGGCAAGTATCTTGATCATATACATACATAGCAATTTATTCATTGGTGAACTTTATCATGTGACAGCACAAAATTAACAAAAAGCTGAGGTATAACTTTACTTAACATAAATAGAAATGTCAGAAAGTGTAAAGACATTCTCAATGTACTTAACATATTTTGCCCATAACTAAATAGAGAACTCTTCTCAAAGTTCTGATATGTCCAGAAATATCCAAGATTCTGAATTCTAGAAAAAAATATTAGAAATTAAGTACTCTAAAATTCTTTGCAATAAGGCTCTCCACATAAGGCTAACCTTTGCTATAAGGCTACTTTAACTTGGTTCCTGAAAATAGCAAAAATGTGTGCCAAAATTCAAGCTATTCTGAACTAAAAAGAGAGGAAATGGTCTCTTGAGAGATAGTGAGGTGATGAGTTTATTGAGCAAAATTAAACATAGGCAATAAGCAAAGTTTAAAATGCATCAAATAAAAACTTTTCCTACCATATTTCACCATAACTGATCTATTGAGACAGAAAGATGGTTGGATGTGTAAAGTACTTTTTAGTTTGCAACAGACATACATTTACCTTTACCTAAAGAATTTAAATGGAATATAATCCATAACTTGGTATGTAAAATGTATTTAAAAATCTACATTCTGTGATGTTTACAAAAGTAGATCTATTCTTTACTTTCAAGTTAGAAATGGTTTAACAGTTTATCTTTGGATGGGTCCAGTCAATGGCTGTATAGAATGAAAGACAATACAAATCTCAGTCATAGGCCATTCAGTGCATTAAAATGTAAGCCATCAGTTTTGGGCTCTCAGAGTGAAAAATGATTGATATTACATAAAGTGGAAAAAAGTATACCCCAGATTTCTGCTCTGGTCCAAAAACTTATAGTCAATATGCATTTTTAATTATTGAATAGTTTCATGCAATAATCATTCAGTGAAAAAAATCTGATTACTAATTGTACTCACATTAACAATGTTTTTCTTAAAATTAAAATAGTATTCATTATGCAGAAATACAAAGGTAAACTAATGACAGGTAGATTTCCTTTTTAAAGTTTGACAATTACGACACTCGTTTCCTCTGCTAAACTCCCAGTGACAGAAGGAATAAAAATTCTAATTATGTTCACCTAATAACTTAATCAAGTACTCTAGAAAAATATTGTTCTGAGGGGAACTTAAGCAGGAATTGCCTATTAAATTTCCAAATTAAATCAAAATAAGAGAAACAAAATGGGATTCAAAAAGTTAGATTATAGGGCCGGCCGAGTGGCGCGATGGTTAAGAGCTGTCTTGGGATGTCAGAGGGCCCCGGTTTGGATCCCACATATGAAGGCAAGTGACACTGCCCTCTACAGCTAAGATGCTGAACAACAGCTCAACCTGGAGCTGGGCTGCCTTGAGTCCCTGCGGCTGGCGTAGGCTGCAGCCCCTGTGGCAGTGGGTTGCCATGGGCTACCGTGTGTAGCCAGCAGCCAGCGTGAGCAGCCAGCAGACGCAGTGAGCGGCCGTCCAGAAGCAGGCGACTGATCTGCCTTGCCCGGGAAGAGCGCAATGATGGTGCCAACTTGGGCCAGTGAAGCAACGTCCTCCACAACTAGACCGAAGAACAAAACGACAGCAACTTGTCTGTTCCCCTTCCCCCAATTCGCCAGCACTGTTCCCATTCCCCCAATTCCCCAATAAAAAAATAATCTTTAAAAAAAAAGTTAGATTATATAGCTGAATAAATTATAACCATAGAGATAAGCGATATCCAAAATTTGGAATATTCAAGAGCAAACATTTTGGTAACCTCATTCTGAATTGTACATGGTGAAAGGAATTTCAGATTGTGGGTAGATGAATGGAAGTTTCCACTAAAACAGCTGTACACAGAGTCTCCAAAAAGGTCCACAACCCAAATTCCACTTCCACGCTGAGGTCAGGAATCACGTGATTGTGGGTTGTGGGGTCTCCTGCTAACTCCTACAGAGAAGGCACAAAGCACCCTCAAGTTTTCCCTGGCACTGAACTCAGATAGCTGAGTCCAAACATTGGTTAATAGTGGAGGTGAGGAAAGAGGGGGTGTCAATACCAAGTCAAGTGCTGCTTCATTTCAAGGGATCTAGAAATCTGCTTATTTCAGACCACTGACTTCAAATACCAGCACTTCTAGAGACAGCCACAAATCAGCCACAGCTTCTGCCCACAGAATGAGTCACCTCATTGTAATTGTGGCTAATCACAGCAGCAATCTGAGCTCTGGGTAAAATCAGTTTTCTGCTTTGAGTGCACCAGACTCAGCCAATCACGAAGTACTTGCTGTTGCCCACTCATCATGTGCCATCAGCCACGCCATAAGTGTGGTGGCCCAGGGTGTGGTTCTGGGCAATGTCTCTGCAGACCACATGATGGCACTTCCAACATCTCCCTCTAAAGGAAACTGCCCTGCCCACAGCAATCTCCCCACCTCAAAAGATTGCTTCCCATAAGCCAGGAGGGCTGACTTGGAACACTGCTCCCCAACCCAGGTGTTGGGAAGGCTAACTTAATGCTACTCTGGAGTTTGAACAGGAAAGAAGAAAGAGAATCAACAAGCGGGTACCAAGTGGAGAAGACATGAAGAAGTACAGAGATGCCATGCTGCAGAGTGATGCCAGGAAGTGAGACATTAGATCCACAGACTCGTCAGGCAGCTGCTGCTGTGTATTTACAATAAACATCCATTGTCTCTGGTGACCTACATTTTCCCTGTAACAAATGAACCTATAAATACAGTAAGAATGATACATTTTTGAGTTACTGCTAGTTATACATTTTTTTCCTCAGCAAATTTTGTTTTTCAGGATGACCAACTTGGGTCAGATTTGTTTCCAGAATATTTAATAGAAGTATTAAACAAAAATAAAAGAATTATAAAACATCAATACATTATTTTTTATGAAAAAGTTGCCATAATTTTCATTACTCTATAAATTTTAGTTAATTGTAGCCATTATTTAAGCATTCAATGACTAGTAATTGGGAATCCTACTATTTCTAAGAATAGTTGCTATGAATAGCACTGAATACGTTTACTTTACATTTGCAGCAAAGTATACCTCTCTTTGAAACTTTTTTTCCTAAATATTTTAGTAAAAATGGAACATTACAAATGTAGCATACCCCAAATCCTGGATCATAACTCCATTAGGTTTGAAGATTATTAACATTCGCACTGAAGGTTATTAACATTTGCCCAGCATGTTCATGAGATTTATTTAAAATGTAGCCATTAGTCCAAGGCCTTTGGGGCATATGTACAAAATTAGAGAACTGTAAGTATTTAGTCAAATACTACATTAGCAATATTACTCATGAAAAAAAAATGCCAAGGGGGCTCCATCCATTAAAAGTTAGAAAACTCCATCTTGCAGGTGATCTTCTAAATCAGTTGGGCAAGTGTTGTTTACAGGTAACACTGAACCCTTCTCCAATTATTTTACTGACATAATTTCCTAGAGGAATTTCAGAATGATTATTTCCATGGTGAGAGATTACATTGAAAAATCAGGGCTTAGTGTTTGTGCAAAGGACCCTCAGGTTAAACCAAAGAATGGATCTATTGCACAGAACAGGATGAGGGTTTTTCAAAGGGCATCTGCCAGGATGAGACCAGCTGATGGTCATCTCTGTGTATCCCACAGGGTGCAGCTCAACAGTGACACTTGCTAGGCAAATGCTCCTACTATGTGCACATATAGAATTAAAAGAAACAAAAATAGAAAAACTATTCCTGCAGCAATGCCCCAGGTTAATTAACTATCAAGTATTATTGTGAGATGACTTCTTCCCCATCCCAATAATTCAGTGATATTTGCACTTCCCGGAAAGATGCAGACTTTAAAACACTAGGAAACCCAATTCCAGGAAACTCAGACAGCCTCTCTGCTTCTCTAGCTTTTCTACCAAGGTATTCCCAAGACAGGACGAGAACTGCAACAGCTCTAGCACTGACTGTTCAGGGGGAGAGGACTTGCCTTTATCCACACAATCTGGCATTCTCCTAGTACTCCTGGAATATCTGAGTATGAGAAACACCAGGTCAGGTAATAAAGAGGAATTAAAATAAAGCAATCAACAGAAACAAATTATCTTATCTCTTTTGTGTCTCTTTATCTTTAGGCAAGTGAACACAAACTCATATTAACTTAGGTTAATAAAGAGAATCAGTTAAATAGTCTTAGAATCCATTGAATGTATATCAATTGATGAACTGTAAAAACCATCAATGAGCACTTCTATGGATTTAATCTGATTAGCATCTTGTATAGATTTAGAAACTCACTTCAAAACAATTTATTTCCTGACACAGGCAGTACAACAATTCAACTCACAGCAAAATCTGTCCATCTCTTCATTAAAACATATCGCTAGAATCCAACACCCCTTCATGATGAAAACACTCAACAAACTAGGAATACAAGGAAACTTCCTCAACCTGATCAAGGGCAACTATGAAAAACCCACAGTTAGTATCACACTTAGTGGTGAAAGACTAGAAGTTTTACACTTAAGATCAGAAATAAGACAAGAATATCCACTCTCACCACTTCTATTTGACACTGAAGTTCTAGCTGGGGTAATGAGGCAAGAGAAAGACATAAAAGGAAGGAAGAAATAAAACTATCTGTCTTTGCAGATGACATCACCTTATACAGAGAAAACCATGAAAAATTTTCAAGAAATAATTAGAGCTAATAAATAAGTTCAACAAGGTTGTAGGACACAAGATTAATATACAAATATCAGTGTGTTTCTATACATTAGCAATGAACAATCTAAAAAAGAATTAAGAAAACAATTCAATTTACAACAGCATCAGAAACACTTAAGAATAAATTAAACCAAAGACGTGCAAAGCTTATACACTGAAAACTAAAATACTGAAAGAAAATGAAGAACACTTAAGTAAATGGAAACACATACTGTGTCCATGGATTGGAAGGCTTAGTATTGTTAAGATGGCAATACTTCCTTAATTGATCTAGAATCCCTATCAAAATTCAATGCCATCCTTATCAAAATTCCAACTGCTTTTTTTTTCTAGAAATGCACAAGCTGATACTAAAATGCATATAGTAATTCAAGGGACCCAGAATAGCCAAAATAATCTCATAAAAGAAGAGGAAATTACACTTTCTGATTTCCACACTTACTACAAAGCTATAGTATTCTGTGTGGTTCTGGCATAAGAATAGACATATAGATCAATGAAAAAAGAACTGAGAGTCCAGAAATAAACCCACACGTCTATGGCCATTTGATTTTTGACAATTATGCCAATACTGTTCAATGGTGGAAAGGAATAGTCTTTTCAACAAATGGTACAGGGACAACTGGATACCGCCCCCCAAAGAATGAAGTTGGATCCCTACTGCATGCTACCATACAAAAATTTACTCAAAATGGATCACAGACCTGAAAGAGCTAATACCATAAAAATGTTATAAGGAAACAGGAATACATTTTCATCACCTTGAGTTTCTTAGATACAACACCAAAAGCACAAAACACAAGAAACAAAATAAATTAGACTACATCAAAAATGAAAACTTGTGTGCTACAAATGATATCATTAAGAAAGTGAAAAGACAACCCTTAAACTGAGAGAAAATAGCTGCAAATCATGTGTCTGTTAAGGGTCTAATATCTAGAATACATAAAGAACTCTTACAATTCAACAATGAAAAGATAAATAACCCATTTTTTTAATGAACAAAGATTTTGAATAGGCATTTCTCCTAAAAGGACATATAAAGAATCAATAAACACATGAAAATATGTGCTATATCATCAGTCATTAAGGAAATGTAAATAAAAATCACAATGATATACTACCTCACACCCACTAGGATGGCTTTTATTTTTTAAAAAACAAAGAAAAATAAGCGCTGGTGAGGACATGGAAAAATTGAAACCCTCATACATCACTAGTAAGACTAGTAAGTGGTTCAGCTGCTTTAGGAAACAATATGGCAGTACCTCAAAAAGTTAAATATAGCATTACCATATGACCCAGTAATTCATTCCTAGGTATATACACAGAGAATTGAAAACATATGTTCACACAAAAACTTGTACATGAATGTTCATAGCAGCTAACAGGTGGCAATAACCCAAATGTCCATCAACAGAGAAATAAACAAAATGTGATATATCCATACACTAGAATACTATTCAGCAATAAAATGAAGTACTGACACATGCTACAAAATGGATGGACCTTAAAAACATGCTAAGTGAAAAAAGCCAGACACAAAAGACCACATGTTTCCATTTCCATGCATTATTGCTGCAAATCCATAGAGACACAAGGTAGATCCGTGTTTACCAGAGGATGGGTGAGAGGGGAAAGGAGAGTGACTACTACTAATGAGAATCTTCTGGAGTTAAACAGTGGTGATGGTTGCATGGCTCTATGAATATACTAAAAACCACAGAATCGTACACTTCGAAATGATACATTTTATGGTATGTGAATTATATCTCGATTTTTAAAAATGCATTGTTAGGACCACATCTTATTTATTTAATTCCACTTTTTAACTTCCCTAATTAGTCTTCCAAAATAGCCTAAAGCTTATCAACAAAACCACAACGTGAACAAAAAAAAGTGCTTAACCCCACTTGTGTGGTTTTTGACAGAATAGGATGTGGGTCATTAATCTGAAAGAAATAAAGGCAGAAAAGATTTAGAACAGGTAATGAAAAAGAAGGTATCCATCTATCCCTTAGAAAATTTTTGTGGGCACCAGAAAACTACACCTTTTTATTAGTTGATAAAAATCCTCATCATTAAGTTAAATGTCATAATTCCTCAACTCTGAATTTAGAAATAGCAACTTTTCAATAATTTGACCTGATAATGATCCCCATACAGGTATGCCCTTCTCAAGAGACCTCATCCTTATAATACATGAAAAATCAAATCTAAAAAAACATGTACTTTAGGGGACGATAACACAACAGAAGGATGACTCACAGGTCAAAAAGAATACCTAATTGAGTTCCTACGCACACCCATATTGTGTATATGTAATATGATGCTTACAAACCTTTTCTTTTTTTCACACAAATGTTTGGAAACCTATTTATTACAAAAAGTGGGATGCGCCTAATTACTTCTTGCATGCGACAGTGTTCCCATCTCTGCTTTGCACTACAGCACAGAAAAATCATCAATTTAAAAATGTATTCAAGAAAAAGACACAAACATATATATACTCAATTGTTATCTGAGCTTTTTAAACTGTGTTGACTGGAAGAAGTAATAAAAGGTGATTTCCCTTAAATTATTATAAGCCAGATATTAAGAAGGGGACCATGACCCACTATTCTAATTTTACAACTATAATAATTGTATGGTTTGTATTATTTATCTTTTTAAAAACCTTCCAAATTGTAAGAATTACTGAATAAAAACATAGATTCAAAGAAGTTAGGCAGTTTATCTCAAAAGCAAAACGTCTAAACTTTCCATTTCTGTCCTATGTACAAAATTAAACAGCTTTCACATGGGCTGGAGAGCTAAGCCTTAGATCAATTTCATGATTTTGCATTTTACTTCCAAGTGTTTCATATGAAAGTGTGGGTATAACTAAAAAAAATAAGGCAAAACAATATATGTATATCTATAGCGAATACACACACACACACATACACACACACACACACACACACGCACGCACGCACACTTCTCTTGTGTCAGAGTTCAGGATTTATAACTCAAATACTGCTCTCCACTAAGGAAGTGAATTCCCCTGCCCTCTGTATTGTAGAAAGGAAAGCATAGAATTCCAACAAACTTGCAAGATCAAGCTTGTAACATACCATTAAAAAGTAATATGCCATTATGCTAAGTGAAATACCGGTAAGTCAGACGGAGAAAGACAAGTACCATATGATCTCACTTATATGTGGAGTCTAAAGAATAGGATAAATGAGCAAACTAATCAAAAACAGTCTCAGAGATATAGAGAAAAAACTGAGGGTTGCTAGATGGGAGGGGGGTGAGGATGCGGGAGAAGGTGAGGGGATTAGACAGCACAAATTCGTAACTACAAGGTTGCCACGGGGATACAAAAGACCGTTTGGGGAATATAATCAATAATGGAAAGATTTTTGTAGGGTGTCAGATGGGCACTTATCTTATTGGGGACCACTTCATGGATGGCGTAGGTGCCTAACCACTGAGTGTACACCTGAAGCTGAAGCTGAATAATAATGAATGTCAACTATAAATTAATATATATAAAGTCACAGGATGTGGAGTACAGCATAGGGAATAGAGTCAATGGGATTGTAACAGCTATATATGATATCAAAGGGGTAGTAGATTGGGGGAGGGGGTTATCACTTTGTGAGGGGTGTAAATGTTTAACTATTACATTGTTTTGTACATCTGAAACTAATAAAAAAAGTAATAGGCAAGTTGAACAAATCATTGTATATTAATACAGCAAAAACACCTATCATTACTTATGCTTCCTTTCTTTAAAAAACAAGACAAAATAGTTTATAATACATCCTATAAATGGCCTCTACTCTGTCATAGGCAGAGCTATAGAATTATTTTAAAACAACTGAAAGAACTGAAATCTATGGGGGGGGGGAATTTACCTAATACAAAATTATGGGAAATTTTAGTTTTAATACAAAGTTACATAAATAAAGCAAGAGCATACTTCAGGTATAAATAGCATAGCCGTACTTAAGTCCTAGTAGGCGTAATCCAAATAATATTTATTCCCTCTGTCTTTCATCTGCTAAATGTCATGTATACTTTCACTATACCTGATATAGTGTTGATATTTTTAAATATAAATCAAAGGATTCTCATCAAAGCTACTTAAAATTAACTTGTTTAAGTTACAACATAAATGCAGATTATCAAGTACAATACCCTAAACAAATAATAAACTGGCTTGGGCTCACCCTAACAGTCAAAAGGTGAAGTGTTTATTGGGAATGTCTGGTAGAATTGGAAAAAATCTGAAAATTTAGGCATACGTGGAGAATTGCTAGAGGAAGAAAAGTTAATCATAGAACTGGGCAGTGTAATCATGCTTGCAGATGACAGACACTTCACAAGCCTTTAGAAGGCTCCACCGCATGGGCTAGTAAATCATTAATTTACTGATATGCCCAGTCGTCTAAGTGCAGATGGATCGGGAAAGGCAGGAAGCAAAACACCATATGAAAGCACGCTGAACAAACAGAGAAGGGTATGCAACCTTCCCTGACCAAAATGGAGCTTCTCCAGTACATTCCGTTAAAGCTTAAACCCATGTTACTTCCTATTCAGCTATGACATTTCTCAACCTGTTCCTTCTAAATACTGCGATGACTATGAACTGCACTTATCTGTATGTATGTGAATGGGTGCACAGTTGTGGGGTTTCGCAATTCAAAAATTATTGAAAATCTGAGTTTTTTGTACGATCTTCCCAAGCCCTCCTTCCTGACACCTATGGTGTCTAAAAGCGACATTTGCTTTTTATTTGACTTATTAAAAGGGGCCCCAAAGAAAATATTTTTAAAAGACATCATTCATGCCTTCTGATGGTAGAAAATAAAAAAGGTACGTCCAAAGAGTACTGAGTCAGAAGTCTAAAAACCAGGTTTCTGGGGCCTGATCTGACATGAGGATGCCAACTCGCCCAATATGCCTGAGACTAACGGGTTTCCCAGGATGGGGGAACTTTAGTGCTAAAACCAAGAAAGTCTCAGGCTAATCGGGACAAGCTGGTCTCCCTATGGGTGACGATGGCTAAATCACAACCCACTGGGGCCCCCAGTTCCCTGGCTGCTAACATCTGGATGGGATAAAGGACATAGGAAGGGAACAAGGTCTCCAGGGCCCTTTAGTTCTAATTTCTGATGACCCTGTGAAATATACACTATATTTGATTACATTATATGTTAGATAACATAAATAAATGTACACTGAGGTAGGGGCAGGGAGCTCTGGAAACATTTTGTGAAGCTATGCATTAAGTTTGGAGTTACAGAAGCTTAACTGTATGTAACACAAAGCTAGGAATTTTCAGTTTTGTATTTCTATAGCAAAGAGTTAAACAAGCTGCTTCTAGGAAATATCAAGCCAACAAAGAAAATCCTTCCAACACCAACATCCAACTTAACCCCATCTCCTCTCACTCCCAGATTGCAGGAGACCAAGGGAAGACATCTGGACAAATGTTTAAAAACAGGAAATACTACTTTGACTTACTGACAGCCACTGTGAAGGAATAGATTTCTACATTTCTAAGAAGGTAGGAAATTACAAAGGTGTGGTTACAAATAACTGCAAAACCCAAGAGCAAAGCAAACACAATTGTTTCAACGAGCAAGCCAGAATAACAACAGTCATAAAGGAGAAAGACAAGTAAGGCCTTGAGTTCACTTGAAAGTACAGTATTTCCCTATGTATAGGATGCTCCCATGTATAAGACGCACCTTAATTTTGGGGCCCAAAATTTGAACAAAATGTATTACATAAATTTATTGAACTCAAGTTTTATTCATCATAAAATTCATGCAATTCCTCATCACTTGCAGGAAATGCAAGTCAAAAAATTTACAACCACTGTATACGATGCACCCAGTTTTTAGACCCCAAAATTTTTGAAAAAGGGTGCATTTTATACATGGGGAAATACAGTATCTTCACTTTCAAATGTATTCTCTAATTTGCATCTTTAATCCTGGAAAAATCCCATGTGAAAGGATACAAAACCAGTTCTACACAAGATCAAGTCACAATCTCAGGTGCAGTAAAATCAGAACAAAACATTCGGACTTTCTCTTTCCTCACGGGGCATTCTAATTAGGATAATATCTGACTCACGGCTACTAATAATAGGCTTCTAATGAAAGCATTTGTGCCATGAAGATAGAGCTATGAAAGATGTCTAAAAGCACAACTAAGAAAGAAGTCGTACTAAATGATCTTTAAAAGGCCTCTGTTCTAAAAAACTACAATATTCGTGATTTTTTTTTCACTCATGACTGAACCACTCTGTCATGTCTCGTCACCACTCTTAATAAATGGGGAGCTGAACTGGCATTAGAACTTATCCAACATGCTCCTTTATGAGAAGTCGGGCATCACCAGCAAGAGATTTCTTGCTTGTTACTGAAGGACAGCCTCAACGTCTGTGTGTGTATTGACACGTATGGCTATACATGTACACATACAGGAGTTTGCTTCTCCTTGCCTCTTCACAGAAGTTTCTCCCCCCAAATCGGTCAATAGTTTGTGCCCAAGTCTGTCATAGATATTGTGGTATGTATAAGAAAGAAAGTCCCAGCCCTCAAAATAGTTATAATTTATTGGGGAGATAAGACATACTCCCATGAAGAGTTCCCAGTCCCAGCAAAATGAATGGCTTTGATATTTTAATTAGTAATACGAGGATGCTATCATCTGCATATTATTTGCATGGATCACAAAGCCTTAATCCAAATAGGTAAGAAAAAATAAATCCATGCCACTTATTTCAAGTATAGTAAAATACAATAAACATACAATGAATAACAGGGTTTATTTTGAGTTTGTAATAAGCAGCATACCAGTGTGCAGTTGTAGGGAAGACAGGGTGAGATTCTTAATGGCCAAAATGTCACATAAACTCAGGAAAGGGAAGTAAGGAAAAGGAACGGGTTTGCTACCATTACTGTTACCTCAGCAATGGCGAAGAAGTGTGGCTTCTCAAAGCTTTTCTCAAAATCCAGAGGTTTGTTAAGAATCAGCTGCTGGGCTTGGTTTCTAGAGATCTAGTTTTTAGCCCCAACTCCACAATCGTGCCCTCTCTTGCCCTAGTTTTGTACCTGGACTAGATGAGGTTGGAACTAGATGATGGCTAATATTCCTTTAATGAACATTTCTGGTAACCCTTTATTGATAAGTATATCAAGGTCCCATCCCCTCTTCGCCCCTCTCCCCACACTAAATTACAGCGTACAACATTAAATTATTCATGAATCTATGACTTTAATTTTTTGTGTCTATACACTGACTTCTTTATGGCAACTGGTTAACAAAGCAAAAATCTTAAATCATGTTGCTAAAATTTAGCACTAAACAGTTATCAGCTTTACATTATCTAGTCCTAATAATCTAACAAGATTAATGTGGCATATTATTCAATATTGTTGCAAGAAGTTTTGGCGTAGCCATAATTCACGATGGTGAAGATCAGATCAAATAATTATGTATTCATTACTTTTACCAGGCTTAAAACTGGCTTAGCTACACAGCAACCAAGAGTAAGGAAATATTTCATTTCTTTTTTTATTATAATCCAGTGACAACATCTAAGTATGACTTTGGTATAAAAAGACTACATAAATATCCTTTCATCTGGTAAGACTTAAACCCACGTTGTTTGGGCAGGGGTGGGGGAGAGAAGAAGATAAATATGGGTTGTAATACCAAACTACTTCTATTATCATTTTTATGTAGAAATCTTGTTTGGACATCTGAACGTTAGGACAATTATCACCTAGTAACAGCAATGATTTCAAATAAAATGAACTCCAATAAAATGCTAAACAATGCACACTCTCTTCATTCTAAAATGCTTTTTTGAGTCATTTCAATAAAGAGATAAAAGAAATCCAAAATGAAAAAGGGAGGCCATACTCAAGCTTCCATGAAGCTGTATGATAAGTGGAATAATAGGGTAAAAAAATAAATCAGGGAATTGAGAAATACGCTGGAAAACTTCTCCAAATACTATTCTTGCTTGTATCTAGCTCTATTATACAGTTTAAATTCAGCCAAATTTTTTAAGTATTTGTTCAACAGTTCTTGCGTGTGACATATGTTTCCAGGATACTTCTGACATTGATATGAGAGATTATAAAACATTTAGAAATGAAAATGTTGCTCTCCAACAAAAAACAACACTAACTTCCAAGCTTCTTTGGAATTCACAAGATGGGAAAACATTTGGAAAATACAGCTTTCCATTTTAAAATGTTCAAATAATATACTTTAAAACGAAATGTGTAATTGTTCAAGGCAACAAGAAACAAGTCTAAATAAAATAAGATCCTAAAACTTACTCTAGGAGTCATTAATTTTCCTTTGCAGTCTCACTCCTATTTACTCCATAATAAGTAAATTGTTTTATCCCTTCAGCTGGGAAGGATAATTTTTACCCTACCAAAATAATGACTGTACCACTGCAGTGCTCACCGCACAAGAAATACATGAATATGAAGTAGCATCAACTCTTTCTCTTGAGCAAAGTATATGCAAGACATGATTTGCAGTGCATTAATTTAGGAACTCCGCAGAGAGGCTCCTACTGTATCTAGCTGATCTAAACTTGAGCTCATGATAACACTGCACAAAGCTATGGTAAATAAAGGTGATCGGTAATGCCAGTAGAACAATTCCACTGACAACACAAACTCCTCCAAGAATTCTTCCAGGCATTGTGATAGGATACATATCTCCATAGCCAACTGTAGTCATAGAGATAATCACCCACCAGCAGGCAGCAGGGATGCTGGCGAAGTCCTTGTTGGATGTTTCCAGGTCCAACCCATGTTCAAGAAGCTGAGAAAGTGCACTAAAGATTGCCATGGCAACACAAATGAAGACAAGTAACATAACCATCTCTCGGTAACATCGTTTGAGAGTCAAACCAAGTGTCTGAAGACCAATGAAGTGACGAGCAAGCTTAATCACCCAAAAAATCCTCATCATTCTAAGCACCCTCAAGGTGACTCCAGCCCTCTGGAGTTGAGAGTTCTCGCCTGTAAATACTGTCATTAACACCGAGATGTAATACGGCGTGATTGCCAATAAATCAATGATGTTCAGGGGTCTCTTGACAAACTCACACTTGTTTTTGGAGATGATGAACCTCACGATGCACTCTGCAGTGAACCAACCTATGCAGATAGCTTCAATTATCCTGTCAAGAGAACAAAAGAAGAATTGATCATTTTATTTTTAAGTGTTTTAATAGCTCTTAGAGTTCTTCAGATAGTACTACACTGACATATTAATTCAGTTACTTATTCCAGAAAACATAAAGAACGGACAGCAATACCAACACCACCAGGACGCAATGGAACAACAAATATTACAGTTCAAATGAAAATTGAACTTGATAAAGTTCTTATTTACATAATGTAGTAATGCCATTAAAACTGTTTTTGCTTGTCACTAATCCTTTTTTAAAAATCTATTCTTTTATTTGGTGATTTGAAATTAACTTGCACTCGGGTAGCCAGAACATGAAATGTTACTTACTCTGTGAGGACAATGGGTCTCAGATATGATATCAGTTATGAGATAGGTCAGAGGACTTTGCCTCAAAGTGGACATACCCAAGTTTTCAATGATTTATTTCTTGGCAAGTAAGAGAGAACTCAAGATCACTTCCTAAAATGCTAGTTATTCTGCCTTCTTTTCCTATAGGTTTCATGTGGGATCCACTGCAGCTGAGCCAGCTTTAGGGGTTTTGCAGAAGTGCCCGTGTCTTCACCAGGAGAGTGCCACCATCCCCATGCATGTCACAGTGGAAAAAAGGCTGAGGATTCCTATAGTGGAGCAAAACAATCACTACAATTTTCCCAAAGACCCACCTAATTGGTTTTCCATAGCTATTTGTATACGACATACATTTTAAAAAATATATGGCCACCTTTTAGCTAGAGCAGTATTCAGCAACCTTTCCACATCACTGTACACACTGAAAATAATGATAGTTATATAGCACACAGGTGTCATGAGCTTAAATTCTTAAAGTGGACACCACCAGCCTGGGGGCTCTGGCTATCCTGGCCCTTGCCCGCACTCCCCAAGGTGGAGGAAATTAAATCTCAGCATACCACTCAGGAAGCCTTGGATCCAGTGAGAGGTTAACTCTGAGGTAATTTTTAACTAAATTACATTTTCAAATTCAAATTCAAAGTTATCATTATTACACCACCATTCATTTTTCTCCACATAATTCTTTCCTATCACTGAGCTATGCCCAAACATCTGAAGTACAAAGGAGAGAGAAGAAATTGGAGTGAGATGGTAAGGCCTGTGGGGCGACATTCTGAAAAGAATTACTCAAAGTGCATTACACAGAACGCAAGTTGTCCTGGATGTTACTTGGGGAAATTAATCCATAAAATTAACCATAGTCTCTTACTGTAGGGTTTACAGGGCTATAAAGATTAATTATATCTATTATTTGAATAGGTAGTTCATTCATACGGCTCCAATTTAAAAGGTTAAAAAAAAGGCGGGGTGGGGGGTTGGATATAAAGAAAGTTCTCCCTCTCGCCCCATTCCCCAGCCACCTAGTTTCCTGGTCTTCACTCCTGTCACCAGCTCCTCAGGGCACCGGTTGTAAGGGTGGCTGGCCACCAAGAAATTAGGAACCTAAGCATATGTTAGTTTCCTGTGGCTGCTATAAAACATTACCACAAACTTGGTGGCTTCAAACAACAGAAAATTATTTTCTCCAAGTTCCCAAGGCCAGAGTGCCAAGTCAGTACCACTGGGCCAAAATCAGAGGTTACGAGGCCCACACGCCCTTAGAAGGTTCTAGAAGAGCAGCCACTCCTTGCCTGTTCTAACTTCTGGTGGCTGCTGGCATTCCTTAGCTTATAGCCATATCATTCCAATCTCTGCCTCCGTCGTTCCACGGTCTCCTCTTGGTCTGTCACTGTGTCAAATCTCCCTCTGCTTCCTTCTTACGCAGAAATGTGACAGTAATGTGACAGCGTTTAGGGCCCACTGGGATAATCCAGGAGAATCCCTTCATCTCAAGACCCTTAATTTAATCACATCTGTCCAATCCCTTTTGCCATGTATGATAACACCCACTGGTTCCAGGGATTAGGGTCTGGTGTCTTTGCAGGGAAAGGGGGAGTATTTTTCAGCCTTCCCCACAGAGTAACCACACAAAGTCAGCAGATGAAGTCACGGCTTCCCCCACTATTTCTCTACTGTGTTACCTGCTGTTCTGCTCATGGACCCCAGGACCCTGGGGTTGGCAGCAGCTTCCCTGTCCCCACCAGACTATCAGTAAAAGCTGCTGCCCTCGTGGCTTCCATGAACCTGAAGGCTTAAAAAACTGGGAGGGTCATGAAACTTAGTAGGTCTAGAGAATAGGAAGCTGTTGTTTTTTCAATATACAGTTTAAACATTATCTATTAGCACATATCACTCCTCCCTGGTAATGCTCATCACGTGTTCCCTATGTTCCCCATATTTTCATCCCCTTTGCTGTCAGACAGGGTCAGATGAGCAGTTGTGACAGATGAACTGTGAGCAAAATGATTCTATCACTCTGGGCAGAAGCACAGGAGAGTGAGGGCTAATTCGCTTCCCTGCCATGGCAACCTGGAAAGTATGTGTCCTAAATGGCTACAAGATGGTCCCTGTTAGCCCAAGTCCCTGAGTGTCTGTGAAGAGGAGAACAGACATTCCCTACCCTGACTCTGACTGGACATGATAGATATGTGAGCAACAAATAAATCTGGGTTGTATGAAGCCACTGAGATTTCTAAGTGGGTTGCTATCCTAGGTAATAAGCCAGTAAATACAGTAAGCAGTAAGGCAACACTCAAAAGGGATTGCAGGAGCATACCACAGTAATAGTTTTCTTAGATTGGCTGTGGTTAAAATGTACCAGTTCTCCAGCGAAAGCACTGTGTCTCTTCTCTAGCCGGACATGAGCACGAGCGCTGGGCCTGATGCCAAAGGTCTGCTGCTGCTTCCTCTCTGAGGGAGGACCCTCACCTGTCAGGTGGCAGAGCTGCGCCACGGATCTCCTAAGGGCTCTCCCCGCAATAAAATCCTAAGGTTCTATTATATTAAGAGGAGTAAACATTTTAATTGTGCCAAAAATACCGGTACAGTTTCTTGTTTATTTCCACCAGCAGCCAAAGTTGTTCGGATTAAAAAGGAGAAAATCCAAAGGGTGCAGAATCATCCCTCAACAAGGGAATTTCAAAGAGGTAAGCTCCTCTGTAATGAGGCCCTCTGGGCTCTTTCTGCCCACTCCCCAAGTCAGATACAGTTTATCCAGAATTCCGTGCTAAAGGGATGAATCAGCGAGAAACCCCAGGCGTGCCTCTCACACGTAGGATTATGCCAAGGCACTCTCCAACAGCGAAAACCACTAAGCCGGCCAAAACTCCCCATGTTTCCAAATGGCGCTTTTGCCAAAGCCACCAACAACTGCTGGAAAGCTGGGCACTGTTTTAACCGAGCGCTACAGCCAACAACTGGGAACTCACGAAGACTGTTTCCATGAAAAACAAATAGGGAAAAAGAACTAAAGAAGATACTGAGGGACAACATATTTTTCTGAAGCCCATTCTGATTTCTCCTGAGGCCCAAATGCATAGAAGTTCATGAACGCATGGCTAATAAAAATATGTACCACTTATTGAGGCCTTTTATTTGGCCACTGTGCTAAGCACTTTACAGATGTCACCTCATTCAATCCTTTTCACATCTTTTCCAAGGTCACACAACTAAAAAATTATAGTAACATGTATAATGAAACTTGGATCTATTCGGTTTTGAAGCTGTAAGGAACATTAGAATATGTTAATGATTTTTATGACAATGTTCACTGTTAATGTTAAATGATATATAGATGTATTGATTGATAGACAGATTTATATCTATAGATAGATAGATGATAGACAGATAGCTAGATAGATAGATCAATTAATTGATCAATCTTTTGGTCTCCATGGTTTATGTTAGAGTAACATTTTTCAAACTGTCAGTTCTTAACCCACTAATGGATCAAAACTGACATTTTTTCAGAAACTAAATAGAAAATATCAGAGTGTATTGAAG